>NC_091157.1:34206515-34279015 GCF_040958095.1 Procambarus clarkii
AGGCAGCACACGGGTCATTACAGGTAAGGTCACTCAGGGCAGCACACGGGTCATGACAGGTTTGGTCACCCATGGCAACACACGGGTCTTCACAGGTCAGGTCACCAAGGGCAACACACTGGGCATTACAGGTCAGGTCACCCAAGGCACCACCGGTCATTACAGGTCAGGTCACCCAGGGCAGCTCACGGGACATTGCAGGTCAGGTAACCCGGGGCAGCACATGAGTCATTGCAGGTCAGATCACCCAAGGCCGCACTCGGGTCATTACAGGTCAGGTCACCTAGGGCAACATACGGGTCATTACAGGTCAGGTCACCCAAGGCAGCACACGGGTCATTACAGGTAAGGTCACTCAGGGCAGCACACGGGTCATGACAGGTTTGGTCACCCATGGCAACACACGGGTCTTCACAGGTCAGGTCACCAAGGGCAACACACTGGGCATTACAGGTCAGGTCACCCAAGGCAGCACTCGGGTCATTACAGGTCAGGTCACCCAAGGCCGCACTCGGGTCATTACAGGTCAGGTCACCTAGGGCAACATACGGGTCATTACAGGTCAGATCACTCGGGGCAGCACATGAGTCATTGCAGGTGAGGTCATCCAGGGCAGCACACAGGTGCTGACCTGGATGACATTACAGGTCAGGTCACCCAGGGCAGCACACAGGTCATTACAGGTCAGGTCACCCAGGGCAGCACACGGATCATTACAGGTCATGTAACTCAGAGCAGCACACGGATCATTACAGGTCAGGTAACTCAGAGCAGCACACGGGTCATTACAGGTCAGGTCACCCCGGGCATCACACGGATCATTACAGGTCTGGTCATCCAGGGCAACACACAGGTCATTACAGGTCAGGTCACAGAAGGCAGCTCTCAGGAAATTACAGGTAAGGTCACCCAGGGCAGCACCCGGGTCATTAATTGTTAGGTCACCCAGGGCAGCACACACGTCATTATAGGTCAGGTCACTCAGGGCCGCACACGGGTCATTACAGGTCATGTCACCCATGGCAACACACGGGTCCTTAAAGATCAGGTCTCCCAGGGCAAGACACGGGTCAATACAGGTCAGGTCACCCAGGGCAGCACATATGTCATTACAGGTCAGGTCACCCAGGGCAGCACTTGGGTCATGACAGGTCAAGTCACCCAGGGCAGCACACGGGTCATTACAGGTCAGGTCACCCAGACCTGCACACGGGTCATTACAAGTCAGGTCAATGACAACCGTAAGCTAAATGTAATGACTGTTGATGATAACTTTCCAATACCTAGATTAGATGATTGTATTGACAGTGTTGGTAAAGCCAAGTTTGTAACCAAACTAGATTTGTCCAAAGGGTACTGGAAAATTCCTTTAACACCAAGAGCTCAGGAGATGAGTGCATTTATAACTGCAGATGGGTTGTATGACTTCACGGTAATGCCTTTTGGGCTGAAAAATGCGCCAGCAACTTTCCAGCATCTTATGAACTTAGTGTTAAAAGACATACCACAATGTAGAGCTTACTTGGATGATATTGTAATTTATCACAATAATTGGGAGGACCATATGAAAGGTTTGGCTTAACTATTAAAATGCTTAGGAATTACTTAGGATATGAAGTGGGAAATGGGAAGGTGTTACCACTCAAAAATAAAGTAAATGATATATTAGAGTATCCAGTGTTGACTAGCAAGAAGGAGGTACAAAGATATCTAGGAATGTGTGCTTATTATAGGAAGTTCTGTAAAAAAATTGCAGCAATTGCAGCTCCTTTGACAAACTTGTTATGTAAAAATGTAAAGTTTAGATGGTCTCAGGATTGTCAGGATGCATTTACTAAACTAAAAGGAATGTTGTCATCTGGTCCAGTGTTAGCTACTCCTGACTACTCTAAGCCATTCACACTATATATAGATGCTTTGGACTGGGGTGCTGGTTCTGTGCTAATGCAAGAAGATGATGAGGGTATTAATCATCCAATACATTACTATTCTAAAAAATTTACTAAATGTCAATAGAATTACTCAACAGTGGAGAAGGAGGCTTTATCATTATTACTAGCTGTTAAAAAAATTGACATTTATTTATCAGCCAATACTGTCGAAGTTTTTACTGACCACAACCCCTTAACATTTATTGCTAGCATGAAGAATTCCAATCAGAGAATATTAAGGTGGTCTTTGTTGCTGCAAGAGTACAATCTGGTCATCAAACATATTCCAGGAAAATTAAATGTAGTTGCAGATGCACTTTCTAGATTGCCAAAACCTGGGGTGACTTAGGGTTGTACTATTGCTCAGAGATGTATATATTCTTGTGTATCTAGTGTTTATTATATATCATTTACTGTTTCTTTACAATTACTATGAAATCTGTTTGAGGTGTTAATTTTGTGAAAAAAAGTGAAATTCCTTTAGGAATTTCCCTTTTTTTTCTCCATGGCTTAGGAGGGGTGTTACGAACCTTACCTCCTGTGGAGGTTGGTTTCGGTTGTAAAATGTTGTTGAACAGAGATAGAGTGTATATTAGTATAAATCCCCAGCTGAGATCAGAGAGGCCGCGAGTCATCATTATTGCTCCGCCCAGTAAAGTAGTGCCTTCTCAGCTGGAGATCATCAGAAATAATGTGAACTTGAAAAGCTTAACTATGTAAGGGAAAAATGGACTCTATAAAAAAGTATGCATGAGGGAATATAGTAAATAAAATCATTAATGTGTTTGATAGCATATGTAAAGAGTAGAGTATTAAGGGGCGATGATGCAAGACAGGTGGACGCCATCTTGACTGAAGGGGGAGGTGTATCGCTGCCGACCGTTCCTGCTATTTGAGGGGTTTTCTCCGGCCGTTCAGTCAGATAAGCCTATCCTTGTCTATAGCCAGGGTTGCAAGATTTGGTCGAGAAATATTACAGAAGTTGGAGAGGTTTTATAAGAGTCCAGATTTCCTAGAGGCAAAAACATATGTGTCGTTGGATGATAGGGGTTTGTGGCTGGGTGCATGTTACGGACCCGAGTCCAGCGTCGGAGCACGAAGCAGTGACGACAACGCCATCTGTGAGTCCGCTCCCGAAACCCCCTCCAAATGGACGACGCCATCTAGTGATGACGAGAGACGCCGGCAATACGTGCTGGTTTCCAGTCTTAATTGGCTCGTGGAAATAGCCGCTGCCGACCTCTGGTGAGGTGGCGCTTGGACAGTGAACGCCATCTATAGAGCGAAGAGGTGAACGTTTCTGTCTAAGCTTGTAAGTGAGGTTCCCTAGAGCGTCCCAGTATTAATGACGTGTCTGATTGCAGAGTCGACCTGGGACTGCTGTGTTGGACGATGGATCAGTCTACCCAAGGCAGCCAAGGTCTCTTCACGAGTCTGCTTTGAAGAAGCTGTGAGCCACCCCCGGACGAACTCTGTTGAGAGAGTAATAGCCTGCCTGAGGCGTGGCAGTGTCGGGAATCGCCTTATCCGGGGCTGGCTGGTGGAAGAGAGTAGCCACAGTGGTGCTTAATGAGGAGAGTGATCAGCGGGTCACACGAGGCTCCTGCCTAGGGCTCGCAACCCTAGTATTAGTTCTGGAGTGGCCTGACAGCGAGGCTGACCGGTACCTGCCAGCTACAGGCTGGACTGTGGTTGAAGGCCATCACGACGAAGCACCCAGTGGGACTGTGATTTGGCTGACCTGTGGCCAGGGTAGATTCGTCGTAGAGTTATCGTGGATTCATCGTGAGCCACGGAAGCCGAGACCAGGGCTACCCAGAAGAAGCATCGCCGAGTGTTGAACGTCTTCAGAGAGGGAGACCTCATTGTACATTATGTAGTTATAATTCCCTTTTATGACTTTAAATTATGGTGGTGGAAATATATATATAAATTGGAATATTTGTATCCCTCCCCCTTTAGTTTTAGTTGCATTACGGAACACACCCCTTGAAAGCCTCTACTAACTTGGGGCCGGATTCCAAATCTCTACTACCATCAGAGAAGAACCCGGTTGCGTCCCAGTAGGGCCGTAACAGTGCATGACACCAGGAATGGGACAGTGAGCCGTGGGATGGTCAGAGTCACTTGCGTTTATAATACATAGTGATCTTATGTTGTAAGAAAAACGCCTTATCAAATGTAATCCTGTGTGACTTGTACGTATAAATTTGTGACTTGTGTACTAGGCTGTTTCCCTTACTCCTCATACTCCCTAGGCAACATTGGAAGGACCACAACCACCAAATTCTCACTAGCTCTCTATGACAACAAAAACGTATCACTGCTGATAACATCAGTAAGACCAGGCCCCGTGATACAGCACATGGTTCATTACAGGTCAGGTCACACAGGTCAGCACCCGAGTCATTATAGGTCAGGTCACCCAGGGCAGCACACAGGTCATTACAGGTCAGGTCACTCATGGCAGCACTCGGGTTATTACAGGTTAGGTCACCAAGGCAGCACCCGGGTCATTATAGGTCAGTTCACCGAGGGCAGCACTCGGGTCATTACAGGTCAGATCACCCAGGGCAGCACACGGGTCATTACAGGTCAGGGCACCCTGGGCAGCACTCGGGTTATTACAGGTCCTGTCACTCATGGCAGCACACTGGTGAATGCAAGTCAGGTCACCCAGAGCAGCACACAGGTCATTACAAGTCAGGTCACTCAGGGCAGCACCAGGTCATTACAAGTCAGGTCACTCAGGGCAGCACATGGGTGATTACAAGTCAGGTCACCGAGAGGCAGCACACGGGGTATTACAGGTAAGTTCATTCAGGATAGCACACGGGCCATTAAGGACAGGTCACACAGTGCAGCACATGTGTCATTAAAGGTCAGGGCAGCACGTGGTTCACAACAGGTTAGGTCACTCAGGGCAGCACACAGGTGATTACAGTTCAAGTTACAAAGGGTAACACTCAGGTAATTACTGGTCAGGTCACCCAGGGCAGCACAAAGGTCTTTACAGGTCAGCACACGGGTGATTACAAGTAAGGTCTCCCAGGGCAGCACACAGGTCATTGCAGGTCAGGTCACTCAGGGCAGCCCTCTTGTCATTACAGGTCAGGTCACCCAGGGCAGCACACAGGTCATAATAGGACAGGTCACTCCTGGCAGCACACGGATGATCGCAAGTCAGGTCGTCGAGGGCAGCACCCGGGTGATTACAAGTCAGGTCACCCAGAGGCAGCACACTAGTGATTACAGGTCAGGTCATTCAGGGTAGCACACGGGTCATTACAGGTCAGCTCAATCTGGGTAACACACGCATCATTACAGGTCAGGTCATTCAGGGCAGCACATGTGTCATTACGGGTTAGGTCACTCAGGGCAGCATGCGGGTGACTATAGGTCAGGTCACTCAGGGCACTACACTAGTGATTACAGGTCAGGTCACCCAGTGCAACACTTGGGTATTTACAGGTCATGTCAACAAGGGCAACACACAGGTCTTTACAGGTCAGATCACTTAAGACAGCACACGGGTCATTACAGATCAGGTCACCCAAGGCAGAGCACGTATCATTACAGGTTAGGTCACACAGGGCAGCACTTGGGTCATGACAGGTCAAATCACCCAGTGTAGCATACGGGTCATTACAGGTCAGGTCACCCATGGCAGCACTAGGGGCATTGCAAGTCAGGTCACCCAGGGCAGCACACGGTTCATTACAGATCAGGTCACACAGGTCAGCACACAGGTCATTATAGGTCAGGTCACTCATGGCCGCATTCGGGTCATTACAGGTCAGGTCACCCAGGCAGCACCCGGGTCTTTACAGGTCAGGTCACTCAGGGCAGCCCTCAGGTCATTACAGGTCAGATCACCCAGGGCAGCACACGTGTCATTACAAGTCAGGTCACTCAGGGCAGCACCCGGATGATTACATGTCAGGTCACCCAGAGGCAGCACACACTGGTGATTACATGTCAGGTCATTCAGGGTAGCACACGGGTCATTATAGGTCAGGTCACTCATGGCCGCATTCGGGTCATTACAGGTCAGGTCACCCAGGCAGCACCCGGGTCTTTACAGGTCAGGTCACTTAGGGCAGCCCTCAGGTCATTACAGGTCAGGTCACCCAGGGCAGCAAACGGGTCATTACAAGTCAGGTCACTCAGGGCAGCACCCGGGTGATTACATGTCAGGTCACACAGAGGCAGCACACACTGGTGATTACAGGTCAGGTCATTCAGGGTAGCACACGGGTCATTACAGGTCAGGTCAATCAGGGTATCACACGCGTCCTTACAGGTCAGGTCACTCAGGGCAGCACATGTATCATTACGGGTCAGGTCACTCAGGGCAGCACGCTAGTGACTAGAGGTCAGGTCCCTCAGGGCAGCACACTACTGATTACAGGCCAGGTGACCCAGTGCAACACTCGGGTGATTACAGGTTAGGTCACCAAGGGCAGCACACAGGTCTCTACAGGTCAGGTAACTCAGGGCAGCACACGGGTCATTACAGGTCAGGTCAATCAACGGAGTACATGGCCCATTACAGGTCAGGCCACCCATGGCAGCACTCGTGTAATTTCAGGTCAGGTCACCCAGGGCAGCACACATGTCATTACAGGTCAGGTCACTCAGGGCAGCACAAGGGTGATTACAAGTCAGGTCATCCAGGGCAGCACACGGGTCATTACCGGTCAGATCACTCAGAGCAGCAAACGGGTCATTACAGGTCAGGTTATTCAGGGCAGCACGCGGGTGATTACAGGTCAGGTCCCCCAGGGCAGCACACGGGTCATTACAGGTCAGGTCACTCAGGGCAGCACACGGTGATTACAAGTCAGGTCACCCAGGGCAGCACACAGATCATTACAATTCAGGTAACTAAGGAGAGCACACGGGTCATTACAGGTCAGGACGTCACTCAGAGCAGCACACGGGTCATTACAGGTCAAGTCACCCATGGCAGCACACAGGTCACGTCTAGCCACGCTTCTCCAACATATCCCGTGCCTGGCCACGCTCCTCCACCATATCCGGTGCCTGGCCCTGCTCCTCCACCATATCCGGTGCCTGGCTCTGCTCCTCCACCATATCCGGTGCCTGACTCCGCTCCTCCACCATACCCGGTGCCTGACCCCGCTCCTCCACCATACCCGGTGCCTGACCCCGCTCCTCCACCATACCCGGTGCCTGGCCGCACTCCTCCCCCATACACGGTGCCTGGCCGCGCTCCTCCACCATAACTGGTGCCTAGCCGGTCGGCCGAGCGGACAGCATGCTGGACTTGTGATCCTGTGGTCCTGGGTTCGATCCCAGGCGCCGGCGAGAAACAATGGTCAGAGTTTCTACCACCCTATGCCCCTGTTACCTAGCAGTAAAAATAGGTACCTGATTGTTAGTCAGCTGTCACGGGCTACTTCCTGGGGGTGGAGGCCTGGTCGAGGACCGGGCCGCGGGGATACTAAAAGTCCCGCAATCATCTCAAGACAACCTCAAGATAACCTCAAGATAGCCACGCTCCTCCACCATACCCGGTGCCTGGCCGTGCTCCTCCACCATCTTGCTTTATGTAATGGCATATAATCCTTCTCACAGACGTACCAAGCAGCCATTTATCTCGGAAGAACATTAGATGAGCCTAGAAACACCACACTCACAATCACTTACATAACTACACTATACACTTCCATATCTAAAAGGGGTATGTCTTTGTGCTTGTTTGTTGTAGGATGGAGGCCAGATGCTTGGGAAGAGCCGCATTATACTTTGGAAGAGTGTCATAAGGAAGTTTGGCGTCACCATAGGGCCTGTTTTGAGAGGAGCCCCTGATGCCTCTCCTTCACGTTGTTTGTCAACGTTCAGCTCCAAACCCATAGATTTCAGGTTTTGTAACATATGACAGATTAGCGTTCCAAGACCAATCATTTTTTTTTAGTTATGCAGATAGTGTGTGGAGGAAACGTGGGTTAAAGTAATGGTAGTTATGTGGAGAGGAAAGGGGAGGGGGTTGAGAAGCAGGTAGGGAGTGTCTGGAGAGAGACGTAGGGAAATTGGAAGCTGGACCGGGTAGGGTTCTCAAAGGTAGATACAGGGGAGGGTGTCGTTGGGGAGAAGCACGAGGAGAAGGGTGGTGTGTGCAGACGGGGAAGCGCAGTAAGAGGAGACAATGGAGAGTGTGTGTGCATTACCTCTCAACCACGTCCATCTAGTTCCCAACAGATGCCGTAGTACATACACACAACAATAACAAAACTCGCAACTTTGGGTCAGGGTAGGACACGTCTGTCTCACTAAACTGATAGAACTCTGTGTCTGAGGTACTGAGATCAGACAAGACAGGGGAGGGTCAACATTCCGTAATATTTTGGGACTTTCTGAGAGAATTCGACACTGTTCCTAACTGAAGGTTAGGTACAGTGTATAGAACACAACATAAAGAAACAGGCCCGAGTGATAGTAATTGCCAAACGAAGACAACGACAAGAAGGGAAGATAATGTAACACCTTCGGCAGCGGCGATGGCGATGGAGATCCACTTGGTAAAGGAATGTTTCTGCGATGGAAAGCAGAGATTCACAGTGAGACATGAGATCACAGACTGACGGGATGTTGCCAGCGTTATCTCACCGGGGTCAGTACTACTGCCAATCATATTCCTAATCAGGGAGATTGGCTTGCCAGAGCCAATCTAGTTTTTCTCTGCAAAAAATGGCATAACGTCATGGGCATATTTTAAGTATGGCTCGTTAAGTGGTTATGAATGTTTAACGGAAAAAACTGTCAAGTACTGGTACTGGAGAATAGACACAACATATATCTATAACTGATATTTTCTGCCTGCCTGTTTGTTAATCTGTTTGTCCAAGACTGGAGGCCAGATGCTTAGGGTTAGCCCCATGCAACTTTGCATACGGATTTATGAATAATGATGAGTGCCATAGAGCGGTTGGTGTCCACTCCCATGCCGACTTCATGCAGGTCGCCGTTCAATCCCCTACCGTCCAAGTGGATGGGCACCATTCCGTCCCTCCCCCCGTCCCATCCAAAATCCTTATCCCTGACCCCTTCCAAGAGCTATATAGCCTAACGGCTTGCGCTTTCTCCTGATAGTTTCTTTTCCTTCCCATGCCCACTCATTAAGTAGAACTGCCTTCTATTGCGGCAACCATCTGTTCCTATTGAGTATGAAATGGGAATTTGATCGTCCACGAGTGTTTCCGTCAGATTTCCCAGAAGGTATCGACGACCAATCATTGTCAGTAACGTTACATTTACATCTTGTATACCGTACAAGGACTACGCTCACGCTCATTGATCGTTACTTCGGCATAGTTTCCCTATAGTGAGAGACTACGGGAGGGAGGCTGGGAGACAGGGAGAACAGGAGGGAGGGAGGCTGGGAGAGAGAGAGAGAGAACGGGAAGGAGGGAGAATGGTAGGGAAAAAAGAAAGAAAGGATAAAGTTTACTTTGAAACTTCAAAAGGCTACTACTTCGGGGAAGTGTTCATTCTTTGATAGAATATTGAGGTCTGAAGCCAACCGTGGAATGTTGAATGAGGGTATTGTACTCCAGCTACCACTGATGCGAGTCTTTACATGACTCTACTGAGAGCATAAGAGTAAAGAAATAGGTATGTGTGTGGCAGATTGCTATGGATCTCTTACTGATGTGAAGGTGGAGGTGGTACTATATTTCCACTGTACTGGGGTATCTCAATGTGACCAGTCGCGGTTGAAGAGATTTTTAAGGAAATGATAAACTCGGAGAAGCTTAATGAGTTCATAAGGGATGCGTCCTTCGACCTGTGTCTTGCTGGGAGGTAGGTGGGTGGGTCAGGGCTAGGTAAAATTCACTAAAGGTGAAGGTGTTTTTGCTTGAGAGCGAGTTCTTGGAGGTTGATTAAAGGCTTCTACAGAACCAAAAAGGTGTTCTTGAGGTATTTTGTAGAGTGATTCATTGATTGTGAAATGAAGAGAAAAGATTTTAAGTTGACTTTATTATGTTTATTTTATTTTGGTAAAGTGCTGAGCCAAGGCAGTTGAGACGGTCGTCCTCATGACCAGTCGCGGAGTAATGGGTACGATGAGAGAGATTCAAGAGAAGTGAAATGTTTAGGTAGTTGTATAGATCTGAGCTTGCTGTGTCTGGAGAACCTCTGCGCCATGTGCGGTGTATGGGGTCGCCGGCAAAGATTTTGCATTTGTAGCTTAAATATTAATTTCATGAGAGATAAAAGATTAGAAAAATGCACGTCAGTAGAGATAAAGACAATTAAAACAATCACAATAATATCAACTAAAAATATTTACCGCTTTTCTCCTCTCACTTTTCTCCTCACACTCGCTTCTCTCCGTCAATAGATGGCGCTACCATGGTGGTACCTGGCATTATATCGAGAACACATATGTTCTGGCAAAGTTATGGGCAGCTGAGATAGGAGACAATGAGAAAAAGAGCGGAACGTATAAGGAGAATCAGAGCGAATCAGAACTGGAATGAGAAAGAGGAAGATAGCTGTCTGAGGAAGGGAGGGAGGCACGGAGGAGGAGAGAGAGAGAGAGAGAGAGAGAGAGAGAGAGAGAGAGAGAGAGAGAGAGAGAGAGAGAGAGAGAGAGAGAGAGAGAGAGAGAGAGAGAGAGAGAGAGAGAGAGAGAGAGAGAGAGAGAGAGAGAGAGAGAGAGAGAGAGAGAGAGAGAGAGAGAGAGAGAGAGAGAGAGAGAGAGAGAGAGAGAGAGAGAGAGAGAGAGAGAGAGAGAGAGAGAGAGAGAGAGAGAGAGAGAGAGAGAGAGAGAGAGAGAGAGAGAGAGAGAGAGAGAGAGAGAGAGAGAGAGAGAGAGAGAGAGAGAGAGAGAGAGAGAGAGAGAGAGAGAGAGAGAGAGAGAGAGAGAGAGAGAGAGAGAGAGAGAGAGAGAGAGAGAGAGAGAGAGAGAGAGAGAGAGAGAGAGAGAGAGAGAGAGAGAGAGAGAGAGAGAGAGAGAGAGAGAGAGAGAGAGAGAGAGAGAGAGAGAGAGAGAGAGAGAGAGAGAGAGAGAGAGAGAGAGAGAGAGAGAGAGAGAGAGAGAGAGAGAGAGAGAGAGAGAGAGAGAGAGAGAGAGAGAGAGAGAGAGAGAGAGAGAGAGAGAGAGAGAGAGAGAGAGAGAGAGAGAGAGAGAGAGAGAGAGAGAGAGAGAGAGAGAGAGAGAGAGAGAGAGAGAGAGAGAGAGAGAGAGAGAGAGAGAGAGAGAGAGAGAGAGAGAGAGAGAGAGAGAGAGAGAGAGAGAGAGAGAGAGAGACAGACAGACAGACAGACAGACAGACAGACAGACAGACAGACAGACAGACAGACAGACAGACAGACAGACAGACAGACAGACAGACAGACAGACAGACAGACAGACAGACAGACAGACAGATATACTACTAGACATACTACGAGACATACTACGAGAGAGTGTACATACTACTGCAGCATTTATGCAAATAACTTATAAGTCTGAGATTTAAAAGTCTCAAAAGGGATCAAAATACAGAACAAAGATCACAAACTCCATTTTTACTGACCATGGCTGCCAAACCTATACATGTTTTTGTGAGTTACAGATTCAACTTCACATAGCTGGCACGTTCTCACATTACAACAAATGCTTTAAAACAAATATTGCAATTTGTTTTAAAATTTCGTTCACTTTCTAATAAGGTTAGTATGAGTGAAAATAAACGTTTTGCTTAAATTCCATTAATTGTTTGGTTTGCTGTTTCGGAAATATGGCGAGTTATATATATCAAAAAGATATACAGTACCAATAATGAAAATATGCATACAGAGAAATCACACTAATATGATATTTATCAATGAGAAAATTAACTGGAGCTTTGAGGGGGGGCTCGAATCCGCGACCGAGAGAATCGCAGCTGCGGACGCTAACCATTAGACCATCCTTCCAATCAGGAACGAGCCTCGTTGCATATTTTTTTAACTTTTAAAAAAGTCCTAGTTTTCTCACTGAGGGAGGCACATTACAGTTTGTGTCTCATCTTTACTGCATAAAGAGCATGAAAAGCCCTTTGGCCAAGTTTCTGAAGGATACACGGATGATGGTAAATCTTCCAAATGAAGCTGTTGTTATGCTGCTACTGTTGGCTTTTGGCATCAGATTTGGGGTAATGTCCACTCCCAGGTCCTTCTCACTGTTCTGGTTGAAGAATCTGTCTTCCCTTCATCCAGTACTGCTGTACTGGTTTTTACACTGTTGATAACTAGGTAAAATTTAGCTAACCTAAATCCTGATAAATTTGAAGTTGGATAGGTAAGTTCAAGCAGCCATTTGTCAAACCTCATCTGGAGGGTGTCCAAATTAGTTTGTAATGAATCACAATTTATCTCTGTTAGTGATTCGGGTCAGTAGTTTAACGGTTTCTGTCTTTCCCGCTTTCTTGTAGATTGGCACCACATTAGTCATTTTTCAGCATGGGAGAAGTTAGACACGATTTAAATATCATGACTAAGGGGCGGGGGGGTACTGCACAATGCTCCAGCTGTCTCTTCTAGTATCAAAGGCGATTTTTTGGCCTGGTCCTACAGCTTTTGTTGAACCAACTTCCTTTAGTTTTGTTAATCTATTGGTTGCTGATCACATTAGACAAAAGAGAGGGAGTACACACGGTGAATGATAAAGTGGAATACAAGGAACCTAACAAAAGCTTGCATGAAATATTAAGAACCAAATGCGCACTTGAGAAAATCTCTCTGAAATCTTTGTATTTCCTATTTGTGTCTGCAGAAACGAGTGAGGGTGTGTATGTACTCACCTATTTGTGCTTGCGGGGGTTGAGCTCTGGCTCTTTGGTGTCATCAAAGCCTCTCAACCGTCAATCAACAGGTGTACAGGTTCCTGAGCCTATTGGGCTCTATCATATCTACACTTGAAACTGTGTGTGGAGTCAGCCTCCCCCACATCACTTCCTAATGCATTCTTTTTGTCAACCACTTTCACACTAAAAAAGTTCTTTCAAATATCTTCATGACTCACTTGGGTACTCACTTTCCACCTGTGTCCCCGAGTGCGTGTGTCCCCTGTGTTAAATATACTGTCTTTGTCTACCGTATCAATTCCTATGAGAATCCTGTATGTGGTGATCATGTCCCCTCTAACTCTCCTGTCTTCCAGCAACGTGAGGTTTAATTCCTGTAGTCTCTCCTCATAGCTCCTGTCCCTCAGTTCGTGCACTAGCCGTGGTGACAAACCTCTGAACCTTCTCCAATTTTGTTTTATGTTTGACGGTATTTGGACTCCTGATGGAGCTGCATACTCAAGGATTGGTCTAACATACGTGGTATATAAGGTTCTGAATGGTTCCTCACAAAAGTTTCTAAAGGCCATTCTTATGTTGGCCAGCCTGGCATATGCCGCTGATGTTATCCTCTTGATATGAGCTTCAGGGGACAGGTCTGGCGTGATATCAACCCCCAGGTCTTTCTCTCTGACTCTTGAGGTCTTTAATCTTCCAAATGACATCCAAGTGTGAGTGTGTGTGTGTGAGTATGTGTACTCACCTAATTGTGCTTGCGTTGTACTCACCTAGTTTTGCTTGCGGGGGTTGAGCTCTGGCTCTTTGGTCCCGCCTCTCAACTGTCAATCATCTGGTGTACAGTTTCCTGAGCCTACTGGGCTCTATCATATCTACATATGAAAATGTGAATGGAGTCAGCCTCCACCACATCACTTCCTAATGCATTCCAGCTGTTAACTACTCTGACACTGAAAAAGTTCTTTCTAACGTTCCTGTGGCTCATTTGGGTACTCAGTTTCCACCTGTGTCTCCTTGTTCGCGTACCACCCGTGTTAAACAGTTTATCTTTATGTACCCTGTCAATTCCTCTGAGAATTTTGTAGGTAGGGATCATGTCTTCCCTTACTCTTCTGTCTTCCTGTGTCGTGAGGTGAATTTCTTCCCGCCTTTCCTCGTAACTCATGCCTCTTAGTTCTGGCACTAGTCTAGTGGCATTCCTCTGAATTATTTCTATACTTCGCTTTGTGCTTGACAAGGTACGGGCTCCATGCTGGGGCCGCATACTCCAGGATAAGGTATACAAGGTGTGTTTGCGAGTGTGTGTCTGTTTGAGTAAAAATCTTTGTGTGTGTGAGTAAAAATCTTTGTGTATGTACAAATCTTTACATGTGTGTGTGTGTGTGTGTGTGTGTGTGTGTGTGTGTGTGTGTGTGTGTGTGTGTGTGTGTGTGTGTGTGTGTGTGTGTGTGTGTGTGTGTGTGTGTGTGTGTGTGTGTGTGTGTGTGTGTGTGTGTGTGTGTGTGTGTGTGTGTACTCATCTAGTTGTACTCACCTAGCTGTGCATGCGGGGGTTGAGCTCTGGCTCTTTGGTCCCGCCTCTCAGCCGTCAATCAAGAGGTGTACAGGTTTCTGAGTCTACTGGGCTCTATCATATCTACACTTGAAACTGTGTATGGAGTCAGCCTCTACCACATCACTTCCTAATGCATTTCATTTGTCAACACTCTGACAATAAAAAAAGTTCTTTCTAATATCTCTGTGGCTCATTTGGGCACTCAGTTTCCACCTGTGTCCCGTAGTGCGTGTGCCCCTTGTGTTAAATAACCTGTCTTTATCTACCCTGTCGATTCCCTTGAGAATCTTGAATGTGGTGATCATGTCCCACCTAACTCTTCTGTTTTCCAACGAAGTGAGATTTAATTCCCGTAGTCTCTCCTCGTAGCTCATACCTCTCAGCTCGGGTACTCGTCTGGTGGCAAACCTTTGAACCTTTTCCAGTTTAGTCTTATGCTTGACTAGATATGGACTCCATGCTGGAGCCGCATACTCCAGGATTGGTCTGACATATGTGGAATATAATGTTCTGAAAGATTCCTTACACAAGTTTCTAAAGGCCGTTCTTATGTTAGCCAACCTGGCATATGTCGCTGATGTTATCCTCTTGATATGAGCTTCAGGGGACAGGTCTGGCGTGATATCAATCCCCAGGTCTTTCTCGATCTCTGACTCCTGAAGAATTTCGTCTCCCAAATGATATCTTGTATCTGGTCTCCTGCTTCCTACCCCTATCTTCATTACGTTACATTTGCTTGGGTTAAACTCTAACAACCATTTGTTCGACCATTCCCGCAGCTTGTCAAGGTCTTCTTGAAGCCTCAAGCTGTCCTCCTCTGTCTTAATCCTTCTCATAATTTTGGCGTCGTCAGCAAACATTGAGAGGAATGAGTATATACCCTCTGGGAGATCATTTACGTATATCAGAAACAGGATAGGTCCGAGTACAGAACCCTGTGGGACTCCACTGGTGACTTCACGCCAATCTGAGGTCTCACCCCACACTGTATCTCTCTGCTTCCTATTGCTTAGGAAGCCCTTATCCACTGGAGGGCCAACAGTTGCTCCTGCCTTTTTCTCCAGCTTATACATCAGCATTTTATGGGGTACTGTGTCAAAGGCTTTCCGACAGTCAAAAAAAACCAGTCCGCTCATCCTTCTCTTTCTTGCTTAATCTTTGTCACCTGATCGTAGAATTTTAATAAGCCAGTAAGGCAAGATTTACCATCCCTGAATCCACGTTGATGGGTTGTCATGAAGTCTCGTCTCTCCAGATGTGTTACTAGGTTTTTTCTCACAATCTTCTCCATCGCCTTGCATGGTATACAAGTTAAGGACACTGGCCTGTAGTTCAGTTCCTCTTGTCTGTCACCCCTTTTTGTGTCTTGGGACTGCATTAGCCGTCTTTCATATTTCTGGTAGGTCTCCCGTTTCCAGTGACCTACTATACACTATGGAGAGTGGCAAACAAAGTGCTCCTGCACACTCTTTCAATACCCTCGTAGCCTGGGACCTCGTAGCCTGGTGGATAGCACGCAGGACTCGTAATTCTGTGGCGCGGGTTCGATTCCCGCACGAGGCAGAAACAAATGGGCAAAGTTTCTTTCACCCTGAATGCCCCTGTTACCTAGCAGTAAATAGGTACCTGGGTGTTAGTCAGCTGTCATGGGCTGCTTCCTGGGGGTGGAGGCCTGGTCGAGGACCGGGCCGCGGGGACACTAAAGCCCCGAAATCATCTCAAGATAACTTCAAGAATCTCAAGATAACCCATGGTTAGATTCCGTCCGGCCCCACAGCTTTTCTCACGTCCAGCTCCAATAGGTGCTTCTTGACCTCATCACTAATTTCGAACCTTTCCAAGGTTGCCTGGTTTGCTGCCACTTCTCCTAGCGCCGTGACTTCTCCTTGTTCTATTTTAATGGCCTCCTGGAACCTTTTGTTGAGTTCCTCACACACTTCTTTGTCATTCTCTGTGTAACTGTCCTCCCCCACCCTATGTTTCATCACCTGTTATTTCACTGTTGTCTTCCTCCTGATGTGACGTGTGTGTGTGTGTGTGTGTGTGTGTGTGTGTGTGTGTGTGTGTGTGTGTGTGTGTGTGTGTGTGTGTGTGTGTGTGTGTGTGTGTGTGTGTGTGTGTGTGTGTGTGTGTGTGTGTTTATATATGAGTGAACGTGTGCGTCTGTGTGTGCATATATGTGTGTGCGTGAGTAAAAATCTTTGTATGTGTGGTACAAATCTTTACATGTATTTTCCTAGTTGTTCTTGCGGGGGTTGAGCTCTGCTCTTTCGGCCCGCCTCTCAACTGTCAATCAATTGTAACTAACTACTAACTATTCCCCCCCCCCCCTCTCACACACACACGCAGGAAGCAGCTCCGTAACAGCCGTTTAACTCCCAGGTACCTATTTACTGCTAGGTAACAGGGGCATAGGGTGAAAGAAACTCTGCCCATTTGTTTCTGCCTGGTCCGGGAATCGAACCCGGGCCACAAAATTACGAGTCCTACGCGCTGTCCGGCTCAGCTACCAGTCCTCCCTATGTGAACCATGTGTGTGTGTGCACGCGCGTTAGTCGCTCTCAAACTCCGGCTGTTCACTGTCGTTTGCAATAATTATACTTCACTCCGAGTGTAAATAATGAATATATACATTTATCTTATCGTATAGCGGCACTTATCTAAACTGTTGACATTTAATTATCGGTGATCGAGGACGGAGCTGGTTGAGGCGGCCACCATATGAGACTGATTAATGCCTTTGTCGATACTTTCAGCAGCTGATACATTAATTATTATACAATCATTATACAATGAAACCGTAATATCGATTGTGAATTAAATTTGCAAATTAATCGCTATTATCGAGGGTCAGTAAAATGATAAGGAATCAAAAAGGAATGATAAGTGATTTAATAACTACTAAGCCTCGTTTAAATGCTTTCTTAAATTATTACTTGAATTAAATGCAGTGTTGCAAAGAAATTCAAATGATTCTTCAAGTTACGAATTCAAATGGGCAGTTGGGAATGGGGTGAGAAACCCGCTTGTAACAGGCTTCCCCCCCCACCCTCCACTACTACCTCCCCTCCTCCCTCTAGTATTTAATATTGCAGCAAAAGTGATCTATATACAAATGTATAACAATGTATAACACACACACACACACACACACACACACAGAAAACTTGTGTAAAGAATCATTCAGAACTTTGTATACCACATATGTCAGACCAATCCTGGAGTATGCAGCCCCAGCATGGAGTCCATATCTAGTCAAGGATAAGACTAAACTGGAAAAGGTTCTAAGGTTTGCCCCCAGACTAGTACCCGAGCTGAGAGGTATGAGCTACGAGGAGAGACTACGGGAATTAAACCTCACTTCGCTGGAAGACAGAAGAGTTAAGGGGGACATGATCACCACATTCAAGATTCTAAAGGGAATTGATAGGGTAGATAAAGACAGGCTATTTAACACAAGGGGCACACGCACAAGGGGACACAGGTGGAAACTGAGTGCCCAAATGAGCCACAGAGATATTAGAAAGAACTTTTTTAGTGTCAGAGTGGTTGACAAATGGAATGCATTAGGAAGTGATGTGGCGGAGGCTGACTCCATACACACTTTCAAGTGTAGATATGATAGAGCCCAATAGGCTCAGGAATCTGTACACAGGTTGATTGACGGTTGAGAGGCGGGACCAAAGAGCCAGAGCTCAACCCCCGCAAACATAACTAGGTGAGAACAACTAGGTAAATACACACACACACACATTATACAAAGGGGCCTTGTAGCCTGGTGGCTAGCGCGCAGGATTCGTAATTCTGTGGCGCGGGTTCGATTCCCGCACGAGGCAGAAACAAATGGGCAAAGTTTTTTTCACCCTGAATGCTCCTGTTGCCTAGCAGTAAATAGGTACCTGGGAGTTAGTCAGCTGTCACAGGCTGCTTCCTGGAGTGTGTGTGTGTGTGTGTGTGTGTGTGTGTGTGTGTGTGTGTGTGTGTGTGTGTGTGTGTGTGTGGTGTGGAAAAAAAATAGTTGATTGACAGTTGAGAGGCTGGCCGAAAGAGCAAAGCTCAACCCCTGCAAACACAACTAGGTGAATACAACTAGGTGAATACATGTAGATATGATAGAGCCCAGCAAGCTCTGGAATCTGTACACCAGTTGATTGAAAGTTGAGAGGCGGATCAAAGAGCCAGAGCACAACCCCAAAATGAGTACAACTAGTTGAATACACACACATACACACACATACACACACGCACACATAAGAGTTAGGAGAGACATGATCACTACCTACAAAATTCTCAGAGGAATTGACAGGGTAGATAAAAATAAACTGTTTAACACGGGTGGTACATAAAGAAGGGGGACTCACGCGAAAACTGAGTACCCAAATGAGCCACAGGATCGTTAGAAAGAACTTTTTCAGTGTCAGAGTAGTTAACAGATGGAATGCATTAGGCAGTGATGTGGTGGAGGCTGACTCCATACACAGTTTTAAATGAAGATATAATTGAACCCAGTAGGCTCAGGAATCTGTACATCAGTTGATTGACAGTTGAGAGGCGGGACCAAAGAGCAAGAGCTCAACCCCTGCAAGCACAATTAGGTGAGCACACGAACACACACACACACACACACACACACTGTTATGATCCCAGGTAGCCGAAAAACGAGTCTCTCCTTGAGAATTATTGTATCAAGCCTGACCTGACTAGGTGGTCGGAAATACAGACATGAAGATTCATATGTAAAAATAATTGGGTAAATTTTTCATGGAGTTTAAGATTATGGGCAGTGAATAAGAAAACAGATAAATGACTTGTTTGGAGATGTGGATAATTTGCTGGAGGCGTGAGGCTCGCTTCGGGAGGGCTTTGACCTCACTTGAGCGCCAAACATCGCAGGGGAAAGCCGAACTCCGTGTGAGCTCCCGTCGGAAAGGAACCCTTAGGGATATATCTCCAAGAGAAGAGAAGTGTGCAGACGTGCCAGCTGTGGAATTGAGCTGGGAACGTTGTGGTCCCAAGTCCTGGACGGCGAGGAGTGTTTATTAAGCCGGCAAGAGACATTATCGTGGGCCGTTGGAGTGCCCTGACCAGGCTCTGTCAGAGGGAGGAGCGCCCTCGACCAGACAATCTGTGGTAAGCACGATTTAAGCCAGTTCATAGTGATTGCTTGTAGTTGGTCGTGTGCCCAGCGACAGTAACAATGTTTATCGATAAGTTAGACATGTTTTGATAAGGCAGAAGGCCTAAAATAAGAGAGTGGAGAGGGAGGAACACGGAACGACGTACATCCCCTCTCAGCGCAGGCAGGTGACTGAGAGCTCCCGACGGCGGAGGGCCCTCCCAGAGTGAGTGAGTGAGGCCCGCTGGGCGAGGTGGAGCATGGACCAGCCCAAAACGGGGGAGTCTACTCTCACAGTTTGTAGAGAGCTGATAGAGGTTGGAGGCAAGCATATTGAGTGGTTATTTCTGTTTATGTGTTTAAGGGGAAACATTTTTATTGGAGTGTCGATGGGTTGCAGGTTTGTCTTTGGGGAAGAAGTTGCTGAGAACTTCGAAGCTAGCACAGAGGGAGTAGTTGATGAGACTCCAAGGTAGTGGAAGAGTAGGACCTCGAGTTGTGAGGAGAAGCAGTGAAGAGGAGTGTCAAGTGCTTCTGTAGAGGTGGTGAAGCACCATAGTTGTTCGAGGAAACTTCATGGTGTAGCAGCCAGGAGAGCTGTGGAGGACCCTAGCAGAAGTGGTGAAGCACCAAAGTGCTCAAGGAAGACTTCATGGTGTAGCAGCCAAGAAGTGCTGCAGAGGATCCTGGTAGTTAAACCCGGAAGAACCTGAAGAGATCAGGGTAGTGAACTTCCAGATGTGGGAGGGAAGTTCTAAATGATTACTTGTAGGGAGGCAATCGAGTGTTTGGTTGTCATTAGCGTGCAAGACGCAGTGAGAGGTGGGTGATTGTTTGCATTCTTATGTCAAGGAGTGTTTTATACTAAAGTTTAGAGTTACAGTCGTAGGCTGGGTTACCTACAGATGTATGTGTTCTAGGACTGATAGAGTGATCGATTGATCATTGTTGTGTATCAAGGAACATTTATACTGATATATATATATATATATATATATATATATATATATATATATATATATATATATATATATATATATATATATATATATATATATATATATATATATATATATATATGTTATTGCATTCATATGCTGATTTTCCTTGTACATGTTTATAGACATATATATTCTCACGCTGATAGTGCAACATTGTATTATAAGACTTGATATACTTAAGGAGGTTAATAGTACCAGGTAGTGAATCAGGAGATAGGATACCACTTGATAAGCTGATGATAGAGTTCTGATGGTGTTGGAGTGCAACCTGATTGTAATAGTATAGAGTATAGGATTCATTATTATTATATGTGTGTATCAATTGTGTATGTGCCTTGTCCAGTAAATGTTTTCCAATTTGCTGGTGTTTGCCCTTGTGTTAGTGAGGCTTCCCAGGAAGTAGTAAAGAAGGAGAGAGATGGAGAAAGAACCAAGAACCACTGCTGTGGACAGGGTAGAACAGAAAACTAGTAAGACAAAGGGGATTGAGGAGATCATATCACCTAAGGAGAGAGTGGGGAGTCACAGTGGCTCGAGTGGATGTGTGCACGTGACATTGAGGCTGAGTATTGGAGCCGCATCGTGTGACGTGTGAACGTCACACGTCGTGTGACGTTGAGCCCCTCTCCAAGAGCTTGAAGTGCCCAGTGTGATCTCCTGGTGGAGTATAAGCACTCCATCGAGTTGTGTGTTGGGTTGTCCGTAAAGAAGGATCAACAACGCGACAACACCACCAACCCACACTATAATAACACACACACACACACACACACACACACACACACACACACACACACACACACACACACACACACACACACACACACACACACACACACACACACATACAGACTCAACCTAAATTGTTGCATAGCCACATAGGAGAAAAACAACAGTAAAGGAACAGGTTATGAAATTAAGGAGAGGGGCAGAAGGATTCACTACAAATGACAAGGAAGTGTGTGAGGAACTGAATAAAAAATTCCAGGTCTTCACCTTAGAGCAAAGAGAAGTTCCAGATATAAGAGAGGGAATAGCTAACCAGGAACCACTGGAAGAGTATGAGATTACCAGCGGGGAAGTAAGGAAGTGTTTACTAGAGTTGGATGTGACAAAGGCTATAGGCCCAGATGGAATCTCCCCTTGGATACTAAAGGAAGGAGCAGAAGAACTGTGCCTACAACTCTCCATAGAGTATAACAAATCACTGGTAACAGGGGAAGTGCCAGAAATTTGGAAAGCAGCTAACGTTGTTCCGATATACAAGAAAGGGGATAGACAGGAGGCACTGAATTACAGGCCGGTGTCCCTAACCTGCATACCATGCAAGCTGATGGAGATGATTGTGCGAAGAAAGCTAGTGGAACATCTGGAGCGAAAGAACTTTGTAACACAGCATCAACATGGGTTCAGGGATTGCAGGTCCTGCCTCACAGGGTTACTTGAATTCTACGACCAGGCAACATAAATAAGGCAAGAAAAAGAAGGGTGGGCAGACTGCATATTTTGGGATTGTCAGAAAGCCTTTGATACAGTGCCACACAAGAGGCTAGTGAAAAAGCTGGAGATGCAGGCTTGATTGAAAGGGAAGGTACTCCATTGAATAAAGGAGTACCTAAGCAACAGGAGACAATGAGTCAGTGTGAGGGGTGAGGTCTCAGATTGGCGAGACGTTACGAGTGGAGTCCCGCAGGGGTCAGTCCTTGGACCTATACTGTTTCTGATATATGTAAATGATCTCCCAGAGAGTATAGAATCGTTTCTCTCAACGTTTGCCGATGATGCAAAAATTATGAGGAGGATTAAAACTGAGGATGATAGTAGGAGGCTTCAAGATGACCTAGACAAACTGAGTGAATGGTCCAACAAATGGCTGTTGAAGTTCAACCCGTGTAAATGCAAAGTAATGAAACTAGGCAGTTGAAACAGGAGACCAGACACAGGATACAGAATAGGAGATGAAGTACTTAATGGAACGGACAGAGAGAAAGATCTTGGAGTTGACATCAGAACAAACCTGTCTCCTGAAGCCCACATAAAGAGAATAACGTCTGCGGCATATTCGAGGCTTGCTAACATCAGAACAGCATTCAGGAACCTGTGTAAGGAATCATTCAGAATCTTGAACACCAAATATGTAAGACCAATCCTGGAGTATGCGGCCCCCAGCATGGAGCCCGTACCTTGTCAAGCACAAGACGAAGCTGGAAAAAGTCCAAAGGTATGCCACTAGACTAGTCCCAGAACTAAGAGGCATGAGTTACGAGGAAAGGCTGCGGGAAATGCATCTTACGACACTGGAAGACAGAAGAGTAAGGGGAGACATGATCACAACCTTCAAAATCCTCAGGGAAATCGACCGGGTAAACAAGAACAAACTATTCAACACTGGTTGGATGCGAACAAGGGAACACAGGTGGAAACTGAGTACCCACATGAGCCACAGAGACGTTAGAAAGAATTTTTTCAGTGTCAGAGTAGTTAATAAATGGAATGCTCTAGGAAGTGATGTGGTGGTGATGTGGTCAGTTGATTGACAGATGAGAGGCGGGACCAAAGAGCCAAAGCTCAACCCCGCAAGCACAATTAGGTGCGTACAATTAAGTGAGTACGTACCAAGCAAAATCTAATCATAACCTTTACTGTGCACCTCAGGTGCTCAGGCCATACAGGACACATTCACCATTTTAAGCCTTTAGCCAGATTAACTTTTAAATAGATACCTTTAATTGCCTTTCATCCAGTGTTACGACGGTCTAAGTATCTATTCTCCATTCATCAACATGACGAACAAGCCTGTGACTACTGCTTCTCCCACTCCTCCTTAGTAACAATATATCATTAGGAATTCTGCTGTGGTTTCCAGTGGTTTTGGTTTATGATTCCTTCTGTATTTCTATTGTTTTATCTCGCAATTTGTCTTTTATATTTTATCGATATTTCAGCATGGATTTATTATATGGTGGTTATATATATTTTGCTTTATATAATGTCGAGACTTTAATATTCGGTGTAGTGAGAAGTCTGATCCATCTGCATGCAAGAGTTTTCATTTCGATCAATTCGTATAAAATGTTCAGGATATATTTTGTGTGAAAACATATTCCACGTGGGAGTCACGGGAGGATGAATGTTGTTTAATTATCAGGAGAGCGCAGAGGCCATTACGACTATATAGCACTTGGAATTGCTACGGATTTGGGATGGGACGTGGAGTGTGGGAACCGACCTGTGAGATTTATATTTATTTAATTTATATGAATTTATATTTACGTTAATTTATATACTTCGATAGCAATTTGTATAATGTTAAGTGGACTGTATTTCTGCAATAATCTCATAATCTCACAAATCGATCCTCTACACATTAGGGGGGTTTATATTAAATGAATTTATATATATACAGCCAATCAAACTACAGTATTAGACTACATACATTGAAGAGGTTCCTTATCTTATTTGTACAGCAGGCCTTAGTCCACCAGGTATAACCAGGATGTAGACACCACATTTTCCCTCTTTGAGGTAGCTTCCATCACCCTGGTAACTGATGCACAAAGCATGCTTCCTCGTCTTGACCTGTTAAAAGGGCGCTAGCTATGAAGCCAGAATCCTAGTATATGACAAGCTATATCAGAGAAAACACTGTACATGGAACCATATAGACCTGGGCTAATTACCTTTAGTATGAGGCGATCTTATGCTCTAACCGGGCCACCCTATCTAATGACATTAATGGCCATAAATGATAGATAAATGGGTTTCGGTAGAACACTTAACTTGAATTTGTTGACAGCGTGTTGATAATGGTACACCTTTGGTTTCCATAACACTTCGTCCAAGTAAAATTAACAGGAGCCGAATTGCTCCCGTGCGCCTCTGGTCTCAGTATCAATAATGGCTGCCACTCCCTCACCCTGACGCCTGGCTTACATTGTCCAGATGACAGAAAGTGATAGAAGGGTCACATTTACTCTACTTTAATATTGATAATTAAGTTAATTTATATGAAATGTTTTATGATGGTAAGTCCAAAGACTAATGTATTTAAGAATAATTCCCGCAATAATAGGTGGTAAATTTATAATAGTATGTGGTAATGATATCCCGTATTCTATAGACAGAATGTTCCACTACAAGTTACATTTTCTATGGGTAACTTGTTTATACAATACAGCAGCAATTATTATCTGTCTGTATGATATTATTATGTGGTGTCGGATTTTCCGACATAATTCCCCAGGGGCTGCTCACGGGTCGAAGTCCTAATTAGAACAGACGAACACCGATACTCCTCCTTCAAATTATTAGATTAATTTGATGTTAGTAGTTAGTAATCACACATTTGTGTGTCTGTTCGTACAGGACGGATGTCCCGTACTAGAGTTGCAGGGGTTAGAAGTCTAATGCGATTTCATTTCCCTGGTAACTCTTGAAAGGCTAATATTCAAGCCTTATACATATTATTTAACCCAGAAGACTGAATGTGATCAAGTACTACAGTCAAGTATGATTCAGGGACTGCAGTGAGATCAGTGACATTAGATATAACTTGAAGTTTGTTCAGGTAACTGGTCACTGATATATAAACACTGAGGCCCATGGAATACATCTTGATTAAATAATAAATGTATCAAATCAGTCATCAGATTTATTGGGGTTTAATTTAGTTAATTAATTCAGAAGATTGAATAGCTCATCATTGAAGTAAAGTATGGTTCTGACACTGCAGTGGGTTCAGTGACATTGGTCGCAGTGACTTGTAGCTCTTTTAGGCTACTGTTCACTGATTTGTCACTGAGGCCTCATGAACTCATCTTCAGCTTTAAATGATGATACTAACATCAACCTCTGTTGGTATAGTCAGCTGTAATCTCCTTAGTATAATGCTACTGGAGAAGTATAATCAGCTGACAAATTTAGATTTCTATTGGTATTGTTTATCTGCAGGCATAGGTCTCCTCAGGCTTGATACTGGGCCTGAGAGTAATTTACCTCCTGCAGAGTTTAACATGGTTATACCCTGATATTTAATGATGTCCTGTACTGTCAGGATGGTGCTATGTTGATGTGCATATAATTCATCTAGAATATCGCTGGACAATTTTCGTTGAAGGACTACTTTGATCATCCATTCACTAGTAGTTATATCAACCTTAAGACTGAATGTTCTTAGTAGTGACTCAAACTCCATGCTGAAGGATTGTAATGAGTCAGCAGTCTGATCAGGTTGAGGTAAATCCAGCAATTGTAGTACTAGATGTATGACAGTTTTCTCATTGCCAGCATTATCCCTAGGAAGCTGGACTGGGAAATTAATGCTGTCGCTATTTTCATTTACATTTTCTACTACTGGTTCAGCTTTAACTCTAGTTTGGAGGCATGTTAACTTAGTAGCTTCAGGTATTGGGTTTTCAGAATCCACAGAGACTGTGAATAAATTGTCTGAGAACTGCTTAATTTCTGGTGGTATAATATTAGGTGAAGCTGTAGTGGTTGAAGCTTTATCCTTGTTGATTAAAGGATCTAATCTGGCTTGACATTTATTCTCAAAAAGATCCAGATCATCCATAACATTATCTACTTTATTTGATGTACTTGCTAATTGTTCTGATTCAATTATCCTGTGTAAATGTTCCAACCTGCCTTGAGTTTCTTCTTCATATTGTGCTAGGTCAGACAGGAATGGTTCCACATCTTCAACTACTACGTCATCGTGGACTTGATTTTTTTTAAGATTTCCTATTTGCTTTCAATATATGCAATTGGGTTTGAATCTGTAACAGTGGTATTTTCAACCGACGATAATTAATTACAGGCTCATATAACAACTGTTCATATTGGTCGAGATCTCTTGTTAGTTGACGTTTGCTTGCTACTAAAGCACGTTTTGCTTTCTGTGGATTAGTCATGGTGACTTGTTAATTGGGCACCACTGGCTCATAAATTGTGAGCAAGTACTGATGGTAGCCTAGGGTAAAATTCTGCACTCACTAGGCAATAATCCTACCTCTACTAGAGGTTAGCACTTAAAATTAATACACATTATATATATACAATCATACACACTAATGATTTGAGTGATAAACCAGTGTCATTGGAAGTACCTTTAGGTTAGCTCTTCTATATCAACCTAGGATGGTAGAGACACTAATTAATCACTCAAATGTGTAATGATCATAAGTAAATTATTATATATACACAACTCAACTCGAGTTGATAGAAATTACACCCAAAATAGGGTCTGGACCATTCATTAATGGTGTTAGGGTGTTGAATATAGTACAACTGACTATGGTAATAATGGGACTAGGATGAACGATAATAGTTCAACTAGTCAATGGTAATATCCTACCCTGTTGTGGGTTGGCAATTAGTAAATATTATATTGTGAACACTAGTGCAATATATATTAAATAATTCTCTATTTTGGAGAAATAATATACACAATTATTGATAATAGCCTCTTAATTAGCCTCTATGAAACTTTTAATATTATCAAGAAGTATTAAATATTATTAGTGACCTCGCGAAATAAACTCCACAAAATTCGTGGATAATCTCTCGCAAAATTTAACACCACGAAATCCGTGAACAATCTCTCGAAACCACAGCCACTACTTTGGCTGGCTTCAATATTAGCGCTGTCATTTCACAGAATAACACACCACCAAATATCTGTGGGTGTGCATGAAACCGCTAACGATGCTGATCGGAACTGAGCGGGGCTCGTGAACTCGTTCGAGGCAACGCCGCCGTCTTTGACTGCTGGCCTTTGTTTAAATCACACTGCACTAGTATATTTAATGAATCCACTGGTTAACTGGTTCATCCCGTACTAAGATGACCAAATGTGGGTTCAAAGGATCAAATAGTCCGTCATCCGGTTCGAAGATGACCAAATAATGTGGGAACCGACCTGTGAGATTTATATTTATTTAATTTATATGAATTTATATTTACGTTAATTTGTATACTTCGATAGCAATTTGTACAATGTTAAGTGGACTGTATTTCTGCAATAATCTCATAATCTCACAAATCGATCCTCTACACATTTAGGGGGTTTATATTAAATGAATTTATATATATGCAGTCAATCAAACTACAGTATTAGACTACATACATTGAAGAGGTTCCTTATCTTATTTGTACAGCAGGCCTTAGTCCACCAGGTATAACCAGGATGTAGACACCACATTTTCCCTCTTTGAGGTAGCTTCCATCAAACTGGTAACTGATGCACAAAGCATGCTTCCTCGTCTTGACCTGTCAAAAGGGCGCTAGCTATGAAGCCAGAATCCTAGTAGATGACAAGCTATATCAGAGAAAACACTGTACATGGAACCATATAGACCTGGGCTAATTACCTTTAGTATGAGGCGATCTTATGCACTAACCGGAACACCCTATCTAATGACATTAATGGCCATAAATTATAGATAAATGGGTTTCGGTAGAACACTTAACTTGAATTTGTTGACAGCGTGTTGATAATGGCACACCTTTGGTTTCCATAACACTTCGTCCAAGTAAAATTAACACTTTTGCGCTTTATATTAGAGATAACTCGTCACCGTTTTTTCTTACGATTCCGCATAACAGCCTACTTTTCTCGTCCATCGAAAAAATATTTCTATAAATTCCATTTTTTAACCGAAATGGATGGGGATACTCTCAGATTTTTCTCCATGAAATTCCCGTTCTCCCTCACCAAACACATGGCATCTCGGCCTACCCGATCACGTGGTCGGCCCATTGTTTTGTTGACACTCCAAGTGCCCACACTGCGCTCCCCTCTCGCGGCAAACGTGACCCGTTTTACGCATTTATTTCCGTTTCGTTTCCGTTCTCGTGTACCTAAAACCCATTCAATACCTTCAACATGGATGCTGCACCAGGAACAAGTAGTGGAACGCAAAAGAAAGGTAGGAAATCTAGGAAAGCAGAAGAGATCGCCATGATTCACGATCTGTATCGTGGGGTCAAGCTCACTCCATCCAAGATTCCCAATGTTGTTGAAGCCTTTTCAGGGTCTTCTGATAATGAATTTGAGGCTGACGAACCTGAAAATGATGTGTTATATGAGGTTTCCACAACTGATGATGATATTTCGAGTGAGAGCGAGGATGAGAGTGAAGAAGAAGCCCCTGCCCCGCCACGCGGAAACCGCACGTGTCCGGTACCAAAGAGGGCTAGGCTGGGTGATGACTGGAATCGTAGCAATACTCCTCCCATCGTTGATGACTTTTCTGCAAACCCTGGCCTAACAATTCCACTACCTACTACTCCATTGCAGTTTTTACAACTGTTTTTCACTAGAGCAGTGGTTGAATACTTAGCGTATGAAACCAATTTGCATGCCACACACATCATACATCTCATGGCTGACTCAGCAAGAAACACGTGGAAACCAGTGTCTGTGAAAGAAATTGCCCGATATTTGGCCCTGTGCATACTGATGGGCATAGTGAAGATGCCTACAATGAGGATGTACTGGCAGACACCATGTCGTCTGCTCGGTTCCAACACATTTCTAAGTTCTTCCACATGTATAACAAAAAAGGCGTTCCAGTGAATAATAGTGACCGACTGATAAAAGTGAGACCACTAATGGACTATTTTTCAGAAAAATTTGCATCTGTATATATCCCCAAAAAAGAATTGAGTCTCGATGAGGGTACAATGGCATGGCACGGCCGCCTCTCTTTCAAGGTCTACAATCCCAACAAGCCTGATAAATATGGTGTAAAATTTTATATGTTGGCCGAAGGGACATCAGGCTACATATATAAATTTGATGTGTATTGTGGAATTGGAAAAACGACAGTGGAAACCGTGATGGGGTTGATGGCGCCCCTAGTCAACAAGGGTTATCATCTGTATATGGATAACTACTATAACTCGGTAAGCCTAACAGAACAATTACGTGAAGTGGGTGTTTACACATGTGGCACACTTAGACTCCAACGTGGCACCCCCAAGGATCTGCAACAAGTGGTAAAGGGTAAAATGGCAACCGACACAACCCTATACATGCGTAAGGATAACACCTTTGTTATAGTTTGGAAGGACAAGCGCCCCGTCTCTGTCATCACCAATATCCACAATGCCGACACTACTCAAGCACAGCACAGGAAACGCGTTCGTAAACGTGACGGGAGAACTGGTGTAGAAATAGTGAAAATGAACAAACCCAAGGCCATAGTGGATTACAATAAGTTCATGAAAGGTGTTGATCATTTTGATCAAATGGTCAAATATTATGAGTTTGCAAGAAAAACCCACAAATGGAGCAAGAAGATCACTTTCTATATTCTGCAAATGGCTGTGGGAACTGACCTGTGAGATTTATATTTATTTAATTTATATGAATTTATATTTACGTTAATTTATATACTTCGATAGCAATTTATATAATGATAAGTGGACTGTATTTCTGCAATAATCTCATAATCTCACAAATCGATCCTCTACACATTAGGGGGGTTTATATTTATATATATGCAGCCAATCAAACTACAGTAATAGACTACATACATTGAAGAGGTTCCTTATCTTATAGTACAGCAGGTTAGTCCACCAGGTATAACTAGGGTGTAGACACCAAATTATCCTCTTTGAGGTAGCTTCCATCACCCAGTAACTGGTGCACAAAGCCTTGCTTCCTCGTCTTGACCTGTCAAAAGGGCGCTAGCTGTAAAGCCAGGTTCTATATATGACAAGCTATATCAGAGAAAACACTATACATGGAACATGAAGACCTGGCTTAATTACCTTTAGTATGAGGCGATTTCGTGATCTAACCGGGTCACCCTACCCAATGACATTAATGGCCACTAATGATAGATAATGGGTTTCGGAAAGAACACTTAACTTGATTTGTAGACAGCGTGTTGATAATGGTACACTTCTGGTTTCCATAACACTACGTCCAAGTAAATTAACAGGAGCCGAATTTGCTCCCGTGTGAGCCTCTGGTCTAGTCTCAACAATGGCTGCGTCTAACACTCCATACTATTGACGCCTGGCTGACATTGTCCAGATTTCAGAAAGTGATAGAAGGGTCACATTTACTCTACTTTAATATCGATAATTAAGTTAATTTATATAAGATGTTTTTATGATGGTAAAGTCCAAAGACTAATGTATTTAAGAATAATTCCCACCATAATAGGTGGTGAATTATAATAGTATGTGGTGATGATATCCCGTTTTCTTTAAACAGTAATTCCACTACAAGTTACGTTTTCTATGGGTAACTTGTTTATACAACACAGCTATTATCTGTATGATATATTAAATGGTGTCGGATTTTCCGACATAATTCCCCAGGGGCTGCTCACGGGTCGAAGTCCTATTTAGAACAGACGAACACCGATACTCCTCCTTCGAATTATTAGAGTAATTTGATGTTAGTAGTTAGTAATCACACATTTGTGTGTCTGTTCGTACAGGACGGATGTCCCGTACTAGAGTTGCAGGGGTTAGAAGTCTAATGCGATTTCATTTCCCTGTCAACTCTTGAAAGGCTAATATTCAAGCCTAATTACATATTATTTAACCCAGAAGACTGGATGTGATCAAGTACTACAGTCAAGTATGATTCAGGGACTGCAGTGAGATCAGTGACATTAGATATAACTTGAAGTTTGTTCAGGTAACTGGTCACTGAAATATAAACACTGAGGCCCATGGAATACATCTTGATTAAATAATAAATGTATCAAATCAGTCATCAGATTTATTGGGGTTTAATTTAGTTAATTAATTCAGAAGATTGAATAGCTCATCATTGAAGTAAAGTATGGTTCTGACACTGCAGTGGGTTCAGTGACATTGGTCGCAGTGACTTGTAGCTCTTTTAGGCTACTGTTCACTGATTTGTCACTGAGGCCTCATGAACTCATCTTCAGCTTTAAATGATGATACTAACATCAACCTCTGTTGGTATAGTCAGCTGTAATCTCCTTAGTATAATGCTACTGGAGAAATATAATCAGCTGACAAATTTAGATTTCTATTGGTATTGTTTATCTGCAGGCATAGGTCTCCTCAGGCTTGATACTGGGCCTGAGAGTAATTTACCTCCTGCAGAGTTTAACATGGTTATACCCTGATATTTAATGATGTCCTGTACTGTCAGGATGGTGCTATGTTGATGTGCATATAATTCATCTAGTATATCGCTGGACAATTTTCGTTGAAGGACTACTTTGATCATCCATTCACTAGTAGTTATATCAACCTTAAGACTGAATGTTCTTAGTAGTGACTCAAACTCCATGCTGAAGGATTGTAATGAGTCAGCAGTCTGATCAGGTTGAGGTAAATCCAGCAATTGTAGTACTAGATGTATGACAGTTTTCTCATTGCCAGCATTATCCCTAGGAAGCTGGACTGGGAAATTAATGCTGTCGCTATTTTCATTTACATTTTCTACTACTGGTTCAGCTTTAACTCTAGTTTGGAGGCATGTTAACTTAGTAGCTTCAGGTATTGGGTTTTCAGAATCCACAGAGACTGTGAATAAATTGTCTGAGAACTGCTTAATTTCTGGTGGTATAATATTAGGTGAAGCTGTAGTGGTTGAAGCTTTATCCTTGTTGATTAAAGGATCTAATCTGGCTTGACATTTATTCTCAAAAAGATCCAGATCATCCATAACATTATCTACTTTATTTGATGTACTTGCTAATTGTTCTGATTCAATTATCCTGTGTAAATGTTCCAACCTGCCTTGAGTTTCTTCTTCATATTGTGCTAGGTCAGACAGGAATGGTTCCACATCTTCAACTACTACGTCATCGTGGACTTGATTTTTTTAAGATTTCCTATTTGCTTTCAATATATGCAATTGGGTTTGAATCTGTAACAGTGGTATTTTCAACCGACGATAATTAATTACAGGCTCATATAACAACTGTTCATATTGGTCGAGATCTCTTGTTAGTTGACGTTTGCTTGCTACTAAAGCACGTTTTGCTTTCTGTGGATTAGTCATGGTGACTTGTTAATTGGGCACCACTGGCTCATAAATTGTGAGCAAGTACTGATGGTAGCCTAGGGTAAAATTCTGCACTCACTAGGCAATAATCCTACCTCTACTAGAGGTTAGCACTTAAAATTAATACACATTATATATATACAATCATACACACTAATGATTTGAGTGATAAACCAGTGTCATTGGAAGTACCTTTAGGTTAGCTCTTCTATATCAACCTAGGATGGTAGAGACACTAATTAATCACTCAAATGTGTAATGATCATAAGTAAATTATTATATATACACAACTCAACTCGAGTTGATAGAAATTACACCCAAAATAGGGTCTGGACCATTCATTAATGGTGTTAGGTTGTTGAATATAGTACAACTGACTATGGTGATAATGGGACTAGGATGAACGATAATAGTTCAACTAGTCAATGGTAATATCCTACCCTGTTGTGGGTTGGCAATTAGTAAATATTATATTGTGAACACTAGTGCAATATATATTAAATAATTCTCTATTTTGGAGAAATAATATACACAATTATTGATAATAGCCTCTTAATTAGCCTCTATGAAACTTTTAATATTATCAAGAAGTATTAAATATTATTAGTGACCTCGCGAAATAAACTCCACAAAATTCGTGGATAATCTCTCGCAAAATTTAACACCACGAAATCCGTGAACAATCTCTCGAAACCACAGCCACTACTTTGGCTGGCTTCAATATTAGCGCTGTCATTTCACAGAATAACACACCACCAAATATCTGTGGGTGTGCATGAAACCGCTAACGATGCTGATCGGAACTGAGCGGGGCTCGTGAACTCGTTCGAGGCAACGCCGCCGTCTTTGACTGCTGGCCTTTGTTTAAATCACACTGCACTAGTATATTTAATGAATCCACTGGTTAACTGGTTCATCCCGTACTAAGATGACCAAATGTGGGTTCAAAGGATCAAATAGTCCGTCATCCGGTTCGAAGATGACCAAATAATGTGGGAACCGACCTGTGAGATTTATATTTATTTAATTTATATGAATTTATATTTACGTTAATTTGTATACTTCGATAGCAATTTGTACAATGTTAAGTGGACTGTATTTCTACAATAATCTCATAATCTCACAAATCGATCCTCTACACATTAAGGGGGTTTATATTAAATGAATTTATATATATGCAGTCAATCAAACTACAGTATTAGACTACATACATTGAAGAGGTTCCTTATCTTATTTGTACAGCAGGCCTTAGTCCACCAGGTATAACCAGGATGTAGACACCACATTTTCCCTCTTTGAGGTAGCTTCCATCACCCTGGTAACTGATGCACAAAGCATGCTTCCTCGTCTTGACCTGTCAAAAGGGCGCTAGCTATGAAGCCAGAATCCTAGTAGATGACAAGCTATATCAGAGAAAACACTGTACATGGAACCATATAGACCTGGGCTAATTACCTTTAGTATGAGGCGATCTTATGCACTAACCGGATCACCCTATCTAATGACATTAATGGCCATAAATTATAGATAAATGGGTTTCGGTAGAACACTTAACTTGAATTTGTTGACAGCGTGTTGATAATGGTACACCTTTGGTTTCCATAACACTTCGTCCAAGTAAAATTAACACTTTTGCGCTTTATATTAGAGATAACTCGTCACCGTTTTTTCTTACGATTCCGCATAACAGCCTACTTTTCTCGTCCATCGAAAAAATATTTCTATAAATTCCATTTTTTAACCGAAATGGATGGGGATACTCTCAGATTTTCTCCATGAAATTCCCGTTCTCCCTCACCGAACACATGGCATCTCGGCCTACCCGATCACGTGGTCGGCCCATTGTTTTGTTGACACTCCAAGTGCCCACACTGCGCTCCCCTCTCGCGGCAAACGTGACCCGTTTTACGCATTTATTTCCGTTTCGTTTCCGTTCTCGTGTACCTAAAACCCATTCAATACCTTCAACATGGATGCTGCACCAGGAACAAGTAGTGGAACGCAAAAGAAAGGTAGGAAATCTAGGAAAGCAGAAGAGATCGCCATGATTCACGATCTGTATCGTGGGGTCAAGCTCACTCCATCCAAGATTCCCAATGTTGTTGAAGCCTTTTCAGGGTCTTCTGATAATGAATTTGAGGCTGACGAACCTGAAAATGATGTGTTATATGAGGTTTCCACAACTGATGATGATATTTCGAGTGAGAGCGAGGATGAGAGTGAAGAAGAAGCCCCTGCCCCACCACGCGGAAACCGCACGTGTGCGGTACCAAAGAGGGCTAGGCTGGGTGATGACTGGAATCGTAGCAATACTCCTCCCATCGTTGATGACTTTTCTGCAAACCCTGGCCTAACAATTCCACTACCTACTACTCCATTGCAGTTTTTACAACTGTTTTTCACTAGAGCAGTGGTTGAATACTTAGCGTATGAAACCAATTTGCATGCCACACACATCATACATCTCATGGCTGACTCAGCAAGAAACACGTGGAAACCAGTGTCTGTGAAAGAAATTGCCCGATATTTGGCCCTGTGCATACTGATGGGCATAGTGAAGATGCCTACAATGAGGATGTACTGGCAGACACCATGTCGTCTGCTCGGTTCCAACACATTTCTAAGTTCTTCCACATGTATAACAAAAAAGGCGTTCCAGTGAATAATAGTGACCGACTGATAAAAGTGAGACCACTAATGGACTATTTTTCAGAAAAATTTGCATCTGTATATATCCCCAAAAAAGAATTGAGTCTCGATGAGGGTACAATGGCATGGCACGGCCGCCTCTCTTTCAAGGTCTACAATCCCAACAAGCCTGATAAATATGGTGTAAAATTTTATATGTTGGCCGAAGGGACATCAGGCTACATATATAAATTTGATGTGTATTGTGGAATTGGAAAAACGACAGTGGAAACCGTGATGGGGTTGATGGCGCCCCTAGTCAACAAGGGTTATCATCTGTATATGGATAACTACTATAACTCGGTAAGCCTAACAGAACAATTACGTGAAGTGGGTGTTTACACATGTGGCACACTTAGACTCCAACGTGGCGCCCCCAAGGATCTGCAACAAGTGGTAAAGGGTAAAATGGCAACCGACACAACCCTATACATGCGTAAGGATAACACCTTTGTTATAGTTTGGAAGGACAAGCGCCCCGTCTCTGTCATCACCAATATCCACAATGCCGACACTACTCAAGCACAGCGCAGGAAACGCGTTCGTAAACGTGACGGGAGAACTGGAGTAGAAATAGTGAAAATGAACAAACCCAAGGCCATAGTGGATTACAATAAGTTCATGAAAGGTGTTGATCATTTTGATCAAATGGTCAAATATTATGAGTTTGCAAGAAAAACCCACAAATGGAGCAAGAAGATCACTTTCTATATTCTGCAAATGGCTGTGGGAACCGACCTGTGAGATTTATATTTATTTAATTTATATGAATTTATATTTACGTTAATTTATATACTTCGATAGCAATTTATATAATGATAAGTGGACTGTATTTCTGCAATAATCTCATAATCTCACAAATCGATCCTCTACACATTAGGGGGGGTTTATATTTATATATATGCAGCCAATCAAACTACAGTAATAGACTACATACATTGAAGAGGTTCCTTATCTTATAGTACAGCAGGTTAGTCCACCAGGTATAACTAGGGTGTAGACACCAAATTATCCTCTTTGAGGTAGCTTCCATCACCCAGTAACTGGTGCACAAAGCCTTGCTTCCTCGTCTTGACCTGTCAAAAGGGCGCTAGCTGTAAAGCCAGGTTCTATATATGACAAGCTATATCAGAGAAAACACTATACATGGAACATGAAGACCTGGCTTAATTACCTTTAGTATGAGGCGATTTCGTGATCTAACCGGGTCACCCTACCCAATGACATTAATGGCCACTAATGATAGATAATGGGTTTCGGAAAGAGGACTTAACTTGATTTGTAGACAGCGTGTTGATAATGGTACACTTCTGGTTTCCATAACACTACGTCCAAGTAAATTAACAGGAGCCGAATTTGCTCCCGTGTGAGCCTCTGGTCTAGTCTCAACAATGGCTGCGTCTAACACTCCATACTATTGACGCCTGGCTGACATTGTCCAGATATGATAGGAGCCGAATTTGCTCCACGCGTCTCGGATGTGACACAACAATGGCTGCCCTCCTTCCCCACTGACGCCTGGCTTACATTGTCCAGATTTCAGAAAGTGATAGAAGGGTCACATTTACTCTACTTTAATATCGATAATTAAGTTAATTTATATAAGATGTTTTTATGATGGTAAAGTCCAAAGACTAATGTATTTAAGAATAATTCCCACCATAATAGGTGGTGAATTATAATAGTATGTGGTGATGATATCCCGTTTTCTTTAAACGGTAATTCCACTACAAGTTACGTTTTCTATGGGTAACTTGTTTATACAACACAGCTATTATCTGTATGATATATTAAATGGTGTCGGATTTTCCGACATAATTCCCCAGGGGCTGCTCACGGGTCGAAGTCCTATTTAGAACAGACGAACACCGATACTCCTCCTTCGAATTATTAGAGTAATTTGATGTTAGTAGTTAGTAATCACACATTTGTGTGTCTGTTCGTACAGGACGGATGTCCCGTACTAGAGTTGCAGGGGTTAGAAGTCTAATGCGATTTCATTTCCCTGTCAACTCTTGAAAGGCTAATATTCAAGCCTAATTACATATTATTTAACCCAGAAGACTGGATGTGATCAAGTACTACAGTCAAGTATGATTCAGGGACTGCAGTGAGATCAGTGACATTAGATATAACTTGAAGTTTGTTCAGGTAACTGGTCACTGAAATATAAACACTGAGGCCCACGGAATACATCTTGATTAAATAATAAATGTATCAAATCAGTCATCAGATTTATTGGGGTTTAATTTAGTTAATTGATTCAGAAGATTGAATAGCTCATCATTAAAGTAAAGTATGGTTCTGAGACTGCAGTGGGTTCAGTGACATTGGTCGCAGTGACTTGTAGCTGTTTTAGGCTACTGTTCACTGATTTGCCACTGAGGCCTCATGAACTCATCTTCAGCTTTAAATGATGATACTAACATCAACCTCTGTTACTATAGTCAGCTGTAATCTCCTTAGTATAATGCTACTGGAGAAATATAATCAGCTGACAAATTTAGATTTCTATTGGTATTGTTTATCTGCAGGCATAGGTCTCCTCAGGCTTGATACTGGGCCTGAGAGTAATTTACCTCCTGCAGAGTTTAACATGGTTATACCCTGATATTTAGTAGGGCTACCGATGAATTGATGGTAGTAGTCTGTCCCCACAAGGACAGCCATTTGGCATTTGATTTGCTCAAATTTACCTGCAGCTGCTTGATAATAGCTTTCCAGGTCAGCATAATCAACTTGAGATTGTTGTGACAAATCTTCACATTTCTTGATCTGTCTTGTTAAGTGGCCTTTAAGACCTGCAAGGGTTCTTTTCATTCTCCCTGCATTATCCATACTGGCTAGTTGGTGAAGCCTTGTGGGGCTTGTACTTGGGCTGCTCATAATACTGAACAAGCACTGATGGTAGCCTAGGGTCAAATTCTGCACTCACTAGGCAATAATCCTACCTCTACTAGAGGTTAGCACTTAAAATTAATACACATTATATATATACAATCATACACACTAAGGATTTGAGTGATAAACCAGTGTCACTGGAAGTACCTTTAGGTTAGCTCTTCTATATCACCCTAGGATGGTAGAGACACTAATTAATCACTCAAAGGTGTAATGATCATAAGTAAATTACTATATATACAACTCAACTCGAGTTGATAAAAATTACACCCAAAATAGGGTCTGGACCATTCATTAATGGTGTTAGGTTGTTGAATATAGTACAACTGACTATGGTAATAATGGGACTAGGATAGCAATAATAGTTCAACTAGTCAATGTTAATATCCTACCCTGTTGTGGGTTGGCAATTAGTAAATATTATACTGTGATCACTAGTTCAATATATATTAAATAATTCTCTATTTTGGAGAAATAATATACACAATTATTGATAATAGCCTCTTAATTAGCCTCTATGAAACTTCTAATATTATCTAGAAGTATTAAATATTATTAGTGACCTTGCGAAATAAAGTCCACAAAATTCGTGGATAATCTCTCGCGAAATGTAACACCACGAAATCCGTGAACAATATCGCGAAGACACAGTCACTAATTTGGCTGGCTTCAATATTAGCGCTGTCATTTCACAGAATAACACTCCACCAAATCTGGGGGTGTGCATGAAACCGCTGACTAAGGCTGATCTGAACTGAGCTGGGCTCGTGAACTAGCACGAGTCAACGCCGCCGTCTATGACTGGCTGGCCTTTGCTTAAATAACACTGCACTAGTATATTTAATGAATCCACTGGATAACTGGTTCATCCGGTACTAAGATGACCAAATGTGGGTTCATAGGATCAAATAATCCGTCATCCGGTTCGAAGATGACCAAATAATGTGGGAACCGACCTGTGAGATTTATATTTATTTAATTTATATGAATTTATATTTACGTTAATTTATATACTTCGATAGCAATTTGTATAATGATAAGTGGACTGTATTTCTGCAATAATCTCATAATCTCACAAATCGATCCTCTACACATTAGGGGGGGGTTTATATTTATATATATGCAGCCAATCAAACTACAGTAATAGACTACATACATTGAAGAGGTTCCTTATCTTATAGTACAGCAGGTTAGTCCACCAGGTATAACTAGGGTGTAGACACCAAATTATCCTCTTTGAGGTAGCTTCCATCACCCAGTAACTGGTGCACAAAGCCTTGCTTCCTCGTCTTGACCTGTCAAAAGGGCGCTAGCTGTAAAGCCAGGTTCTATATATGACAAGCTATATCAGAGAAAACACTATACATGGAACATGAAGACCTGGCTTAATTACCTTTAGTATGAGGCGATTTCGTGATCTAACCGGGTCACCCTACCCAATGACATTAATGGCCACTAATGATAGATAATGGGTTTCGGAAAGAACACTTAACTTGATTTGTAGACAGCGTGTTGATAATGGTACACTTCTGGTTTCCATAACACTACGTCCAAGTAAATTAACAGGAGCCGAATTTGCTCCCGTGTGAGCCTCTGGTCTAGTCTCAACAATGGCTGCGTCTAACACTCCATACTATTGACGCCTGGCTGACATTGTCCAGATATGATAGGAGCCGAATTTGCTCCACGCGTCTCGGATGTGACACAACAATGGCTGCCCTCCTTCCCCACTGACGCCTGGCTTACATTGTCCAGATTTCAGAAAGTGATAGAAGGGTCACATTTACTCTACTTTAATATCGATAATTAAGTTAATTTATATAAGATGTTTTTATGATGGTAAAGTCCAAAGACTAATGTATTTAAGAATAATTCCCACCATAATAGGTGGTGAATTATAATAGTATGTGGTGATGATATCCCGTTTTCTTTAAACGGTAATTCCACTACAAGTTACGTTTTCTATGGGTAACTTGTTTATACAACACAGCTATTATCTGTATGATATATTAAATGGTGTCGGATTTTCCGACAATGGCCATGCACAATGCATACGCATTGTATAACCACTACTCAACAGATACAAAAAAACTAACACTATTAGAGTTTCACGCAGTAGGAATAAAAGCCTTATTGGCGTGGAACAGCGAGGAATGGCCAACAACAAGAAGTATACCACATGTTCCCGACATAGATGCCAGCGCAGCTCCTCCTGCTGATGCGGCAGTTTCAACACCCGGCACATCTGGTGCGAGGCGTCCTCTGTTCATCTCAACACCTCAAGCCCACTCATCAACCACAAATTCTGAAATGGACATTGAGGACATAGAACCACTTGATGTTTCTGATTTCATAGAAGATTCTACTACAAGTTTGGTGGTTCCTGTAGAAGACAATATTCCTCCAGTGCATCCAAGAAATACAAGAATTATAGATTCAGTACAACGTCTCAACTACAAGTTGACGCATGAACTCGTGCACTTGGCTAAAAAAAGAAGATGCCGTTTTTGTTACAAGTCTGGCAAAAAATGGGACGTGATATATAGATGTAAAACTTGTGATGTGGCACTGTGCGCTGCGCCTTGCTACACAAGGTACCACCGAAGAAAGATATTTTGGGTGGAGAAAAAATAACCACCGGCAACAGCTTCACTCCACCTAAAAAACATCAGATGAGCAACTTCAGGATCAGAAGCCTGAAGATGGTGGAGTGAAGAAAAAATGCTCAACTGTTGATCTTCAATCAACATAGACAGGGTAAGTACACCTATTTGGAATTTTTTATCATGTATAAGAAGTTATATTATATACGTTTTGTAGAGAATTTATTTGCGAATTTTTTGGTACCAGAATGAATATTATATCACATAAACTTCTATGAGTAAAAAAAAAAAACACAAAGTATGTTTGGGGGTGTGGCGGGTGTGGCTCTGGGTGTGGCGGCCGTGTGGCAGTGGGTTCCCTATAGCCGTTGATATATCCAACACGTGGGAAATATTTGTATGTGTTATGTATATGTCTCTGTAGGGAATTTTACTGCGATCACTGTCATACAAATTATAAAATGTTTCAACAAGTATAAACATGACAAACATCAAACGAACGAAAACAATGCGTTCGTTTCTGCCGCGAACGCATACTGAGCGACGTGGTTCTATATTTGGCGCTTCTCTTACACATGCTTTGTACAAATGTTATACATTTCATCTTATAGAAAAATTTATTGCGAACACATTGGTATAAAAAAGAAATACGTACATAGAAAAGTAGGGTCAGGAAACGTATTAATGTATAAACTTTCCAAGCATGATTTCCCCCCTGTGTTTTCACCAGTGCGCTCGCGGCTAACTACTCTCCACTTCACACACTCTTGCGGGTGGGCAATTACCTATATTAAACATTCATATGCATATGTCCGTGTAGAGAATTTTATTGCGATTCCAATGATACCAAAATTAGCGATGTAGGACAACTGTAGGCTTCGCAACCATTAAGAGAGTGGAAACATTTTGTTGCTGTTTGGCGCTCTCGGCGAGTGATCTGCATAGTTTTTTATTTGGTGTTGATACTCCTTATGCTTGGGCGGCATTTTATAGGTATGCTCTTATAGACAATTTCATTGCGAACACAGTGATACCAAATTTAAATACGTGCGCCTTGAATTATTGTCAGGACAGTCAAAAGAGTGTACACTTTTTCGGTCTTACTGCGTAGGAGCGCGAAGTGCCGAAAGCATCTGGGGTATTGATTTTTTTTGAGCGCCGAGAGCGCGAAAGTGTTAACAGGAGCCGAATTGCTCCCGTGCGCCTCTGGTCTCAGTATCAACAATGGCTGCCACTCCCTCACCCTGACGCCTGGCTTACATTGTCCAGATGACAGAAAGTGATAGAAGGGTCACATTTACTCTACTTTAATATTGATAATTAAGTTAATTTATATGAAATGTTTTATGATGGTAAAGTCCAAAGACTAATGTATTTAAGAATAATTCCCACCATAATAGGTGGTAAATTTATAATAGTATGTGGTAATGATATCCCGTATTCTATAGACAGGATGTTCCACTACAAGTTACATTTTCTATGGGTAACTTGTTTATACAATACAGCAGCAATTATTATCTGTCTGTATGATATTATTATGTGGTGTCGGATTTTCCGACATGGAGGAAAGAATGGTACTCAACCACTTGGACAGTCGGGGACTGAACGCGGACCTGCATGAAGCAAGACCGTCGCTCTGCCGTCCATTCACAGTGGTGGAATGAGCCACCACTGGAGGAGTGATCTCTCTGATCACTACATTTGTTTGTTTGTTTGAATATATTTATGCTATTTATTCAGTTCGTCCTCGTAAGGTTTCCCAACGTCACGATACTTTCGTACAAAAGTGCCCTTATCCTAACCTTCCAGAGGACCCAAAACAGAAAACGGGTTAGTATGTCAATTTCACGAGCCACTACCATTTTCTAGTACAAGAGTTTTTGGCTTTAGGTAGAGTATACATGAAAATGCGACGTTCTATTAGGAGGACGGGTTGGGTTGTTACGAGGATAAGTAATGACAACGTTCTACGACCCAGTACATAGAATAAAAAGATACATAACAAATAAAAAAAGCGAAGCATAGTTTTTATATGTAATTGTTTGTAAATAGGCCTAGGTTAGGTGGTTTGGATTTATTGATTATAGCGTAGTTACAGTAGGAGCAGCAGTGAGTGAAATTCAAATTAGTATCAGATTAACAAAATATATATATATATATATATATATATATATATATATATATATATATATATATATATATATATATATATATATATATATGTATGTATATATATATATATATATATATATATATATATATATATATGTATGTATATATATATATATATATATATATATATATATATATATATATATATGTATGTATATATATATATGTATATATATATATATATATATATATATATATATATATATATATATATATATATATATATATATATATATATATGTATATATATATATATATATATATATATATATATATATATATATATATATATATATATATATATATATATATATATATATATATATATATATATATATATATGCGAACAAGCCTGAATGGTCCCCAGGACTATATGCAACTGAAAACTCACACCCCATGAGATGATTTGATAAAATACCATGCCCAAGATTACCAACCGAGTGCCGGCGGGGGGATGGAAATAGCCTCTGCTACCATTCTCTTTTGTCCGATCGTGTTGGTCGAGCGGTTAAGGCATCCTGTATGCCAGCAGAGTGCTCCTGGCAGTATGGGTTCGAGTCACTTCTGGGGTGTGAGTTTTCAGTTGCATATAGTCCTGGGGACCATTCAGGCTTATTCGCATTTGTGTTCCTCACATGAGCCCCAAAGAATCAGGTGATTTGATAAAATACCATGCCCAAGATTACCAACCGAGTGCCGGCGGGGGAATGGAAATAGCCTCGGCTACCATTATCTTTTGTCAGGGCATGTTGGTCAAGTGGTTAAGGTGTCCTGTATGCCAGCAGAGTGCTCCTGGCAGTATGGGTTCGAGTTACTTCTGGGGTGTGAGTTTTCAGTTATATATATATATATATATATATATATATATATATATATATATATATATATATATATATATATATATATATATATATGCGAACAAGCCTGAATGGTCCCCAGGACAATATGCAACTGAAAACTCACACCCCAGAAGTGACTCGAACCCATACTCCCAGAAGCAACGCAACTGGTATGTACAAGACGCCTTAATCCACTTGACCATCACGACCGGACAAAATGAGGTGATAGCCGAGGCTATTTGAACCACCCCACCGCCGGCACTCGGATAGTAATCTTGGGCATAGCATTTTACCACATCACCTCATTCTTTGGAGCACACGTGAGGAACACAAATGCGAACAAGCCTGAATGGTCCCCAGGACAATATGCAACGGAAAACTCACACCCCAGAAGTGACTCGAACCCATACTCCCAGAAGCAACGCAACTGGTATGTACAAGACGCCTTAATCCACTTGACCATCACGACCGGACAAAATGAGGTGATAGTTGAGGCTATTTGAACCACCCCACCGCCAGCACTCGGATAGTAATCTTGGGCATAGCATTTTACCAAATCACCTCATTCTTTGGGGCACACGTGAGGAACACAAATGCGAACAAGCCTGAATGGTCCCCAGGACAATATGCAACTGAAAACTCACACCCCAGAAGTGACTCGAACCCATACTCCCAGAAGCAACGCAACTGGTATGTACAAGACGCCTGAATCCACTTGACCATCACGACCGGCCAAATTGAGGTGATAGCCGAGGCTATTTGAACCACCCCACCGCCGGCACTCGGATAGTAATCTTGGGCATAGCATTTTACCAAATCACCTCATTCTTTGGGGCACACGTGAGGAACACAAATGCGAACAAGCCTGAATGGTCCCCAGGACAATATGCAACTGAAAACTCACACCCCAGAAGTGACTCGAACCCATACTCCCAGAAGCAACGCAACTGGTATGTACAAGACGCCTTAATCCACTTGACCATCACGACCGGACAAAATGAGGTGATAGCCGAGGCTATTTGAACCACCCCACCGCCGGCACTCGGAGAGTAATCTTGGGCATAGCATTTTACCAAATCACCTCATTCTTTGGGGCACACGTGAGGAACACAAATGCGAACAAGCCTGAATGGTCCCCAGGACAATATGCAACTGAAAACTCACACCCGAGAAGTGACTCGAACCCATACTCCCAGAAGCAACGCAACTGGTATGTACAAGACGCCTTAATCCACTTGACCATCACGACCGGACAAAATGAGGTGATAGTTGAGGCTATTTGAACCACCCCACCGCCAGCACTCGGATAGTAATCTTGGGCATAGCATTTTACCAAATCACCTCATTCTTTGGGGCACACGTGAGGAACACAAATGCGAACAAGCCTGAATGGTCCCCAGGACAATATGCAACTGAAAACTCACACCCCAGAAGTGACTCGAACCCATACTCCCAGAAGCAACGCAACTGGTATGTACAAGACGCCTTAATCCACTTGACCATCACGACCGGACAAAATGAGGTGATAGCCGAGGCTATTTGAACCACCCCACCGCCTGCACTCGGATAGTAATCTTGGGCATAGCATTTTACCACATCACCTCATTCTTTGGAGCACACGTGAGGAACACAAATGCGAACAAGCCTGAATGGTCCCCAGGACAATATGCAACTGAAAACTCACACCCAAGAAGTGACTCGAACCCATACTCCCAGAAGCAACGCAACTGGTATGTACAAGACGCCTGAATCCACTTGACCATCACGACCGGCCAAATTGAGGTGATAGCCGAGGCTATTTGAACCACCCCACCGCCGGCACTCGGATAGTAATCTTGGGCATAGCATTTTACCAAATCACCTCATTCTTTGGGGCACACGTGAGGAACACAAATGCGAACAAGCCTGAATGGTCCCCAGGACAATATGCAACTGAAAACTCACACCCCAGAAGTGACTCGAACCCATACTCCCAGAAGCAACGCAACTGGTATGTACAAGACGCCTTAATCCACTTGACCATCACGACCGGACAAAATGAGGTGATAGCCGAGGCTATTTGAACCACCCCACCGCCGGCACTCGGATAGTAATCTTGGGCATAGCATTTTACCAAATCACCTCATTCTTTGGGGCACACGTGAGGAACACAAATGCGAACAAGCCTGAATGGTCCCCAGGACAATATGCAACTGAAAACTCACACCCCAGAAGTGACTCGAACCCATACTCCCAGAAGCAACGCAACTGGTATGTACAAGACGCCTTAATCCACTTGACCATCACGACCGGACAAAATGAGGTGATAGTTGAGGCTATTTGAACCACCCCACCGCCAGCACTCGGATAGTAATCTTGGGCATAGCATTTTACCAAATCACCTCATTCTTTGGGGCACACGTGAGGAACACAAATGCGAACAAGCCTGAATGGTCCCCAGGACAATATGCAACTGAAAACTCACACCCCAGAAGTGACTCGAACCCATACTCCCAGAAGCAACGCAACTGGTATGTACAAGACGCCTTAATCCACTTGACCATCACGACCGGACAAAATGAGGTGATAGCCGAGGCTATTTGAACCACCCCACCGCCGGCACTCGGATAGTAATCTTGGGCATAGCATTTTACCAAATCACCTCATTCTTTGGGGCACACGTGAGGAACACAAATGCGAACAAGCCTGAATGGTCCCCAGGACAATATGCAACTGAAAACTCACACCCCAGAAGTGACTCGAACCCATACTCCCAGAAGCAACGCAACTGGTATGTACAAGACGCCTTAATCCACTTGACAATCACGATCGGACAAAATGAGGTGATAGCCGAGGCTATTTGAACCACCCCACTGCCGGCACTCGGATAGTAATGTTGGGCATAGCATTTTACCAAATCACCTCATTCTTTGGGGCACACATGAGGAACACAAATGCGAACAAGCCTGAATGGTCCCCAGGACAATATGCAACTGAAAACTCACACCCCAGAAGTGACTCGAACCCATACTCCCAGAAGCAACGCAACTGGTATGTACAAGACGCCTTAATCCACTTGACCATCACGACCGGACAAAATGAGGTGATAGCCGAGGCTATTTGAACCACCCCACCGCCGGCACTCGGATAGTAATCTTGGGCATAGCATTTTACCAAATCACCTCATTCTTTGGGGCACACGTGAGGAACACAAATGCGAACAAGCCTGAATGGTCCCCAGGACAATATGCAACTGAAAACTCACACCCCAGAAGTGACTCGAACCCATACTCCCAGAAGCAACGCAACTGGTATGTACAAGACGCCTTAATCCACTTGACCATCACGACCGGACAAAATGAGGTGATAGCCGAGGCTATTTGAACCACCCCACCGCCGGCACTCGGATAGTAATCTTGGGCATAGCATTTTACCAAATCACCTCATTCTTTGGGGCACACGTGAGGAACACAAATGCGAACAAGCCTGAATGGTCCCCAGGACAATATGCAACTGAAAACTCACACCCCAGAAGTGACTCGAACCTATACTCCCAGATGCAACGCAACTGGTATGTACAAGACGCCTTAATCCACTTGACCATCACGACGGGACAAAATGAGGTGATAGCCGAGGCTATTTGAACCACCCCACCGCCGTCACTCGGATAGTAATCTTGGGCATAGCATTTTACCAAATCACCTCATTCTTTGGGGCACACGTGAGGAACACAAATGCGAACAAGCCTGAATGGTCCCCAGGACAATATGCAACTGAAAACTCACACCCCAGAAGTGACTCGAACCCATACTCCCAGAAGCAACGCAACTGGTATGTACAAGACGCCTTAATCCACTTGACCATCACGACCGGACAAAATGAGGTGATAGCCGAGGCTATTTGAACCACCCCACCGCCGGCACTCGGATAGTAATCTTGGGCATAGCATTTTACCAAATCACCTCATTCTTTGGAGCACACGTGAGGAACACAAATGCGAACAAGCCTGAATGGTCCCCAGGACAATATGCAACTGAAAACTCACACCCCAGATGTGACTCGAACCCATACTCCCAGAAGCAACGCAACTGGTATGTACAAGACGCCTTAATCCACTTGACCATCACGACCGGACAAAATGAGGTGATAGCCGAGGCTATTTGAACCACCCCACCGCCGGCACTCGGGTAGTAATCTTGGGCATAGCATTTTACCAAATCACCTCATTCTTTGGGGCACACGTGAGGAACACAAATGCGAACAAGCCTGAATGGTCCCCAGGACAATATGCAACGGAAAACTCACACCCCAGAAGTGACTCGAACCCATACTCCCAGAAGCAACGCAACTGGTATGTACAAGACGCCTTAATCCACTTGACCATCACGACCGGACAAAATGAGGTGATAGCCGAGGCTATTTGAACCACCCCACCGCCGGCACTCGGATAGTAATCTTGGGCATAGCATTTTACCAAATCACCTCATTCTTTGCGGCACACGTGAGGAACACAAATGCGAACAAGCCTGAATGGTCCCCAGGACAATATGTAACTGAAAACTCACACCCCAGAAGTGACTCGAACCCATACTCCCAGAAGCAACGCAACTGGTATGTACAAGACGCCTTAATCCACTTGACCATCACGACCGGACAAAATGAGGTGATAGCCGAGGCTATTTGAACCACCCCACAGCCGGCACTCGGATAGTAATCTTGGGCATAGCATTTTACCAAATCACCTCATTCTTTGGGGCACAAATGAGGAACACAAATGCGAACAAGCCTGAATGGTCCCCAGGACAATATGCAACTGAAAACTCACACCCCAGAAGTGACTCGAACCCATACTCCCAGAAGCAACGCAACTGGTATGTACAAGACGCCTTAATCCACTTGACCATCATGACCAGACAAAATGAGGTGATAGCCGAGGCTATTTGAACCACCCCACCGCCGGCACTCGGATAGTAATCTTGGGCATAGCATTTTACCAAATCACCTCATTCTTTGGGGCACACGTGAGGAACACAAATGCGAACAAGCCTGAATGGTCCCCAGGACAATATGCAACTGAAAACTCACACCCCAGAAGTGACTCGAACCCATACTCCCAGAAGCAACGCAACTGGTATGTACAAGACGCCTTAATCCACTTGACCATCACGACCGGACAAAATGAGGTGATAGCCGAGGCTATTTGAACCACCCCACCGCCGGCACTCGGATAGTAATCTTGGGCATAGCATTTTACCAAATCACCTCATTCTTTGGGGCACACGTGAGGAACACAAATGCGAACAAGCCTGAATGGTCCCCTGGACAATATGCAACTGAAAACTCACACCCCAGAAGTGACTCGAACCCATACTCCCAGAAGCAACGCAACTGGTATGTACAAGACGCCTTAATCCACTTGACCATCACGACCGGACAAAATGAGGTGATAGCCGAGGCTATTTGAACCACCCCACCGCCGGCACTCGGGTAGTAATCTTGGGCATAGCATTTTACCAAATCGCCTCATTCTTTGGGGCACACGTGAGGAACACAAATGCGAACAAGCCTGAATGGTCCCCAGGACAATATGCAACGGAAAACTCACACCCCAGAAGTGACTCGAACCCATACTCCCAGAAGCAACGCAACTGGTATGTACAAGACGCCTTAATCCACTTGACCATCACGACCGGACAAAATGAGGTGATAGCCGAGGCTATTTGAACCACCCCACCGCCGGCACTCGGATAGTAATCTTGGGCATAGCATTTTACCAAATCACCTCATTCTTTGCGGCACACGTGAGGAACACAAATGCGAACAAGCCTGAATGGTCCCCAGGACAATATGTAACTGAAAACTCACACCCCAGAAGTGACTCGAACCCATACTCCCAGAAGCAACGCAACTGGTATGTACAAGACGCCTTAATCCACTTGACCATCACGACCGGACAAAATGAGGTGATAGCCGAGGCTATTTGAACCACCCCACAGCCGGCACTCGGATAGTAATCTTGGGCATAGCATTTTACCAAATCACCTCATTCTTTGGGGCACAAATGAGGAACACAAATGCGAACAAGCCTGAATGGTCCCCAGGACAATATGCAACTGAAAACTCACACCCCAGAAGTGACTCGAACCCATACTCCCAGAAGCAATGCAACTGGTATGTACAAGACGCCTTAATCCACTTGACCATCATGACCGGACAAAATGAGGTGATAGCCGAGGCTATTTGAACCACCCCACCGCCGGCACTCGGATAGTAATCTTGGGCATAGCATTTTACCAAATCACCTCATTCTTTGGGGCACACGCGAGGAACACAAATGCGAACAAGCCTGAATGGTCCCCAGGACAATATGCAACTGAAAACTCACACCCCAGAAGTGACTCGAACCCATACTCCCAGAAGCAACGCAACTGGTATGTACAAGACGCCTTAATCCACTTGACCATCACAACCGGACAAAATGAGGTGATAGCCGAGGCTATTTGAACCACCCCACCGCCAGCACTCGGATAGTAATCTTGGGCATAGCATTTTACCAAATCACCTCATTCTTTGGGGCACACGTGAGGAACACAAATGCGATCAAGCCTGAATGGTCCCCAGGACAATATGCAACTGAAAACTCACACCCCAGAAGTGACTCGAACCCATACTCCCAGAAGCAACGCAACTGGTATGTACAAGACGCCTTAATCCACTTGACCATCACGACCGGACAAAATGAGGTGATAGCCGAGGCTATTTGAACCACCCCACCGCCGGCACTCGGATAGTAATCTTGGGCATAGCATTTTACCAAATCACCTCATTCTTTGGGGCACACGTGAGGAACACAAATGCGAACAAGCCTGAATGGTCCCCAGGACAATATGCAACTGAAAACTCACACCCCAGAAGTGACTCGAACCCATACTCCCAGAAGCAACGCAACTGGTATGTACAAGACGCTTTAATCCACTTGACCATCACGACCGGACAAAATGAGGTGATAGCCGAGGCTATTTGAACCACCCCACCACCGGCACTCGGATAGTAATCTTGGGCATAGCATTTTACCAAATCACCTCATTCATTGGGGCACACGTGAGGAACACAAATGCGAACAAGCCTGAATGGTCCCCAGGACAATATGCAACTGAAAATTCACACCCCAGAAGTGACTCGAACCCATACTCCCAGAAGCAACGCAACTGGTATGTACAAGACGCCTTAATCCACTTGACCATCACGACCGGACAAAATGAGGTGATAGCCGAGGCTATTTGAACCACCCCACCGCCGGCACTCGGATAGTAATCTTGGGCATAGCATTTTACCAAATCACCTCATTCTTTGGGGCACACGTGAAGAACACAAATGCGAACAAGCCTGAATGGTCCCCAGGACAATATGCAACTGAAAACTCACACCCCAGAAGTGACTCGAACCCATACTCCCAGAAGCAACGCAACTGGTATGTACAAGACGCCTTAATCCACTTGACCATCACGACCGGACAAAATGAGGTGATAGCCGCGGCTATTTGAACCACCCCACCGCCGGCACTCGGATAGTAATCTTGGGCATAGCATTTTACCAAATCACCTCATTCTTTGGGGCACACGTGAGGAACACAAATGCGAACAAGCCTGAATGGTCCCCAGGACAATATGCAACTGAAAACTCACACCCCAGAAGTGACTCGAACCCATACTCCCAGAAGCAACGCAACTGGTATGTACAAGACGCCTTAATCCACTTGACCATCACGACCGGACAAAATGAGGTGATAGCCGAGGCTATTTGAACCACCCCACCGCCGGCACTCGGATAGTAATCTTGGGCATAGCATTTTACCAAATCACCTCGTTCTTTGGAGCACACGTGAGGAACACAAATGCGAACAAGCCTGAATGGTCCCCAGGACAATATGCAACTGAAAACTCACACCCCAGAAGTGACTCGAACCCATACTCCCAGAAGCAACGCAACTGGTATGTACAAGACGCCTTAATCCACTTGACCATCACGACCGGACAAAATGAGGTGATAGCCAAGGCTATTTGAACCACCCCACCGCCGGCACTCGGATAGTAATCTTGGGCATAGCATTTTACCAAATCACCTCATTCTTTGGGGCACACGTGAGGAACACAAATGCGAACAAGCCTGAATGGTCCCCAGGACAATATGCAACTGAAAACTAACACCCCAGAAGTGACTCGAACCCATACTCCCAGAAGCAACGCAACTGGTATGTACAAGACGCCTTAATCCACTTGACCATCACGACCGGACAAAATGAGGTGATAGCCGAGGCTATTTGAACCACCCCACCGCCGGCACTCGGATAGTAATCTTGGGCATAGCATTTTACCAAATCACCTCATTCTTTGCGGCACACGTGAGGAACACAAATGCGAAAAAGCCTGAATGGTCCCCAGGACAATATGTAACTGAAAACTCACACCCCAGAAGTGACTCGAACCCATACTCCCAGAAGCTACGCAACTGGTATGTACAAGACGCCTTAATCCACTTGACCATCACGACCGGACAAAATGAGGTGATAGCCGAGGCTATTTGAACCACCCCACCGCCGGCACTCTGATAGTAATCTTGTGCATAGCATTTTACCAAATCACCTCATTGTTTGGGGCACACGTGAGGAACACAAATGCGAACAAGCCTGAATGGTCCCCAGGACAATATGCAACTGAAAACTCACACCCCAGAAGTGACTCGAACCCATACTCCCAGAAGCAACACAACTGGTATGTACAAGACGCCTTAATCTACTTGACCATCACGACCGGACAAAATGAGGTGATAGCCGAAGCTATTTGAACCACCCTACCGCCGGCACTCGGATAGTAATCTTGGGCATAGCATTTTACCAAATCACCTCATTCTTTGGGGCACACGTGAGGAACACAAATGCGAACAAGCCTGAATGGTCCCCAGGACAATATGCAACTGAAAACTCACACCCCAGAAGTGACTCGAACCCATACTCCCAGAAGCAACGCAACTGGTATGTACAAGACGCCTTAATCCACTTGACCATCACGACCGGACAAAATGAGGTGATAGCCGAGGCTATTTGAACCACCCCACCGCCGGCAATCGGATAGTAATCTTGGGCATAGCATTTTACCAAATCACCTCATTCTTTGGGGCACACGTGAGGAACACAAATGCGAACAAGCCTGAATGGTCCCCAGGACAATATGCAACTGAAAACTCACACCCCAGAAGTGACTCGAACCCATACTCCCAGAAGCAACGCAACTGGTATGTACAAGACGCCTTAATCCACTTGACCATCACGACCGGACAAAATGAGGTGATAGCCGAGGCTATTTGAACCACCCCACCGCCGGCACTCGGATAGTAATCTTGGGCATAGCATTTTACCAAATCACCTCATTCTTTGGGGCACACGTGAGGAACACAAATGCGAACAAGCCTGAATGGTCCCCAGGACAATATGCAACTGAAAACTCACACCCCAGAAGTGACTCGAACCCATACTCCCAGAAGCAACACAACTGGTATGTACAAGACGCCTTAATCCACTTGACCATCACGACCGGACAAAATGAGGTGATAGCCGAGGCTATTTGAACCACCCCACCGCCGCCACTCGGATAGTAATCTTGGGCATAGCATTTTACCAAATCACCTCATTCTTTGGGGCACACGTGAGGAACACAAATGCGAACAAGCCTGAATGGTCCCCAGGACAATATGCAACTGAAAACTCACATCCCAGAAGTGACTCGAACCCATACTCCCAGAAGCAACGCAACTGGTATGTACAAGACGCCTTAATCCACTTGACCATCACGACCGGACAAAATGAGGTGATAGCCGAGGCTATTTGAACCACCCCACCCCCGGCACTCGGATAGTAATCTTGGGCATAGCATTTTACCAAATCACCTCATTCTTTGGGGCACACGTGAGGAACACAAATGCGAACAAGCCTGAATGGTCCCCAGGACAATATGCAACTGAAAACTCACACCCCAGAAGTGACTCGAACCCATACTCCCAGAAGCAACGCAACTGGTATGTACAAGACGCCTTAATCCACTTGACCATCACGACCGGACAAAATGAGATGATAGCCGAGGCTATTTGAACCATCCCACCGCCGGCACTCGGATAGTAATCTTGGGCATAGCATTTTACCAAATCACCTCATTCTTTGGGGCACACGTGAGGAACACAAATGCGAACAAGCCTGAATGGTCCCCAGGACAATATGCAACTGAAAACTCTGCTATGCTATGCCCAAGATTACTTTCCGAGTGCCGGCGGTGGGGTGGTTCAAATAGCCTCGGCTATCACCTCATTTTGTCCGGTCGTGATGGTCAAGTGGATTAAGGCGTCTTGTACATACCAGTTGCGTTGCTTCTGGGAGTATGGGTTCGAGTCACTTCTGGGGTGTGAGTTTTCAGTTGCATATTGTCCTGGGGACCATTCAGGCTTGTTCACATTTGTGTTCCTCACGTGTGCCCCAAAGAATGAGGTGATTTGGTAAAATTCTATGCCCAAGATTACTATCCGAGTGCCGGCGGTAGGGTGGTTCAAATAGCCTCGGCTATCACCTCATTTTGTCCGGTCGTGATGGTCAAGTGGATTAAGGCGTCTTGTACATACCAGTTGCGTTGCTTCTGGGATTATGAGTTCGAGTCACTTCTGGGGTGTGAGTTTTCAGTTGCATATTGTCCTGGGGACCATTCAGGCTTGTTCGCATTTGTGTTCCTCACGTGTGCCCCAAAGAATGAGGTGATTTGGTAAAATGCTATGCCCAAGATTACTATCCGAGTGCCGGCGGTGGGGTGATTCAAATAGCCTCGGCTATCACCTCATTTTGTCCGGTCGTGATGGTCAAGTGGATTAAGGCGTCTTGTACATACCAGTTGCGTTGCTTCTGGGAGTATGGGTTCGAGTCACTTCTGGGGTGTGAGTTTTCAGTTGCATATTGTCCTGGGGACCATTCAGGCTTGTTCGCGTTTGTGTTCCTCACGTGTGCCCCAAAGAATGAGGTGATTTGGTAAAATGCTATGCCCATGATTACTATCCGAGTGCAGGCGGTGGGGTGGTTCAAATAGCCTCGGCTATCACCTCATTTTGTCCGGTCGTGATGGTCAAGTGGATTAAGGCGTCTTGTACATACCAGTTGCGTTGCTTCTGGGAGTATGGGTTCGAGTCACTTCTGGGGTGTGAGTTTTCGGTTGCATATTGTCCTGGGGACCATTCAGGCTTGTTCGCATTTCTGTTCCTCACGTGTGCCCCAAAGAATGAGGTGATTTGGTAAAATGCTATGCCCAAGATTACTATCCGAGTGCCGGCGGTGGGGTGGTTCAAATAGCCTCGGCTATCACCTCATTTTGTCCGGTCGTGATGGTCAAGTGGATTAAGGCGTCTTGTACATACCAGTTGCGTTGCTTCTGGGAGTATGGGTTCGAGTCACTTCTGGGGTGTGAGTTTTCAGTTGCATATTGTCCTGGGGACCATTCAGGCTTGTTCGCATTTGTGTTCCTCACGTGTGCCCCAAAGAATGAGGTGATTTGGTAAAATGCTATGCCCAAGATTACTATCCGAGTGCCGGCGGTGGGGTGGTTCAAATAGCCTCGGCTATCACCTCATTTTGTCCGGTCGTGATGGTCAAGTGGATTAAGGCGTCTTGTACATACCAGTTGCGTTGCTTCTGGGAGTATGGGTTCGAGTCACTTCTGGGGTGTGAGTTTTCAGTTGCATATTGTCCTGGGGACCATTCAGGCTTGTTCGCATTTGTGTTCCTCACGTGCGCCCCAAAGAATGAGGTGATTTGGTAAAATGCTATGCCCAAGATTACTATCCGAGTGCCGGCGGTGGGGTGGTTCAAATAGCCTCGGCTATCACCTCATTTTGTCCGGTCGTGATGGTCAAGTGGATTAAGGCGTCTTGTACATACCAGTTGCGTTGCTTCTGGGAGTATGGGTTCGAGTCACTTCTGGGGTGTGAGTTTTCAGTTGCATATTGTCCTGGGGACCATTCAGGCTTGTTCGCATTTGTGTTCCTCACGTGCGCCCCAAAGAATGAGGTGATTTGGTAAAATGCTATGCCCAAGATTACTATCTGAGTGCCGGCGGTGGGGTGGTTCAAATAGCCTCGGCTATCACCTCATTTTGTCCGGTCGTGATGGTCAAGTGGATTAAGGCGTCTTGTACATACCAGTTGCGTTGCTTCTGGGAGTATGGGTTCGATTCACTTCTGGGGTGTGAGTTTTCAGTTGCATATTGTCCTGGGGACCATTCAGGCTTGTTCGCATTTGTGTTCCTCACGTGTGCCCCAAAGAATGAGGTGATTTGGTAAAATGCTATGCCCAAGATTACTATCCGAGTGCCGGCGGTGGGGTGGTTCAAATAGCCTCGGCTATCACCTCATTTTGTCCGGTCGTGATGGTCAAGTGGATTAAGGCGTCTTGTACATACCAGTTGCGTTGCTTCTGGGAGTATGGGTTCGAGTCACTTCTGGGGTGTGAGTTTTCAGTTGCATATTGTCCTGGGGACCATTCAGGCTTGTTCGCATTTGTGTTCCTCACGTGTGCCCCAAAGAATGAGGTGATTTGGTAAAATGCTATGCCCAAGATTACTATCCGAGTGCCGGCGGTGGGGTGGTTCAAATAGCCTCGGCTATCACCTCATTTTGTCCGGTCGTGATGGTCAAGTGGATTAAGGCGTCTTGTACATACCAGTTGCGTTGCTTCTGGGAATAAGGGTTCGAGTCACTTCTGGGGTGTGAGTTTTCAGTTGCATATTGTCCTGGGGACCATTCAGGCTTGTTCGCATTTGTGTTCCTCACGTGTGCCCCAAAGAATGAGGTGATTTGGTAAAATGCTATGCCCAAGATTACTATCCGAGTGCCGGCGGTGGGGTGGTTCAAATAGCCTCGGCTATCACCTCATTTTGTCCGGTCGTGATGGTCAAGTGGATTAAGGCGTCTTGTACATACCAGTTGCGTTGCTTCTGGGAATTTGGGTTCGAGTCACTTCTGGGGTGTGAGTTTTCAGTTGCATATTGTCCTGGGGACCATTCAGGCTTGTTCGCATTTGTGTTCCTCACGTGTGCCCCAAAGAATGAGGTGATTTGGTAAAATGCTATGCCCAAGATTACTATCCGAGTGCCGGCGGTGGGGTGGTTCAAATAGCCTCGGCTATCACCTCATTTTGTCCGGTCGTGATGGTCAAGTGGATTAAGGCGTCTTGTACATACCAGTTGCGTTGCTTCTGGGAGTATGGGTTCGAGTCACTTCTGGGGTGTGAGTTTTCAGTTGCATATTGTCCTGGGGACCATTCAGGCTTGTTCGCATTTGTGTTCCTCACGTGTGCCCCAAAGAATGCGGTGATTTGGTAAAATGCTATGCCCAAGATTACTATCCGAGTGCCGGCGGTGGGGTGGTTCAAATAGCCTCGGCTATCACCTCATTTTGTCCGGTCGTGATGGTCAAGTGGATTAAGGCGTCTTGTACATACCAGTTGCGTTGCTTCTGGGAGTAAGGGTTCGAGTCACTTCTGGGGTGTGAGTTTTCAGTTGCATATTGTCCTGGGGACCATTCAGGCTTGTTCGCATTTGTGTTCCTCACGTGTGCCCCAAAGAATGAGGTGATTTGGTAAAATGCTATGCCCAAGATTACTATCCGAGTGCCGGCGGTGGGGTGGTTCAAATAGCCTCGGCTATCACCTCATTTTGTCCGGTCGTGATGGTCCAGTGGATTAAGGCGTCTTGTACATACCAGTTGCGTTGCTTCTGGGAGTATAGGTTCGAGTCACTTCTGGGGTGTGAGTTTTCGGTTGCATATTGTCCTGGGGACCATTCAGGCTTGTTCGCATTTGTGTTCCTCACGTGTGCCCCAAAGAATGAGGTGATTTGGTAAAATGCTATGCCCAAGATTACTATCCGAGTGCCGGCGGTGGGGTGGTTCAAATAGCCTCGGCTATCACCTCATTTTGTCCGGTCGTGATGGTCAAGTGGATTAAGACGTCTTGTACATACCAGTTGCGTTGCTTCTGGGAGTATGGGTTCGAGTCACTTCTGGGGTGTGAGTTTTCAGTTGCATATTGTCCTGGGGACCATTCAGGCTTGTTCGCATTTGTGTTCCTCACGTGTGCCCCAAAGAATGAGGTGATTTGGTAAAATGCTATGCCCAAGATTACTATCCGAGTGCCGGCGGTGGGGTGGTTCAAATAGCCTCGGCTATCACCTCATTTTGTCCGGTCGTGATGGTCAAGTGGATTAAGGCGTCTTGTACATACCAGTTGCGTTGCTTCTGGGAGTATGGGTTCGAGTCACTTCTGGGGTGTGAGTTTTCAGTTGCATATTGTCCTGGGGACCATTCAGGCTTGTTCGCATTTGTGTTCCTCACGTGTGCCCCATAGAATGAGGTGATTTGGTAAAATGCTATGCCCAAGATTACTATCCGAGTGCCGGCGGTGGGGTGGTTCAAATAGCCTCGGCTATCACCTCATTTTGTCCGGTCGTGATGGTCAAGTGGATTAAGGCGTCTTGTACATACCAGTTGCGTTGCTTCTGGGAGTATGGGTTCGAGTCACTTCTGGGGTATGAGTTTTCAGTTGCATATTGTCCTGGGGACCATTCAGGCTTGTTCGCATTTGTGTTCCTCACGTGCGCCCCAAAGAATGAGGTGATTTGGTAAAATGCTATGCCCAAGATTACTATCTGAGTGCCGGCGGTGGGGTGGTTCAAATAGCCTCGGCTATCACCTCATTTTGTCCGGTCGTGATGGTCAAGTGGATTAAGGCGTCTTGTACATACCAGTTGCGTTGCTTCTGGGAGTATGGGTTCGAGTCACTTCTGGGGTGTGAGTTTTCAGTTGCATATTGTCCTGGGGACCATTCAGGCTTGTTCGCATTTGTGTTCCTCACGTGTGCCCCAAAGAATGAGGTGATTTGGTAAAATGCTATGCCCAAGATTACTATCCGAGTGCCGGCAGTGGGGTGGTTCAAATAGCCTCGGCTATCACTTCATTTTGTCCGGTCGTGATGGTCAAGTGGATTAAGGCGTCTTGTACATACCAGTTGCGTTGCTTCTGGGAGTAAGGGTTCGAGTCACTTCTGGGGTGTGAGTTTTCAGTTGCATATTGTCCTGGGGACCATTCAGGCTTGTTCGCATTTGTGTTCCTCACGTGTGCCCCAAAGAATGAGGTGATTTGGTAAAATGCTATGCCCAAGATTACTATCCGAGTGCCGGCGGTAGGGTGGTTCAAATAGCCTCGGCTATCACCTCATTTTGTCCGGTCGTGATGGTCAAGTGGATTAAGGCGTCTTGTACATACCAGTTGCGTTGCTTCTGGGAGTATGGGTTCGAGTCACTTCTGGGGTGTGAGTTTTCAGTTGCATATTGTCCTGGGGACCATTCAGGCTTGTTCGCATTTGTGTTCCTCACGTGTGCCCCAAAGAATGAGGTGATTTGGTAAAATGCTATGCCCAAGATTACTATCCGAGTGCCGGCGGTGGGGTGGTTCAAATAGCCTCGGCTATCACCTCATTTTGTCCGGTCGTGATGGTCAAGTGGATTAAGGCGTCTTGTACATACCAGTTGCGTTGCTTCTGGGAGTAAGGGTTCGAGTCACTTCTGGGGTGTGAGTTTTCAGTTGCATATTGTCCTGGGGACCATTCAGGCTTGTTCGCATTTGTGTTCCTCACGTGTGCCCCAAAGAATGAGGTGATTTGGTAAAATGCTATGCCCAAGATTACTATCCGAGTGCCGGCGGTGGGGTGGTTCAAATAGCCTCGGCTATCACCTCGTTTTGTCCGGTCGTGATGGTCAAGTGGATTAAGGCGTCTTGTACATACCAGTTGCGTTGCTTCTGGGAGTATGGGTTCGAGTCACTTCTGGGGTGTGAGTTTTCAGTTGCATATTGTCCTGGGGACCATTCAGGCTTGTTTGCATTTGTGTTCCTCACGTGTGCCCCAAAGAATGAGGTGATTTAGTAAAATGCTATGCCCAAGATTACTATCCGAGTGCCGGCGGTGGGGTGGTTCAAATAGCCTCGGCTATCACCTTCATTTTGTCCGGTCGTGATGGTCAAGTGGATTAAGGCGTCTTGTACATACCAGTTGCGTTGCTTCTGGGAGTATGGGTTCGAGTCACTTCTGGGGTGTGAGTTTTCAGTTGCATATTGTCCTGGGGACCATTCAGGCTTGTTCGCATTTGTGTTCCTCACGTGTGCCCCAAAGAATGCGGTGATTTGGTAAAATGCTATGCCCAAGATTACTATCCGAGTGCCGGCGGTGGGGTGGTTCAAATAGCCTCGGCTATCACCTCATTTTGTCCGGTCGTGATGGTCAAGTGGATTAAGGCGTCTTGTACATACCAGTTGCGTTGCTTCTGGGAGTATGGGTTCGAGTCACTTCTGGGGTGTGAGTTTTCAGTTGCATATTGTCCTGGGGACCATTCAGGCTTGTTCGCATTTGTGTTCCTCACGTGTGCCCCAAAGAATGAAGTGATTTGGTAAAATGCTATGCCCAAGATTACTATCCGAGTGCCGGCGGTGGGGTGGTTCAAATAGCCTCGGCTATCACCTCATTTTGTCCGGTCGTGATGGTCAAGTGGATTAAGGCGTCTTGTACATACCAGTTGCGTTGCTTCTGGGAGTATGGGTTCGAGTCACTTCTGGGGTGTGAGTTTTCAGTTGCATATTGTCCTGGGGACCATTCAGGCTTGTTCGCATTTGTGTTCCTCACGTGTGCCCCAAAGAATGAGGTGATTTGGTAAAATGCTATGCCCAAGATTACTATCCGAGTGCCGGCGGTGGGGTGGTTCAAATAGCCTCGGCTATCACCTCATTTTGTCCGGTCGTGATGGTCAAGTGGATTAAGGCGTCTTGTACATACCAGTTGCGTTGCTTCTGGGAGTAAGGGTTCGAGTCACTTCTGGGGTGTGAGTTTTCAGTTGCATATTGTCCTGGGGACCATTCAGGCTTGTTCGCATTTGTGTTCCTCACGTGTGCCCCAAAGAATGAGGTGATTTTGTAAAATGCTATGCCCAAGATTACTATCCGAGTGCCGGCGGTGGGGTGGTTCAAATAGCCTCGGCTATCACCTCATTTTGTCCGGTCGTGATGGTCAAGTGGATTAAGGCGTCTTGTACATACCAGTTGCGTTGCTTCTGGGAGTATGGGTTCGAGTCACTTCTGGGGTGTGAGTTTTCAGTTGCATATTGTCCTGGGGACCATTCAGGCTTGTTCGCATTTGTGTTCCTCACGTGTGCCCCAAAGAATGAGGTGATTTGGTAAAATGCTATGCCCAAGATTACTATCCGAGTGCCGGCGGTGGGGTGGTTCAAATAGCCTCGGCTATCACCTCATTTTGTCCGGTCGTGATGGTCAAGTGGATTAAGGCGTCTTGTACATACCAGTTGCGTTGCTTCTGGGAGTATGGGTTCGAGTCACTTCTGGGGTGTGAGTTTTCAGTTGCATATTGTCCTGGGGACCATTCAGGCTTGTTCGCATTTGTGTTCCTCACGTGTGCCCCAAAGAATGAGGTGATTTGGTAAAATGCTATGCCCAAGATTACTATCCGAGTGCCGGCGGTGGGGTGGTTCAAATAGCCTCGGCTATCACCTCATTTTGTCCGGTCGTGATGGTCAAGTGGATTAAGGCGTCTTGTACATACCAGTTGCGTTACTTCTGGGAGTAAGGGTTCGAGTCACTTCTGGGGTGTGAGTTTTCAGTTGCATATTGTCCTGGGGACCATTCAGGCTTGTTCGCATTTGTGTTCCTCACGTGTGCCCCAAAGAATGAGGTGATTTGGTAAAATGCTATGCCCAAGATTACTATCCGAGTGCCGGCGGTGGGGTGGTTCAAATAGCCTCGGCTATCACCTCATTTTGTCCGGTCGTGATGGTCAAGTGGATTAAGGCATCTTGTACATACCAGTTGCGTTGCTTCTGGGAGTATGGGTTCGAGTCACTTCTGGGGTGTGAGTTTTCAGTTGCATATTGTCCTGGGGACCATTCAGGCTTGTTCGCATTTGTGTTCCTCACGTGTGCCCCAAAGAATGAGGTGATTTGGTAAAATGCTATGCCCAAGATTACTATCCGAGTGCCGGCGGTGGGGTGGTTCAAATAGCCTCGGCTATCACCTCATTTTGTCCGGTCGTGATGGTCAAGTGGATTAAGGCGTCTTGTACATACCAGTTGCGTTGCTTCTGGGAGTATGGGTTCGAGTCACTTCTGGGGTGTGAGTTTTCAGTTGCATATTGTCCTGGGGACCATTCAGGCTTGTTCGCATTTGTGTTCCTCACGTGTGCCCCAAAGAATGAGGTGATTTGGTAAAATGCTATGCCCAAGATTACTATCCGAGTGCCGGCGGTGGGGTGGTTCAAATAGCCTCGGCTATCACCTCATTTTGTCCGGTCGTGATGGTCAAGTGGATTAAGGCGTCTTGTACATACCAGTTGCGTTGCTTCTGGGAGTATGGGTTCGAGTCACTTCTGGGGTGTGAGTTTTCAGTTGCATATTGTCCTGGGGACCATTCAGGCTTGTTCGCATTTGTGTTCCTCACGTGTGCCCCAAAGAATGAGATGATTTGGTAAAATGCTATGCCCAAGATTACTATCCGAGTGCCGGCGGTGGGGTGGTTCAAATAGCCTCGGCTATCACCTCATTTTGTCCGGTCGTGATGGTCAAGTGGATTAAGGCGTCTTGTACATACCAGTTGCGTTGCTTCTGGGAGTATGGGTTCGAGTCACTTCTGGGGTGTGAGTTTTCAGTTGCATATTGTCCTGGGGACCATTCAGGCTTGTTCGCATTTGTGTTCCTCACGTGTGCCCCAAAGAATGAGGTGATTTGGTAAAATGCTATGCCCAAGATTACTATCCGAGTGCCGGCGGTGGGGTGGTTCAAATAGCCTCGGCTATCACCTCATTTTGTCCGGTCGTGATGGTCAAGTGGATTAAGGCGTCTTGTACATACCAGTTGCGTTGCTTCTGGGAGTATGGGTTCGAGTCACTTCTGGGGTGTGAGTTTTCAGTTGCATATTGTCCTGGGGACCATTCAGGCTTGTTCGCATTTGTGTTCCTCACGTGTGCCCCAAAGAATGAGGTGATTTGGTAAAATGCTATGCCCAAGATTACTATCCGAGTGCCGGCGGTGGGGTGGTTCAAATAGCCTCGGCTATCACCTCATTTTGTCCGGTCGTGATGGTCAAGTGGATTAAGGCGTCTTGTACATACCAGTTGCGTTGCTTCTGGGAGTATGGGTTCGAGTCACTTCTGGGGTGTGAGTTTTCAGTTGCATATTGTCCTGGGGACCATTCAGGCTTGTTCGCATTTGTGTTCCTCACGTGTGCCCCAAAGAATGAGGTGATTTGGTAAAATGCTATGCCCAAGATTACTATCCGAGTGCCGGCGGTGGGGTGGTTCAAATAGCCTCGGCTATCACCTCATTTTGTCCGGTCGTGATGGTCAAGTGGATTAAGGCGTCTTGTACATACCAGTTGCGTTGCTTCTGGGAGTATGGGTTCGAGTCACTTCTGGGGTGTGAGTTTTCAGTTGCATATTGTCCTGGGGACCATTCAGGCTTGTTCGCATTTGTGTTCCTCACGTGTGCCCCAAAGAATGAGGTGATTTGGTAAAATGCTATGCCCAAGATTACTATCCGAGTGCCGGCGGTGGGGTGGTTCAAATAGCCTCGGCTATCACCTCATTTTGTCCGGTCGTGATGGTCAAGTGGATTAAGGCGTCTTGTACATACCAGTTGCGTTGCTTCTGGGAGTAAGGGTTCGAGTCACTTCTGGGGTGTGAGTTTTCAGTTGCATATTGTCCTGGGGACCATTCAGGCTTGTTCGCATTTGTGTTCCTCACGTGTGCCCCAAAGAATGAGGTGATTTGGTAAAATGCTATGCCCAAGATTACTATCCGAGTGCCGGCGGTGGGGTGGTTCAAATAGCCTCGGCTATCACCTCATTTTGTCCGGTCGTGATGGTCAAGTGGATTAAGGCGTCTTGTACATACCAGTTGCGTTGCTTCTGGGAGTATGGGTTCGAGTCACTTCTGGGGTGTGAGTTTTCAGTTGCATATTGTCCTGGGGACCATTCAGGCTTGTTCGCATTTGTGTTCCTCACGTGTGCCCCAAAGAATGAGGTGATTTTGTAAAATGCTATGCCCAAGATTACTATCCGAGTGCCGGCGGTGGGGTGGTTCAAATAGCCTCGGCTATCACCTCATTTTGTCCGGTCGTGATGTTCAAGTGGATTAAGGCGTCTTGTACATACCAGTTGCGTTGCTTCTGGGAGTATGGGTTCGAGTCACTTCTGGGGTGTGAGTTATCAGTTGCATATTGTCCTGGGGACCATTCAGGCTTGTTCGCATTTGTGTTCCTCACGTGTGCCCCAAAGAATGAGGTGATTTGGTAAAATGCTATGCCCAACATTACTATCTGAGTGCCGGCGGTGGGGTGGTTCAAATAGCCTCGGCTATCACCTCATTTTGTCCGGTCGTGATGGTCAAGTGGATTAAGGCGTCTTGTACATACCAGTTGCGTTGCTTCTGGGAGTATGGGTTCGAGTCACTTCTGGGGTGTGAGTTTTCAGTTGCATATTGTCCTGGGGACCATTCAGGCATGTTCGCATTTGTGTTCCTCACGTGTGCCCCGAAGAATGAGGTGATTTGGTAAAATGCTATGCCCAAGATTACTATCCGAGTGCCGGCGGTGGGGTGGTTCAAATAGCCTCGGCTATCACCTCATTTTGTCCGGTCGTGATGGTCAAGTGGATTAAGGCGTCTTGTACATACCAGTTGCGTTGCTTCTGGGAGTAAGGGTTCGAGTCACTTCTGGGGTGTGAGTTTTCAGTTGCATATTGTCCTGGGGACCATTCAGGCTTGTTCGCATTTGTGTTCCTCACGTGTGCCCCAAAGAATGAGGTGATTTGGTAAAATGCTATGCCCAAGATTACTATCCGAGTGCCGGCGGTGGGGTGGTTCAAATAGCCTCGGCTATCACCTCATTTTGTCCAGTCGTGATGGTCAAGTGGATTAAGGCGTCTTGTACATACCAGTTGCGTTGCTTCTGGGAGTATGGGTTCGAGTCACTTCTGGGGTGTGAGTTTTCAGTTGCATATTGTCCTGGGGACCATTCAGGCTTGTTCGCATTTGTGTTCCTCACGTGTGCCCCAAAGAATGAGGTGATTTGGTAAAATGCTATGCCCAAGATTACTATCCGAGTGCCGGCGGTGGGGTGGTTCAAATAGCCTCGGCTATCACCTCATTTTGTCCGGTCGTGATGGTCAAGTGGATTAAGGCGTCTTGTACATACCAGTTGCGCTGCTTCTGGGAGTATGGGTTCGAGTCACTTCTGGGGTGTGAGTTTTCAGTTGCATATTGTCCTGGGGACCATTCAGGCTTGTTCGCATTTGTGTTCCTCACGTGTGCCCCAAAGAATGAGGTGATTTGGTAAAATGCTATGCCCAAGATTACTATCCGAGTGCCGGCGGTGGGGTGGTTCAAATAGCCTCGGCTATCACCTCATTTTGTCCGGTCGTGATGGTCAAGTGGATTAAGGCGTCTTGTACATACCAGTTGCGTTGCTTCTGGGAGTATGGGTTCGAGTCACTTCTGGGGTGTGAGTTTTCAGTTGCATATTGTCCTGGGGACCATTCAGGCTTGTTCGCATTTGTGTTCCTCACGTGTGCCCCAAAGAATGAGGTGATTTGGTAAAATGCTATGCCCAAGATTACTATCCGAGTGCCGGCGGTGGGGTGGTTCAAATAGCCTCGGCTATCACCTCATTTTGTCCGGTCGTGATGGTCAAGTGGATTAAGGCGTCTTGTACATACCAGTTGCGTTGCTTCTGGGAGTATGGGTTCGAGTCACTTCTGGGGTGTGAGTTTTCAGTTGCATATTGTCCTGGGGACCATTCAGGCTTGTTCGCATTTGTGTTCCTCACGTGTGCCCCAAAGAATGAGGTGATTTGGTAAAATGCTATGCCCAAGATTACTATCCGAGTGCCGGCGGTGGGGTGGTTCAAATAGCCTCGGCTATCACCTCATTTTGTCCGGTCGTGATGGTCAAGTGGATTAAGGCGTCTTGTACATACCAGTTGCGTTGCTTCTGGGAGTATGGGTTCGAGTCACTTCTGGGGTGTGAGTTTTCAGTTGCATATTGTCCTGGGGACCATTCAGGCTTGTTCGCATTTGTGTTCCTCACGTGTGCCCCAAAGAATGAGGTGATTTGGTAAAATGCTATGCCCAAGATTACTATCCGAGTGCCGGCGGTGGGGTGGTTCAAATAGCCTCGGCTATCACCTCATTTTGTCCGGTCGTGATGGTCAAGTGGATTAAGGCGTCTTGTACATACCAGTTGCGTTGCTTCTGGGAGTATGGGTTCGAGTCACTTCTGGGGTGTGAGTTTTCAGTTGCATATTGTCCTGGGGACCATTCAGGCTTGTTCGCATTTGTGTTCCTCACGTGTGCCCCAAAGAATGAGGTGATTTGGTAAAATGCTATGCCCAAGATTACTATCTGAGTGCCGGCGGTGGGGTGGTTCAAATAGCCTCGGCTATCACCTCATTTTGTCCGGTCGTGATGGTCAAGTGGATTAAGGCGTCTTGTACATACCAGTTGCGTTGCTTCTGGGAGTATGGGTTCGAGTCACTTCTGGGGTGTGAGTTTTCAGTTGCATATTGTCCTGGGGACCATTCAGGCATGTTCGCATTTGTGTTCCTCACGTGTGCCCCAAAGAATGAGGTGATTTGGTAAAATGCTATGCCCAAGATTACTATCCGAGTGCCGGCGGTGGGGTGGTTCAAATAGCCTCGGCTATCACCTCATTTTGTCCGGTCGTGATGGTCAAGTGGATTAAGGCGTCTTGTACATACCAGTTGCGTTGCTTCTGGGAGTAAGGGTTCGAGTCACTTCTGGGGTGTGAGTTTTCAGTTGCATATTGTCCTGGGGACCATTCAGGCTTGTTCGCATTTGTGTTCCTCACGTGTGCCCCAAAGAATGAGGTGATTTGGTAAAATGCTATGCCCAAGATTACTATCCGAGTGCCGGCGGTGGGGTGGTTCAAATAGCCTCGGCTATCACCTCATTTTGTCCGGTCGTGATGGTCAAGTGGATTAAGGCGTCTTGTACATACCAGTTGCGTTGCTTCTGGGAGTATGGGTTCGAGTCACTTCTGGGGTGTGAGTTTTCAGTTGCATATTGTCCTGGGGACCATTCAGGCTTGTTCGCATTTGTGTTCCTCACGTGTGCCCCAAAGAATGAGGTGATTTGGTAAAATGCTATGCCCAAGATTACTATCCGAGTGCCGGCGGTGGGGTGGTTCAAATAGCCTCGGCTATCACCTCATTTTGTCCGGTCGTGATGGTCAAGTGGATTAAGGCGTCTTGTACATACCAGTTGCGTTGCTTCTGGGAGTATGGGTTCGAGTCACTTCTGGGGTGTGAGTTTTCAGTTGCATATTGTCCTGGGGACCATTCAGGCTTGTTCGCATTTGTGTTCCTCACGTGTGCCCCAAAGAATGAGGTGATTTGGTAAAATGCTATGCCCAAGATTACTATCCGAGTGCCGGCGGTGGGGTGGTTCAAATAGCCTCGGCTATCTCCTCATTTTGTCCGGTCGTGATGGTCAAGTGGATTAAGGCGTCTTGTACATACCAGTTGCGTTGCTTCTGGGAGTATGGGTTCGAGTCACTTCTGGGGTGTGAGTTTTCAGTTGCATATTGTCCTGGGGACCATTCAGGCTTGTTCGCATTTGTGTTCCTCACGTGTGCCCCAAAGAATGAGGTGATTTGGTAAAATGCTATGCCCAAGATTACTATCCGAGTGCCGGCGGTGGGGTGGTTCAAATAGCCTCGGCTATCACCTCATTTTGTCCGGTCGTGATGGTCAAGTGGATTAAGGCGTCTTGTACATACCAGTTGCGTTGCTTCTGGGAGTATGGGTTCGAGTCACTTCTGGGGTGTGAGTTTTCAGTTGCATATTGTCCTGGGGACCATTCAGGCTTGTTCGCATTTGTGTTCCTCACGTGTGCCCCAAAGAATGAGGTGATTTGGTAAAATGCTATGCCCAAGATTACTATCCGAGTGCCGGCGGTGGGGTGGTTCAAATAGCCTCGGCTATCACCTCATTTTGTCCGGTCGTGATGGTCAAGTGGATTAAGGCGTCTTGTACATACCAGTTGCGTTGCTTCTGGGAGTATGGGTTCGAGTCACTTCTGGGGTGTGAGTTTTCAGTTGCATATTGTCCTGGGGACCATTCAGGCTTGTTCGCATTTGTGTTCCTCATGTGTGCCCCAAAGAATGAGGTGATTTGGTAAAATGCTATGCCCAAGATTACTATCCGAGTGCCGGCGGTGGGGTGGTTCAAATAGCCTCGGCTATCACCTCATTTTGTCCGGTCGTGATGGTCAAGTGGATTAAGGCGTCTTGTACATACCAGTTGCGTTGCTTCTGGGAGTATGGGTTCGAGTCACTTCTGGGGTGTGAGTTTTCAGTTGCATATTGTCCTGGGGACCATTCAGGCTTGTTCGCATTTGTGTTCCTCACGTGTGCCCCAAAGAATGAGGTGATTTGGTAAAATGCTATGCCCAAGATTACTATCCGAGTGCCGGCGGTGGGGTGGTTCAAATAGCCTCGGCTATCACCTCATTTTGTCCGGTCGTGATGGTCAAGTGGATTAAGGCGTCTTGTACATACCAGTTGCGTTGCTTCTGGGAGTATGGGTTCGAGTCACTTCTGGGGTGTGAGTTTTCAGTTGCATATTGTCCTGGGGACCATTCAGGCTTGTTCGCATTTGTGTTCCTCACGTGTGCCCCAAAGAATGAGGTGATTTGGTAAAATGCTATGCCCAAGATTACTATCCGAGTGCCGGCGGTGGGGTGGTTCAAATAGCCTCGGCTATCACCTCATTTTGTCCGGTCGTGATGGTCAAGTGGATTAAGGCGTCTTGTACATACCAGTTGCGTTGCTTCTGGGAGTATGGGTTCGAGTCACTTCTGGGGTGTGAGTTTTCAGTTGCATATTGTCCTGGGGACCATTCAGGCTTGTTCGCATTTGTGTTCCTCACGTGTGCCCCAAAGAATGAGGTGATTTGGTAAAATGCTATGCCCAAGATTACTATCCGAGTGCCGGCGGTGGGGTGGTTCAAATAGCCTCGGCTATCACCTCATTTTGTCCGGTCGTGATGGTCAAGTGGATTAAGGCGTCTTGTACATACCAGTTGCGTTGCTTCTGGGAGTATGGGTTCGAGTCACTTCTGGGGTGTGAGTTTTCAGTTGCATATTGTCCTGGGGACCATTCAGGCTTGTTCGCATTTGTGTTCCTCACGTGTGCCCCAAAGAATGAGGTGATTTGGTAAAATGCTATGCCCAAGATTACTATCTGAGTGCCGGCGGTGGGGTGGTTCAAATAGCCTCGGCTATCACCTCATTTTGTCCGGTCGTGATGGTCAAGTGGATTAAGGCGTCTTGTACATACCAGTTGCGTTGCTTCTGGGAGTAAGGGTTCGAGTCACTTCTGGGGTGTGAGTTTTCAGTTGCATATTGTCCTGGGGACCATTCAGGCTTGTTCGCATTTGTGTTCCTCACGTGTGCCCCAAAGAATGAGGTGATTTGGTAAAATGCTATGCCCAAGATTACTATCCGAGTGCCGGCGGTGGGGTGGTTCAAATAGCCTCGGCTATCACCTCATTTTGTCCGGTCGTGATGGTCAAGTGGATTAAGGCGTCTTGTACATACCAGTTGCGTTGCTTCTGGGAGTATGGGTTCGAGTCACTTCTGGGGTGTGAGTTTTCAGTTGCATATTGTCCTGGGGACCATTCAGGCTTGTTCGCATTTGTGTTCCTCACGTGTGCCCCAAAGAATGAGGTGATTTGGTAAAATGCTATGCCCAAGATTACTATCCGAGTGCTGGCGGTGGGGTGGTTCAAATAGCCTCGGCTATCACCTCATTTTGTCCGGTCGTGATGGTCAAGTGGATTAAGGCGTCTTGTACATACCAGTTGCGTTGCTTCTGGGAGTATGGGTTCGAGTCACTTCTGGGGTGTGAGTTTTCAGTTGCATATTGTCCTGGGGACCATTCAGGCTTGTTCGCATTTGTGTTCCTCACGTGTGCCCCAAAGAATGAGGTGATTTGGTAAAATGCTATGCCCAAGATTACTATCCGAGTGCCGGCGGTGGGGTGGTTCAAATAGCCTCGGCTATCTCCTCATTTTGTCCGGTCGTGATGGTCAAGTGGATTAAGGCGTCTTGTACATACCAGTTGCGTTGCTTCTGGGAGTATGGGTTCGAGTCACTTCTGGGGTGTGAGTTTTCAGTTGCATATTGTCCTGGGGACCATTCAGGCTTGTTCGCATTTGTGTTCCTCACGTGTGCCCCAAAGAATGAGGTGATTTGGTAAAATGCTATGCCCAAGATTACTATCCGAGTGCCGGCGGTGGGGTGGTTCAAATAGCCTCGGCTATCACCTCATTTTGTCCGGTCGTGATGGTCAAGTGGATTAAGGCGTCTTGTACATACCAGTTGCGTTGCTTCTGGGAGTATGGGTTCGAGTCACTTCTGGGGTGTGAGTTTTCAGTTGCATATTGTCCTGGGGACCATTCAGGCTTGTTCGCATTTGTGTTCCTCACGTGTGCCCCAAAGAATGAGGTGATTTGGTAAAATGCTATGCCCAAGATTACTATCCGAGTGCCGGCGGTGGGGTGGTTCAAATAGCCTCGGCTATCACCTCATTTTGTCCGGTCGTGATGGTCAAGTGGATTAAGGCGTCTTGTACATACCAGTTGCGTTGCTTCTGGGAGTATGGGTTCGAGTCACTTCTGGGGTGTGAGTTTTCAGTTGCATATTGTCCTGGGGACCATTCAGGCTTGTTCGCATTTGTGTTCCTCATGTGTGCCCCAAAGAATGAGGTGATTTGGTAAAATGCTATGCCCAAGATTACTATCCGAGTGCCGGCGGTGGGGTGGTTCAAATAGCCTCGGCTATCACCTCATTTTGTCCGGTCGTGATGGTCAAGTGGATTAAGGCGTCTTGTACATACCAGTTGCGTTGCTTCTGGGAGTATGGGTTCGAGTCACTTCTGGGGTGTGAGTTTTCAGTTGCATATTGTCCTGGGGACCATTCAGGCTTGTTCGCATTTGTGTTCCTCACGTGTGCCCCAAAGAATGAGGTGATTTGGTAAAATGCTATGCCCAAGATTACTATCCGAGTGCCGGCGGTGGGGTGGTTCAAATAGCCTCGGCTATCACCTCATTTTGTCCGGTCGTGATGGTCAAGTGCATTAAGGCGTCTTGTACATACCAGTTGCGTTGCTTCTGGGAGTATGGGTTCGAGTCACTTCTGGGGTGTGAGTTTTCAGTTGCATATTGTCCTGGGGACCATTCAGGCTTGTTCGCATTTGTGTTCCTCACGTGTGCCCCAAAGAATGAGGTGATTTGGTAAAATGCTATGCCCAAGATTACTATCCGAGTGCCGGCGGTGGGGTGGTTCAAATAGCCTCGGCTATCACCTCATTTTGTCCGGTCGTGATGGTCAAGTGGATTAAGGCGTCTTGTACATACCAGTTGCGTTGCTTCTGGGAGTATGGGTTCGAGTCACTTCTGGGGTGTGAGTTTTCAGTTGCATATTGTCCTGGGGACCATTCAGGCTTGTTCGCATTTGTGTTCCTCACGTGTGCCCCAAAGAATGAGGTGATTTGGTAAAATGCTATGCCCAAGATTACTATCCGAGTGCCGGCGGTGGGGTGGTTCAAATAGCCTCGGCTATCACCTCATTTTGTCCGGTCGTGATGGTCAAGTGGATTAAGGCGTCTTGTACATACCAGTTGCGTTGCTTCTGGGAGTATGGGTTCGAGTCACTTCTGGGGTGTGAGTTTTCAGTTGCATATTGTCCTGGGGACCATTCAGGCTTGTTCGCATTTGTGTTCCTCACGTGTGCCCCAAAGAATGAGGTGATTTGGTAAAATGCTATGCCCAAGATTACTATCTGAGTGCCGGCGGTGGGGTGGTTCAAATAGCCTCGGCTATCACCTCATTTTGTCCGGTCGTGATGGTCAAGTGGATTAAGGCGTCTTGTACATACCAGTTGCGTTGCTTCTGGGAGTATGGGTTCGAGTCACTTCTGGGGTGTGAGTTTTCAGTTGCATATTGTCCTGGGGACCATTCAGGCTTGTTCGCATTTGTGTTCCTCACGTGTGCCCCAAAGAATGAGGTGATTTGGTAAAATGCTATGCCCAAGATTACTATCCGAGTGCCGGCGGTGGGGTGGTTCAAATAGCCTCGGCTGTCACCTCATTTTGTCCGGTCGTGATGGTCAAGTGGATTAAGGCGTCTTGTACATACCAGTTGCGTTGCTTCTGGGAGTAAGGGTTCGAGTCACTTCTGGGGTGTGAGTTTTCAGTTGCATATTGTCCTGGGGACCATTCAGGCTTGTTCGCATTTGTGTTCCTCACGTGTGCCCCAAAGAATGAGGTGATTTGGTAAAATGCTATGCCCAAGATTACTATCCGAGTGCCGGCGGTGGGGTGGTTCAAATAGCCTCGGCTATCACCTCATTTTGTCCGGTCGTGATGGTCAAGTGGATTAAGGCGTCTTGTACATACCAGTTGCGTTGCTTCTGGGAGTATGGGTTCGAGTCACTTCTGGGGTGTGAGTTTTCAGTTGCATATTGTCCTGGGGACCATTCAGGCTTGTTCGCATTTGTGTTCCTCACGTGTGCCCCAAAGAATGAGGTGATTTGGTAAAATGCTATGCCCAAGATTACTATCCGAGTGCCGGCGGTGGGGTGGTTCAAATAGCCTCGGCTATCACCTCATTTTGTCCGGTCGAGATGGTCAAGTGGATTAAGGCGTCTTGTACATACCAGTTGCGCTGCTTCTGGGAGTATGGGTTCGAGTCACTTCTGGGGT
>NC_091157.1:34284015-34332075 GCF_040958095.1 Procambarus clarkii
ACACTGGGACCTGCAGTGCTCCAGCAGAGTCCTACACTGGGACCTGCAGTGTTCTGGCAGAGTCCTACACTGGGACCTGCAGTGCTGTGGCAGAGTTCTACACTGGGACCTGCAGTGCTCCAGCACAGACCTACACTGGGACCTGCAGTGCTCCAGCAGAGTCCTACATGGGGACCTGCAGTGCTCTGGTAGAGTCCTACACTGGGACCTGCAGTGCTCCAGCAGAGTTCTACACTGGGATCTGCAGTGCTCCAGCATAGTCCTACACGGGGATCAGCAGTGCTCCAGCATAGTCCTACACTGGGACCAGCAGTGCTCCAGCAGAGTTCTACACTGGGATCTGCAGTGCTCCAGCATAGTCCTACACTGGGACCTGCCGTGCTCCAGCAGAGTCCTACACTGGGACCAGCAATGTTCTAGCAGAGCTGCGCAGGATAGCTGGGAGGAAATGTGGGTAGTGGGGCAGGATAGCTGGGAGGAAAAGGGGTAGTGGGGCAGGATAGGATGACGGAGAGGGGTGGCACTGGGGAAGGGTCCCTGGAAGTGGGGGGGGGGGGGTATATGGGGTGATGAAAGTCGTGTGTCGCTAAACATTGACTGTTTACATTTATTTCTCTCATTCTACTGTATTGTCTCTTTCCTAGTTAAATATAACTGATATCGTAATATTTCCTATACTATAAATTCCCGCTAGTGGTATATATTGTCACGTGGGGGTGGGCGGTCCGGGGCTCTGCTAACACTCGGCTGCTAGGGGCTCAAAGGCCCAAATACTCAGCCCCTCCGACTCCCTGGATTCACCGGAGTCTCCTTGGTCACACAAGAGAGGACCAACAATGCCCACCTCCGCAGGTCTTTGCTTCCACCACAAAGGGGTGCCACTGATTCACCCTGGAAGCCCTTCAGTCAAACACGGGGAAACTGCTGTTAACAGTTCCGGCCTAGACCCGTGGGGGAGTGAAGGAAGACTCAGGCTTACCTATAACCATAACCTCCCTGAGTCTTGCCTGCCAGACAAAAAAGGTTACAGGAACTCCTTTCCCGCCTGTCTTCTCTATCTTCCTCTTAGCAAGGTCGCCAGCTGGGTTATTATATCTGCACCCCAGCAATGCAGTTCAGTGGGTGTATTATATATTGTTTGTAGCCAGAAATGTATGCTCATAGAGAAATATCATAAATGGAGGCACACTCAAACACAGTAATAAAATGTGTGGATTTACTGATGCAAATTACATGAACACACACACACACTCACAAGTAATACATGAATATGGAAATATGGATAATGAGTCTGGAGATCGTCAGCCTCTTCTTCCACGACCTCCGACCCTCCTTCAACTGGGCAGGAAGACAGGAGTCTCACACTCTCACAGGAGGGCCTCTTCACCACGTCGGCACCTCTTCTTCACTGTCCTGCCATCCATACACTCTGTTCTCTCTGACAGTCCTGGACACAAGCTGCCTTGCAGCCTATTCTACTATTAAAGTAATAAAGTCTTGCTGCCACATACACAAGTAAATATTGTGGCCTAACTAGCCTACTCATACAAGGGGTAATGGGAGGGAAAATGATCTACCTTACATTCCTGGCTCACGACGCCTGTCCCTCGATGGTGTGAGGTTCCCACGCTTCCTTGGGTCGATCCTTGACGATCCAGGACGTTCCACAGGTCCTCAGGTGTCGTGAAGCCTTCGCATCGTCGCCGTTCCAATCCCTGAGATTCAGCTGCCCCAATCCTGGTTCATCGATGGGCGCTGAGCTAATCACTATTTTTCCCCACACTCGCCTCTCCCACAAGGCGTTGCTCCTTGTCCTAGGCACGGTGTCGTCCTTCCAAGGTTCTCAGTGGATGTGACCCCAGTCACAGCTAGGCCTGCCCGCCCACCTTCCAGACCTCAACGTCCAGCCAGCGGCGCCGCCCAGCGTCGTCGCCGACTATTTTCCAAGTTTGGCACTTCTCTGCTCAATGAACTTGGTTCCTCTTTTGCTTCCCAGAAGCGCAGGGTCTCCAATAACTATGGTGGACTGCGACGGCTAGTTCGATCCACTGAATAAGGCTTGCAGAGCCTCCAATCCTCGAGAGCAGACCGAGGCGCGTCCTGTCGCTTCCAAGGTCAGAACCACTCTCACGTTGGCGCCGCCCGGGGCACTCGGTGACGTCATGGCGGGCCCTGATTTGTCGCCCGCGACCTACGTCGGCCAATCCGCGATCGGCTAATGTCCCTTCCAAAAGGTCATATCTGCCATAGGGGATACTGTTTCATTTTATAACAGGGCGCCAATTTTCCTTTATTTACAACTTATAATATAACTTCCTTCCCTTAACTGGCAGCCGGTCTGGTCGCCACATATATCATTAGACTCCCTGAACCTCAGAGAATCAGTAGGGAGAGCTGATATGACTCTTTAAGCCGGCAAACGAAAGAAATAGGAGAGGGCACCGTAACAATATATATATATATATATATATATATATATATATATATATATATATATATATGTCGTACCTAGTAGCCAGAACGCACTTCTCAGCCTACTATGCAAGGCCCGATTTGCCTAATAAGCCAAGTTTTCATGAATTAATGTTTTTTCGTCTACCTAACTAACCTAACCTAACCTAACCTAGCTTTTATTGGCTACCTAACCTAACCTTACCTATAAAGATAGGTTAGGTTAGGTTAGGTAGGGTTGGTTAGGTTCGGTCATATATCTACGTTAATTTTAACTCCAATAAAGAAAAATTGACCTCATACATAGTGAAAAGGGCAGCCTTATCATTTCATAAGAAAAAAATTATAGAAAATATATTAATTCATGAAAACTTGGCTTATTAGGCAAATCGGGCCTTGCATAGTAGGCTGAGAAGTGAGTTCTGGCTACTAGGTACGACATATATATATATATATATATATATATATATATATATATATATATATATATATATATATATATATATATATATATATATATATATGTCGTACCTAGTAGCCAGAACTCACTTTTCAGCCTACTATTCAAGGCCCGATTTGCCTAATAAGCCTAGTTTTCCTGAATTAATGTATTTACTATAATTTTTTTCTTATGAAATGATAAAGCAACCCTTTTCTCTATGTATGAGGTCAATTTTTTTTTATTGGAGTTAAAATTAACGTAGATATATGACCGAACCTAACCAACCCTACCTAACCTAACCTAACCTATATTTATAGGTAAGGTTAGGTTAGGTAGCCAAAAAAAGCTAGGTTAGGTTAGGTTAGGTAGGTTAGGTAGACGAAAAAACATTAATTCATGAAAACTTGGCTTATTAGGCAAATCGGGCCTTGAATAGTAGGCTGAGAAGTGCGTTCTGGCTATTAGGTACGACATATATATATATATATATATATATATATATATATATATATATATATATATATATATATATATATGTTGTACCTAGTAGCTAAAACGTCGTATTCGGCCTACTATGCAAGGCTCAATTTGCCTAATAAGCCAAATTTCCTGAATTAATATATTTTCTCTATTTTTTTTGTTATGAAATGATAAAGCTCCCCATTTCATTATGTATGAGATCAATTTTTTTTATTGGAGTTAAAATTAACGTAGATATATGACCGAACCTAACCAACCCTACCTAACCTAACCTAACCTATCTTTATAGGTTAGGTTAGGTTAGGTAACCGAAAAAGTTAGGTTAGGTTAGGTTAGGTAGGTTAGGTAGTTGAAAAACAATTAATTCATGAAAACTTGGCTTATTAGGCAAATCGGGCGTTGCATAGTAGGCTGAGAAGTGCGTTCTGGCTACTAGGTACGACATATATATATATATATATATATATATATATATATATATATATATATATATATGTCGTACCTAGTAGCCAGAACGCACTTCTATGCCTACTATTCAAGGCCCGATTTGCCTAATAAGCCAAGTTTTCATGAATTAATTGTTTTTCGACTACCTAACCTACCTAACCTAACCTAACCTAACGTTTTCGGCTACCTAACCTAACCTAACCGATAAAGATAGGTTAGGTTAGGTTAGGTAGCGTTGGTTAGGTTCGGTCATATATCTACATTAATTTTAACTCCAATAAAAAAAAATTGACGTCATACGTAATGAAATAGGTAGCTTTATAATTTCATAAGAAAAAAATTTGAGAAAATATACCAATTCATGAAAACTTGGCTTATTAGGCAAATCGGGCCTTGAATAGTAGGCATAGAAGTGCGTTCTGGCTATTAGGTACGACATATATATATATATATATATATATATATATATATGTCGTACCTAATAGCCAGAACGCACTTCTCAGCCTACTATGCAAGGCCAAATTTGGCTAATAAGCCAAGTTTTCCTGAATTAATATATTTTCTCTAATTTTTTTCTTATGAAATGATAAAGCTACCCGTTTCATTATGTATGAGGTCAATTTTTTTTTATTGGAGTTAAAACTAACGTAGATATATGACCGAACCTAACCAACCCTACCTAACTTAACCTAACCTATCTCTATAGGTTAGGTTAGGTTAGGTAGCCGAAAAAGTTAGGTTAGGTTAGGTTAGGTAGGTTAGGTAGTCGAAAAACAATTAATTCATGAAAACTTGGCTTATTAGGCAAATTTGGCCTTGCATAGTAGGCTAAGAAGTGCGTTCTGGCTATTAGGTACGACATATATATATATATATATATATATATGTCGTACCTAGTAGCCAGAACGCACTTCTCAGCCTACTATGCAAGGCCCGATTTGCCTAATAAGCCAAGTTTTCATGAATTAATATATTTTCTCTATTTTTTTTCTTATGATATGATAAAGCTACCCATTTCATAATGTATGAGGTCAATTTTTTTTATTGGAGTTAAAATTAACGTAGATATATGACCGAACCTAACCAACCCTACCTAACCTAACCTAACCTATCTTTAAAGGTTAGGCTAGGTTAGGTTGCCGAAAAAGTTAGGTTAGGTTAGGTTAGGTAGGTTAGGTAGTCGAAAAACAATTAATTCATGAAAACTTGGGTTATTAAGCAAATCGGGCCTTGCATAGTAGGCTGAGAAGTGAGTTCTGGCTACTAGGTACGACATATATATATATATATATATATATATATATATATATATATATATATATATATATATATATATATATATATATATATATATATATATATATATATGTCGTGCCTAGTAGCCAGAAAGCACTTCTCGGCCTACTATGCAAGGCCCGATTTGTCTAATAAGCCAAGTTTTCATGAAATAATTGTTTTTCGACTACCTAACCTAACCTAACCTATCTTTTTCGGCTCCCTAACCTAACCTAACCTATAGAGATAGGTTAGGTTAGGTTAGGTAGGGTTGGTTAGGTTCGGTCATATATCTACGTTAATTTTAACTCCAATAAAAAAAATTGACGTCATACATAGTGAAATGGGTAGCTTTATCATTTCATAAGAAAAAAAATAGAAAAAATATATTAATTCAGGAAAACTTGGCTTATTAGGCAAATCGGGCCTTGCATAGTAGGCTGAGAAGTGCGTTCTGGCTACTAGGTACGACATATATATATATATATATATACTATATATATATATATATATATATATATATATATATATATATATATATATATATATATATATATATATATATATATATATATATATATATATATATATATATATTATTAAATATGACCGAAAAAGTAAGATTAATAATTCTAACACGAATTTTCTCAATCTTTCGTACATTTCTTTTCACTGTTGGAGGTAAATCAAAAATCAATTCTCCAAAATTCATTTTTATTTCTAGTCTGACGCGACACGAGCGCGTTTCGTAAAACTTATTACATTTTCAAAGACTTTAGTTTACAAATACAGAACTGAATAGAACTTACGCATCTCCGATTTTATATCTACATTTTAGTGAGGTGCATGGGGTGAGATGGCATTAATAGGGTATTAATTTCATCAACACAAGACAGAACAAGAGGTGGCATTAATAGGGTATTAATTTCATCAACACAAGACAGAACACGAAACAATGGGTATTGAATAGAAGTGTTTGTAGAAAGCCTATTGGCCCATATTTCTTGATGCTTCTATATTGGAGCGGAGTCTTGAGGTGGGTAGAATATAGTTGTGCATTAATTGGCTGTTGATTGCTGGTGTTGACTTCTTGATGTGTAGTGCCTCGCAAACGTCAAGCCGCCTGCTATCGCTGTATCTATCGATGATTTCTGTGTTGTTTACTAGGATTTCTCTGGCGATGGTTTGGTTGTGGGAAGAGATTATATGTTCCTTAATGGAGCCCTGTTGCTTATGCATCGTTAAACGCCTAGAAAGAGATGTTGTTGTCTTGCCTATATACTGGGTTTTTTGGAGCTTACAGTCCCCAAGAGGGCATTTGAAGGCATAGACGACGTTAGTCTCTTTTAAAGCGTTCTGTTTTGTGTCTGGAGAGTTTCTCATGAGTAGGCTGGCCGTTTTTCGTTTAAAAGAGACTAACGTCGTCTATGCCTTCAAATGCCCTCTTGGGGACTGTAAGCTCCAAAATATATATATATATATATATATATATATATATATATATATATATATATATATATATATATATATATATATATATATATATATATATATATATATATTTATATATATATATATATATATATATATATATATATATATATATATAAATACATATATTGGTGTATACTGGCAGCAGGTTTTCTTTCAAACATGTACCATTGAATATGACCGCATATTCTGTATTTATTATTTTCTGGTTTAGGGCTTCTATCCCTCTAACTATTTTCTTAGCATCGGGGCTTAATTGAAATAGGAGTTCTCCAAAACTCATTTTCGTACTTTTAAGGTGAAGAAAAGAAGTGATTTACTATAGATTGTATTACACTTATTTATATAATTTGCACAACGTTTCGAACCTCCATGGTTCATTCTCAAGAGAACAGATCTTACAATATTAGTTGATTTTATACCCGCACTGGGTCAGGTGATAATACAATAAAGGTGAAAACATGGGGGGATACATAAGGGATAAATGTGAGGTGAAACATAGAGGCTGCAGAAGGCTTATTGGCCCATACGAGGCATCTCCTATCTAAACACAAAGATTAATCCAGTGTAATTGGCCTATTATGTTGGACATTGTCTTCTGTGTTGGCATCGATATGTTCTATATATATTGTTCTGTTTCTGAATTTTTCTGTTTCTGTTTTTCTATATTGTTCTGTTCATCGATATATATATAAATATATATACATATATTTATATATATATAAATATATATATAAATATATATATAAATATATATATATATATATATATATATATATGTCGTACCTAGTAGCCAGAACGCACTTCTCAGCCTACTATAAAAATCCCGATTTGCCTAATGAGCCAAGTTTCCCTGAATAAATATATTTTTTCTAATTTTTTTCTTATGAAATGATAAAGCTACCCATTTCATTATGTATGAGGTCAATTTTTTTTTATTGGATTTAAAATTAACGTAGATATATGACCGAACCTAACCAACCCTACCTAACCTAACCTAACCTATCTCTATCGGTTAGGTTAGGTTAGGTAGCAGAAAAAGTTAGGTTAGGTTAGGTTAGGTAGGTTAGGTAGTCGAAAAAACAATAATTCATGAAAACTTAGCTTATTAGGCAAATTGGGCCATGCATAGTTGGCTGAAAAGTGCGTTCTGGCTACTAAGTACGACATATATATATATATATATATATATGTCGTACCTAGTAGCCAGAACTCACTTCTCAGCCTACTATTCAAGGCCCGATTTGCCTAATAAGCCTAGTTTTCCTGAATTAATATATTTACTATAATTTTTTTCTTATGAAATGATAAAGCAACCCTTTTCTCTATGTATAAGGTCAATTTTTTTTTATTGGAGTTAAAATTAACGTAGATATATGACCGAACCTAACCAACCCTACCTAACCTAACCTAACCTATATTTATAGGTAAGGTTAGGTTAGGTAGCCAAAAAAAGCTAGGTTAGGTTAGGTTAGGTAGGTTAGGTAGACGAAAAAACATTAATTCATGAAAACTTGGCTTATTAGGCAAATCGGGCCATGAATAGTAGGCTGAGAAGTGCGTTCTGGCTATTAGGTACGACATATATATATATATATATATATATATATATATATATATATATATATATATATATATATATATATGTCGTACCTAGTAGCCAGAACTCACTTCTCAGCCTACTATTCAAGGCCCGATTTGCCTAATAAGCCAAGTTTTCATGAATTAATATATTTACTATAATTTTTTTCTTATGAAATGATAAAGCAACCCTTTTCTCTATGTATGAGGTCAATTTTTTTTTATTGGAGTTAAAATTAACGTAGATATATGACCGAACCTAACCAACCCTACCTAACCTAACCTAACCTATATTTATAGGTAAGGTTAGGTTAGGTAGCCAAAAAAATCTAGGTTAGGTTAGGTTAGGTAGGTTAGGTAGACGAAAACACATTAATTCATGAAAACTTGGCTTATTAGGCAAATCGGGCCTTGAATAGTAGCCTTGAAGTGCGTTCTGGCTATTAGGTACGACATATATATATATATATATATATATATATATGTCGTACCTAATAGCCAGAACGCACTTCTCAGCCTACTATTCAAGGCCCGATTTGCCTAATAAGCCAAGTTTTCATGAATTAATGTTTTTTCGTCTACCTAACCTACCTAACCTAACCTAACCTAGCTTTTTTTGGATACCTAACCTAACCTTACCTATAAATATAGGTTAGGTTAGGTTAGGTAGGGTTGGTTAGGTTCGGTCATATATCTACGTTAATTTTAACTCCAATAAAAAAAAATTGACCTCATACATAGAGAAAAGGGTTGCTTTATCATTTCATAGGAAAAAAATTATAGTAAATATATTAATTCAGGAAAACTTGGCTTATTAGGCAAATCGGGCCTTGAATAGTTGGCTGAGAAGTGAGTTCTGGCTACTAGGTACGACATATATATATATATATATATATATATATATATATATATATATATATGTCGTACCTAATAGCCAGAACTCACTTCTTGGCCTACTATGCAAGGCCCGATTTGCCTAATAAGCCAAGTTTTCCTGAATCAATATATTTTCTCTAATTTTTTTCTTATGAAATGATAAAGCTACCCATTTCATTATGTATGAGGTCAATTTTTTTTATTAGAGTAAAAATTAACGTAGATATATGACCGAACCTAACCAACCCTACCTAACCTAACCAAACCTATCTTTATAGGTTAGGTTGGGTTAGGTAGCGGAAAAAGTTAGGTTAGGTTAGGTTAGGTAGGTTAGGTAGTCGAAAAAACAATAATTCATTAAAACTTAGCTTATTAGGCAAATCGGGCCTTGCATAGTAGGCCAAGAAGTGAGTTCTGGCTATTAGGTACGACATATATATATATATATATATATATATATATATATGTCGTACCTAGTAGCCAGAACTCACTTTTTGGCCTACTATTCAAGGCCCGATTTGCCTAATAAGCCAAGTTTTCCTGAATTAATATATTTTTTCTATTTTTTTTCTTATAAATGATAAAGCTACCCATTTCATTATGTATGAGGTCATTTTTTTTTTATTGGAGTTAAAATTAACGTAGATATATGACCGAACCTAACCAACCCTACCTAACCTAACCTAACCTATCTTTATAGGTTAGGTTTGGTTAGGTAGCCGAAAAAGTTAGGTTAGGTATGTTAGGTAGTCGAAAAACAATTAATTCATGAAAACTTGGCTTATTAGGCAAATCGGGCCTTGCATAGTAGGCTGAGAAGTGCGTTCTGGCTATTAGGTACGACATATATATATATATATATATATATATATATATATATATATGTCGTACCTAGTAGCCAGAACGCACTTCTCAGCCTACTATGCAAGGCCCGATTTGCCTAATAGGCCAAGTTTTCATTAAATAATTGTGTTTCGACTACCTAACCTAACCTATAGAGATAGGTTAGGTTAGGTTAGGTAGGGTTGGTTAGGTTCGGTCATATATCTATGTTAATTTTAACTCCAATAAAAAAAAATTGACCTCATACATAACGAAATAGGTAGCTTTATCATTTCATAAGAAAAAAATTAGAAAAAATATATTAATTCAGTAAAACTTGGCTTATTAGGCACATCGGGCCTCGCATAGTAGGCCAAAAAGTGAGTTCTGGCTATTAGGTACAACATATATGTATATATATATATATATATATATATATATATATATATATATATATATATATATATATATATATATTTATATATATTTATATATATTTTTATTTAATAAAATATAATAAAATATATTATATTTTAAATCAAATAAATTTAATAAATATATATATATATATATATATATATATATATATATATATATATATATATATATATATATATATATATATATATATATATATATATATATATATATATATTTATATATGTCGTACCTAGTAGCCAGAACGCACTTCTCAGCCTACTATGCAAGGCCCGATTTGCCTAATAAGCCAAGTTTTCCAGAATTAATATATTTTCTCAATTTTTTTTCTTATGAAATGTTAAAGCTGCCTATTTCATTATGTATGAGGTAAAAAAAAAATTATTGGAGTTAAAATTAACGTAGATATATGACCAAACCTAAACAACCCTACCTAACCTAACCTAACCTATCTTTATAGGTTAGGTTAGGTTAGGTAGCCGAAAAAGTTAGGTTAGGTTAGGTTAGGTAGGTTAGGTAGTCGAAAAATAATTAATTCATGAAAACTTGGCTTATTAGACAAATCGGACCTTGCATAGTAGGCTGAGAAGTGCGTTCTGGCTACTAGGTACGATATATATATATATATATATATATATATATATATATATATATATATATATATATATATATATATATATATATATATATATATATATGTATATATATATATATATATATATATATGTATATGTCGTACCTAGTAGCCAGAACTCTCTTCTCAGCCTACTATTCAAGGCCCGATTTGCCTAATAAGCCAAGTTTTCCTGAATTAATATATTTACTATAGTTTTTTTCTTATGAAATGATAAAGCAACCCTTTTCTCTATGTATGAGGTCAATTTTTTTTTTATTGGAGTTAAAATTAACGTAGATATATGACCGAACCTAACCAACCCTACCTAACCTAACCTAACCTATATTTATAGGTAAGGTTAGGTTAGGTAGCCAAAAAAAGCTAGGTTAGGTTAGGTTAGGTTGGTTAGGTAGACGAAAAAAACATTAATTCATGAAAACTTGGCCTATTAGGCAAATCGGGCCTTGAATAGTAGGCTGAGAAGTGCGTTCTGGCTATTAGGTACGACATATATATATATATATATATACATATATATATATATATATATATATATATATATATATATATATATATATATATATATATATATTTATATATATATATATATATATATATATATATATATATATATATATATAATATATATTTATGTATATATATATATATTTATATATATATATTTATATACATATATATTTATATATATATATATATATATATATATATATTTTATTAAATTTGACTGAAAAAGTAAGATTACTAAGTCTAACACGAATTTTCTCGATATGTCTTATGTTTCTTTTCACTGTTGATGGTAATTGAAAAAATCAATTCTCCAAAATTAATTTTTATTTCTAATCTGACGTGACACTTGAACGCGTTTCGTAATAACTTATTACATTTTCAAAGACTTATAGTTTACACACACACAACTATAACCTGCAAACACTAAACAGAGTTCTTACTATGCAATGATTTAAAGAGCTTTTATTTTTCATTTTATACCTGCATTTTGGGTGAGGTGATATGTTACAACAATTTTGAATGAGGTTGAACAAAACTTTCAACACAGGATAGAACACGAAACAATGGGTATTGAAGGTAGGAATGGAAGTAACTGCAGAGGGCCTATTGGCCCATATTTCTTTATGCTTCTATATTGGAGCGAAGTCTTGAAGTGGGTAGAATATAGTTGTGCATAAATTGGCTGTTGATTGCTGGTGTTGACTTCTTGATGCATAGTGCCTCGCAGATGTCAAGCCGCCTGCTATCGCTGTATCTATCGATGATTTCTGTGTTGTTTGTTAAGGTTTCTCTGGTGTAGTATGGTTGTGGGAAGAGATTATATGTTCCTTAATGGAGCCCTGTTGCTTATGCATTGTTAATCGCCTGGAAAGAGATGTTGTTGTCTTGCCTATATACTGAGTTCTTTGAGGCTTACAGTCCCCAAGTGGGCATTTGAACGCATAGACGACGTTGGTCTCTTTTACAGCGTTCTGCTTTGTGTCTGGAGAGTTTCTCTTGCGTAGGTTGGCCGTTTTCTTGGTTTTATAGTAAATCGTCAATTGTATCTTCTGATTTTTGTCTGTAGGGATAACGTTCCTATTAACAATATCTTTCAGGACCCTTTCCTCCGTTTTATGAGTCGTGGAAAAAGAAGTTCATATAAATAGTCTAATAGGGGGTAAAGGTGAAAAGAAAAATAAGAAATATTGAGAAAATTCGGGTTACAAATATTAATCTTACTTTTTCGATCATATTTAATAATATATGTTTACAAGAAAGACTGCTACCAAATATACTAGCCTGTTGTATATTATAGATATATGCTAACAAGCCTGAATGGTCCCCAGGACTAAGTTTTAAGTCCCCAGTGAGTTTTCAGTCATATATATATATATAACTGAAAACTCACACCCCAGAAGTGACTCGATCCCATACTCCCAGGAGCAACGCAACTGGTATGTACAAGATGTACATACGTATGCGTATACATACGTATACGTATACCATACATATACGTATGGTATGTATGCGTTGCTCCTGGGAGTATGGGTTCGAGTCACTTCTGGGTGTGAGTTTTCAGTTGCATATTGTCCTGGGGACCATTCAGGCTTGTTCGCATATATATATATATATATATATATATATATATATATATATATATTATATATATATATATATATATATATATATATATATATATATATATATATGAATGAAAACTCACACCCCAGAAGTGACTCGAACCCATACTCCCAGAAGCTACGCAACTGGTAACTACAGGGCGCCTTAATCCGCTTGACAAGCGGATTAAGGCGCCCTGTAGTTACCAGTTGCGTAGCTTCTGGGAGTATGGGTTCGAGTCACTTCTGGGGTGTGAGTTTTCATTCGCATATAGTCCTGGGGACCATTCAGGCTTGTTCGCATATATATATATATATATATATATATATATATATAAATATATATATATATATATATATATATATATATATATATATTGTGACGGAGTTCCCCCCCCCCCCCTTATAATTCTCCCACGCCTGCAGTAAGAGTCATGTCTACTTTTCCCAAGCGTTCTCTACGTTGCAGGCTACAATTTGATATATGGGAGCGAGTGAAGTGTTCTCGGAGAGCCGAGAAATTTGTGAAATAGTAATATTTTGGCCTGTGGTATAGGCCCTTTAGGGAGCCAAGATGGCACTTGCCTCCCTGATTTCCCGCCAAAACCGTGTGACGTCAGTGGCACCGGATTGGTCACCGACAGCAGTGTGGCCCCGAGGGCCAATGAAAACTTCCCGCGAAAGTGACGTCACGAAGGAAGGGGGTCCGGCCAGCGAGCCGAGCTGGCGCCATCAGTCAGACACGACACGTCAAGAGGTCGGACGTGCGACGATTGGTCCTGTCAGTTTGACAGTTGTTTCCCGCTCCCATGGATTTACGCATCACCTGAAGTCTGCCAGTACTCTGTGAGGTCTTCCCTAGTTCAAGTGTTGAACCAGAGAGGGAATCGACGGTTATTTGAGCAACAAGTGCTCCAGTCAGGTACTGTGCAAGAAGCAGTGAAGCCGTGCAGTGACGTATGTGACGTCTGTGGCAGTTCACCAGTTCGTGACAGCGTAGTGGCTGACAGAGCCACTGGGTAGCTGAGGAAGGAGAGGACTATTTGGGAATCCGGACGACTGTAGCTGAGACGTAGGCGACAGCCGTGCTGGGAGAAGACGACGGCCAGGAGACCGATTCCAACCCTTCAAGAAGTCAAGAAGGAGGACGGACCTGCAGTGAAGAGGCACGGAGACGACGCGCTAAACGGTGGGACGACGAGGGGTTCCGGTAGGACACGACGACGTGTGTGTGGGGGCGTTCCCGACACGAGGACCAGGAGCTACATCTCGACTCTCATCGGAGGATAGGTTGAAGTAGGTGTTTCTAGTTCCCTCCCCATTCCCCTTTAGTTAGCTATATTATTCGGCTATATTATCTAGCCTGAGGATTTTATATGTCGTGAGCAAGTCTCACCCGTGTCACAGTAAGGCACCAGTTTGCCGTGTAGTACTATCAAGAGTACTTGTAATATTCATGTTGATTATTGGTGTGTACAGGCACCAGGAACAAGTGATAAATTTATTGTGTATTGTATATCTTTCTACAGATTTTGATGTGAACATATAGTGATAAATTATATATAATATTATGCTAGTATTTGGAAGTTAGGCTACGTGCCCAGAAACTATTTATTTTCCATGTATTGATGTTTGATTTATATACACTATAAATGTCTATGTTCATTCAGTGATTAATCATTTGTGAGTACAGTGAATTATTGCGTTATCGCCCACGAGAGAAAGTACTGAAAACGCCAGTGTTAATACTTTATAATATGTCATTGAATGAAGGGCAGTGAAAGCCATTACATTGAGTCATTATAGCATTGACTGTAGAAAAGACTGTTTGAGCCTGAGTGTAGTGTAACTAAGTAATACGGTTTATTTGTGCCAATATCGAGTGTGCAAGTTTCTAGTAATATTGGAGAATTTAAAGAAACAGCGCGGTGAATCTAGAAAACAAGCAAAGCTTTCGCGCGGAGAGGCCAGGCGATCAGCTGTTCTTGACACTTGATGAGGAGGGGAGGTGTTGCCACTTAGTGATCGCATACTATTCGTGGGAATTACCGGCCGCTGCCAGGATCAGTTGATTTATTTATTATTGTTTGGTCTTGTGACATCTTTCATACATTTTAAGTAAAATACAAAATCACCTTGGTGTTTTTATCATTCCCTCCATTGGTCTTGTGGCTATATTATACTGAAAGCATAGAGTGATAACAATAAGTACCTGCCTGATTTCTGATCTTTTGAGTGTGACCTTGCCAAGGCCACCACTAATTCCACCAGTCCACTGATGGTGTTACTGGCCACCTAAAACACCAGTTGGCGACCTTGTGGTTAACCGTAGAGCCCGATGTTGGGGAGGGCACATGACAGTCAAGTGAACGAGTCGTGTTCCCACTCTTTCTTAATCAGAGGCCGTTGAGATTGACTGGGAGACTCTCCTGGCGTGCAGTGGCGCCGTGAGGATCGAGTGAAGACCCGCAGGGCTACGGTGAGCGACATGAGCATAACTATTGCTCACCCCAGAGTAAAGAGAAGAAGAAACCCCAACATTGGCGACCTTGCCAGGATACGATCGAAGTAAAGGTTGCAGTGGTGTACTTTGCAGTGGTGTTAGAGATCAGGTGCAGGTTAACACTCGTAGCACAAGATGGAGGATGATAAAGTGAAGGTTTATTGACTCTAGAGACGAACAGGTGCTGGAAGAGTGCACCAAGGCACAGTTACAGGCAATAGCGGATCATTTCGAATAAAGATGAAATCTGCCAGATGGCAGAAAGAAGACTAGAGATAATGGCTCAGCTCAGGGCTCGAGACGAAGCTTTGGGGGAGGAACGGCCCCAAACACCTGCCAGTGTGGGTGAACACCTGAGTTGGTGGAAGCAGCAGGGGATCCAGCGGCAGCAGGCACAGCGTGAAGCTGGAAATAATGAAGCTGCAGCTAGAAGCGCAGCTGAGCGTGAGAGAGAAGAACAAGCAGCGCAAAGAAGAGCGAGAAGCACAGCAGCGCAAAGAAGAGCGAGAAGCAGAAGCACAGCAGCGCAAAGAAGAGCGAGAAGCAGAAGCACAGATGAAGCGTGAGGAGCGAGAAGCACAGATGAAGCAGGAGAAGAACAAGAGCGAGAAAGCACAGCACGCAGGAAGAAGAGCGAGAAGTTGGGCTGAGACAATTGGAAATAGAAGCCAAAAGGGGTAGAGCTGAAGCGAGCTGAAGCTAGGACTAGGTGTACCTGCTCCGCCGCCACAGGAAGACCGACGAGTGAGGGAACGAGACCTGCCGGTCTTTGTGCCTAGTGAAGCCGAAAGTTTCTTCGATCACTTTGAGAGAGTTGCTGCTATGAAGAGGTGGCCGAGGGCGGAGTGGGCGGAGCTGGTCCAAGGGAGGCTCACAGGTGAAGCTCGTGAAGCCTTCACTATGCTCGACTTCCAAGAATGCACCAACTACGATGTGGTAAAACGAGCTGTGCTCCGTTCCTTCAAGCTCACGCCGGAGTGTTACCGGAAGAGGTTTAGAGAATGTACCCGGTCACCAGGAAAATCGTATGGAGACGGCGAGGGACATGGAAAGAAAGTTCCTTAAGTGGCTGGACTCTGAAGAAGCGGGTCGGCCGAAGAGGTCAAGGAACTAATGGTCATGGAAAAGTTTATGTCCGTGCTCCCTCCTGAGATCAGGATGAGGGTAAAGGAGGCGGACATAAAGGACCTGAAGGCCGCGCCGACCGAGCCGACATGTTAGAAGAAGCCCTATGCCCACGCCGAGAGGGACAGCACCGACCACCCGTATACGTGGAAACGATAGGAATTATAGAAGGACGGATGGATGGAGGACAGGAGCGAGTTCTCCCAAATCCCACCTCTCAAGTTGGAACCCGAGGACAAAAGGTACTGTAGACCGATAGAGAGAACCAAGCGGAGAGCTCGGGAGCTGTTGCTGCAACAAGGAAGTCAACAAGCGGGCGAAAGACACAGGGTGCGACGGCCTCTGGAGGCAGTGCTAGGCGAGCGGTGGTGGATGGTCTCCGCCGAGGGTCCGCTGCTACAACTGCGGAAAGTCGGACACGTCGCGCGGGAATGCAGACGCCCTAAGCAGCGGGGACACGTTGCTTTAGTGATGTTCGAGGACCAGAGGGCCGAGAGAGTGCGGGATGAACCCGTGCTGGATGGGGAGAAGAAAGTTCACCCATTCGTGTGCCAGGAACCGTGAGGATGGGGGACGCAGACCCCATCCCAGTGAAGATGCTAAGAGACACCGGGGCTGATTTTACCCTGGTAAGTGAAACCCTGTTCCCCGAGGGTTACAAGATACCAGTGTGGGGGTGGCAAGTGTGACCACTGTGGGAGGCCCAGTGAGGATGCCCCTACACCAGGTAACTTTGGATTCCGATTATGGCTGCCAGACCCTTGTGGTGGGAGTCTGTACATCGATGCCCAAGATGGAGCACAGGTCATCTTGGGGAATGACGCATGTGGAGGATACGTCCTCCCGCATCTCGTGAAAGGCGAAGAGTGCCAGAACAATACAAGGAGACAGGCGAAGAGTTGAACGCCTGTGGGGACGAGAAGGGAATCGCACGGTGGCGATCCCAGTTTGTACTGTGACACCGAGACAACGCGAAGAACCAGGAGGTTGTGGATCTGATGGGGCTGAGGAGACGACTGACAGCCTGGGAACAGATCACCTCTGTGTAGGACCCAGAGAACGAGTGGAGGGCGAAAGTAGCCCGAATGGTGAGTTGCAGGTGACCCTCACCGGTTCTTTAGGGGTAGACCGCACTCGTCTCGGAGAGTTGCAGCAGGAGGAGTTCCCCGAATTGGTTAGTGAGGCCGAAGGAGGACGTGTGGGTCCTGAGAAGGCTTACTTTCCATTTATCTATATTATATATGCCATGCTATCCATGATGAAGGAACGATGGACACCAGGAGCGACCGTGGGAACGGTGAATAAATATGTCCAGAAGTTCAAAGAACGTCTCACTAGAGCGAAGGAACTGGTGGGAAACACCTGAAGGAGGCGCAACGTAAGATGTCGGAGTGGTACGACAGGAGAGCTGCGCAGAGGGATTTTCAGGTCGGATCCCAAGTAATGGTTGTGCTGCCAGGTAAAGGTAGGTGACCAAGTCGCGGCTCAAGGGACCATACCAAGTGCTGCGACGGTTGGGTCCAGTGTCGTACGAGATTGGGAAGCCGGATGGACCCCGAAAGAAACAGGTGTGTCGCGTCGTACGCCTAAAACCTCTCTTCACTGTTGAAGGAAGAGCCGCCAGGCAGGACGGAACGAGTACCCGAGAACCCCAGCGGAAGACGGTTCTGTGTGTACAGGGGGACCGAGAACTCCCGGAGGAGGAAAGAAAGTGGTCCAGGGCGGACGGCACCCGTCTCACCGACACTGAGAGTCTGACAAGGATCAAGATCAAGCACATCAAGGGGAAGGACGACGTAGTGGACGCCCTATCCCGCTTACACTAACCAGACATGACTCTTATTTTAAGGGGAGGGGTATGTGACGGTGTTCCCCCCCTTATAATTCTCCCACGCCTGCAGTAAGAGTCATGTCTACTTTTCCCAAGCGTTCTCTACGTTGCAGGCTACAATTTGATATATGGGAGAGAGTGAAGTGTTCTCGGAGAGCCGAGAAATTTGTGAAATAGTAATATTTTGGACTGTGGTATAGGCCCTTTAGGGAGCCAAGATGGCGCTTGCCTCCCTGATTTCCCGCCAAAACCGTGTGACGTCAGTGGCACCGGATTGGTCACCGACAGCAATGTGGCACCGGGAGCCAATGAAAACCTCCCGTGGCGAAAGTGACGTCACGAAGGAAGGGGGTCCGGCCGCGCGCCGAGCTGGCGCCATCAGTCAGACACGACACGTCAAAGAGGTCGGACGTGCGACGATTGGTCCTGTCAGTTTGACAGTTGTTTCCCGCTCCCGTGGATTTACGCGTCACCTGAAGTCTGCCAGTACTCTGAGAGGTCTTCCCTAGTTCATGTGTTGAACCAGAGAGGGAATTGACGGTTATTTGAGCAACAAGTGCTCCAGTCAGGTACTGTGCAAGAAGCAGTGAAGCCGTGCAGTGACGTATGTGACGTCTGTGGCAGTTCACCAGTTCGTGACAGCGTAGTGGCTGACAGAGCCACTGGGTAGCTGAGGAAGGAGAGGACTATTTGGGAATCCGGACGACTGTAGCTGAGACGTAGGCGGCAGCCGTTGCTGGGAGAAGACGACGGCCAGGAGACCGACTCCAACCCTTCAAGAAGTCAAGAAGGAGGACGGACCTGCAGTGAAGAGGCACGGAGACGACGCGCTAAACGGTGGGACGACGAGAGGCTCTGGTAGGACACGACGACGTGTCGTGTGGGGGCGTTCCCGACACGAGGACCAGGAGCTACATCTCGACTCTCATCGGAGGATAGGTTGAAGTAGGTGTTTCTAGTTCCCTCCCCATTCCCCTTTAGTTAGCTATATTATTCGGCTATATTATCTAGCCTGAGGATTTTATATGTCGTGAGCAAGTCTCACCCATGTCACAGTAAGGCACCAGTTTGCCGTTAGTACTATCAAGAGTACTTATAATACTTATGTGATTATGTTGGTGTGTACAGGCACCAGGAACAAGTGATAAATTTACTGTGTATTGTATATCTTTCTACAGATTTTGATGTGAACATATAGTGATAAATTATATATAATATTATGCCAGTATTTGGAAGTTAGGCTACGTGCCCAGAAACTATTTATTTTCCATGTATTGATATTTGATTTATATACATATATATATGTCTATGTTCATTCAGTGATTAATCATTTGTGAGTACAGTGAATTATTGCGTTATCGCCCACGAGAGAAAGTACTGAAAACTCCAGTGTTAATATTTCATAATATATGTTGAATGAAGGGCAGTAAACCATTACAGTGAGTCATTGTAGCATTGATTGTAGAAACGACTGTTTGAGCCTGAGTACAGTGTAACTAAGTAATACGTGCTATTGTGCCAATATCGAGTGTGCGAGTTTCTAGTAATATTGGAGAACTTAAAGAAACAGCGCGCGTGAATCTGAAAACAAGCAATAAGCTTTCGCGCGGGGCCAGGCGATCAGCTGTTCTTGACACTTGATGAGGAGGGGAGGTGTTGCCACTTAGTGAGTGCATACTATTCGTGGGAACTACCGGCCGCTGCCAGGATCAGTTGATTTATTTATTATTGTTTGGCCTTGTGACATCTTTCATACATTTTAAGTAAAATACAAAATCACCTTGTGTTTTTATCATCCCTCCATTGATCTTGTGGCTATATTATACTGAAAGCATAGAGTGATAACAGTAAGTACCTGCCTGATTCCTGATCTTTTGAGTGTGACCTTGCCAAGGCTACCACTAATTCCACCAGTCCACTGAGGTGTTACTGGCCACCTAAAACACCAGTTGGCGACCTTGTGGTTAACCGTAGAGCCCGATTGTTGGGGAGGGCACATGACAGTCAAGTGAACGAGTCGTGTTCCCACCTTTCTAATCAGAGGCCGTTGAGATTGACTGGGAGACTCTCCTGGCGTGCAGTGGCGCCGTGAGGATCGAGTGAAGACCCGCAGGGCTACGGTGAGTGACCTTGAGCATAACTATTGCTCACCCCAGAGTAAGAATAGAGTAGTGAAACCCCAACATTGGCGACCTTGCCAGGATACGATCGAAGTAAAGGTTGCAGTGGTGTACTTGGCAGTGGTGTTAGAGATCAGGTGCAGGTTACACTCGTAGCACAAGATGGAGGATGATAAAGTGCAAGGTTTATTGACTCTAGAGACGAACAGGTGCTGGAAGAGTGCACCAAGGCACAGTTACAGGCAATAGCGGATCATTTCGGAATAAAGCTGAAATCTGCCAGAGTGGCAGAAAGAAGACTAGAGATAATGGCTCAGCTCAGGGCTCGAGACGAAGCTTTGGGGAGGAACGGCCCCAAACACCTGCCAGTGTGGGTGAACACCTGAGTATTGGTGGAAGCAGCAGGGGATCCAGCGGCAGCAGGCACAGCATTAAGCTGGAAATAATGAAGCTGCAGCTGGAAGCACACAGAAGCGGAAGAGCGAGAAGCACACAGCGCAAAGAAGAGCGAGAAGCACAGCAGCGCAAAGAAGAGCGAGAGAAGCACAGCAGCGCAAGAAGAGCGAGAGCACAGCAGCGCAGAGAAAGCGAGAGCAGAAGCACAGATGAGCGTGAGAGCGAGAAGCACAGCTACGCAGGGAAGAACAAGAGCGAGAAGCACAGCTACGCAGGGAAGAACACGAGCGAGAAGTTAGGCTGAGACAATGGAAATAGAAGCCAAAAGGAGGTAGAGCTGAAGCGAGCTGAACTAGGACTAGGTGTACCTGCTCCGCCGCCACAGGAAGACCGACGAGTGAGGGAACGAGACCTGCCGGTCTTGTGCCTAGTGAAGCCGAAAGTTTCTTCGATCACTTTGAGAGAGTTGCTGCTCTGAAGAGGTGGCCGAGGGCGGAGTGGGCGGAGTTGGTCCAAGGGAGGCTCACAGGTGAAGCTCGTGAAGCCTTCACTATGCTCGACTTCCAAGAATGCACCAACTACGATGTGGTAAAACGAGCTGTGCTCCGTTCCTTCAAGCTCACGCCGGAGTGTTACCGGAAGAGGTTTAGAGAATGTACCCGGTCACCAGGAAAATCGTATGCGGAGACGGCGAGGGACATGGAAAGAAAGTTCCTTAAGTGGCTGGACTCTGAAGAAGCGAGGTCGGCCGAAGAGGTCAAGGAACTAATGGTCATGGAAAAGTTTATGTCCGTGCTCCTCCTGAGATCAGGATGAGGTAAAGGAGGCGGACATAAAGAACCTAAGGGCCGCAGCCGACCGAGCCGACATGTTAGAGGAAGCCTACGCCCACGCCGAGAGGGACAGCACCGACCACCCGTATACGTCGGAAACGATAGGAATTATAGAAGGACGGATGGATGGAGGACAGGAGCGAGTTCTCCCAAGTCCCACCTCTCAAGTTGGAACACCCGAGGACAAAAGGTGCTGTAGAGCCGATAGAGGAGAACCAAGCTGAGAGCTCGGGACTGTTACTGCAACGAAGGAAACGACAAGTGAGGCGAGAAGGACACAGGGAGCGACGGCCTCTGAGGCAGTGCTAAGGCGAGCGGTGGCGGATGGTCTCCGCCAAGGGTCCGCTGCTACAACTGCGGAAAATCGGACACGTCGCGCGGGAATGCAGACGCTTTAAGCAGCGGGGACACGTTGCTTTAGTGATGTTCGAGGACCAGAGGGCCGAGAGAGTGCGGGATGAACCCGTGCTGAATGGGGAGAAGAAAGTTCACCCATTCGTGTGTCAAGGAACCGTAAGGATGGGGGTCGCAGACCCCATCCCAGTGAAGATGCTAAGAGACACCGGGGCTGATTTTACCCTGGTGAGTGAAACCCTGTTCCCCGAGGGTTACAAGAGTACCAGTGTGGGGGTGGCAAGTGTGACCACTGTGGGAGGCCCAGTGAGGATGCCCCTACACCAGGTAACTTTAAATTCCGATTATGGCTGCCAGACCCTAGTGGTGGGAGTCTGTACATCAATGCCCAAGATGGAGGCACAGGTCATCTTGGGGAATGACGCATGTGGAGGATACGTCCTCCCGCATCTCGTGAAGGCGAAGAGTGCCTAGAACAATACAAGGAGACAGGCGAAGAGTTGAACGCCTGTGGGGACGAGAAGGGAATCGCACCGGTGGCGATCCCAGTTTGTACTGTGACACCGAGACAACGCGAAGAACCAGGAGGTTGTGGATCTGATGGGGCTGAGGAGACGACTGACAGCCTGGGAACAGATCACCTCTGCGTAGGACCCAGAGAACGAGTGGAGGGCGAAAGTAGCCCGAATGGTGAGTTGCAGGTGACCCTCACCAGTTCTCTAGGGGTAGACCGCACTCGTCTCGGAGAGTTGCAGCAGGAGGAGTTCCCCGAATTGGTTAGTGAGGCCGAAGGAGGACGTGTGGGTCCTGAGAAGGCTTACTTTCCATTTATCTATATTATATATGCCATGCTATCCATGATGAAGGAACGATGGACACCAGGAGCGACCGTGGGAACGGTGAATAAATATGTCCAGAAGTTCAAAGAACGTCTCACTAGAGCGAAGGAACTGGCTGGGAAACACCTGAAGGAGGCGCAACGTAAGATGTCGGAGTGGTACGACAGGAGAGCTGCGCAGAGGGATTTTCAGGTCGGATCCCAAGTGATGTTTGTTCCAGGTAAAGGTAGGTGACCAAGTCGCGGTTCAAGGGACCATACCAAGTGCTGCGACGGTTGGGTCCAGTGTCGTACGAGATTGGGAAGCCGGAGACCCCGAAAGAAACAGGTGTGTCACGCAGACCGCCTAAAACCTTTCTTCACTGTGGAAGGAAGAGCCGCCAGGCAGGACGGAACGAGTACCCGAGAACCCCAGCGGAAGACGGTTCTGTGTGTACAGGGGGACCGAGAACTCCCGGAGGAGGAAAGAAAGTGGTCCAGGGCGGACGGCACCCGTCTCACCGACACTGAGAGTCTGACAAGATCAAGTCAAGCACATCAAGGGGAAGGACAACGTAGTAGCGGATGCCCTATCCCGCATACACTAACCAGACATGACTCTTATTTTAAGGGGAGGGGTATGTGACGGTGTTCCCCCCCTTATAATTCTCCCACGCCTGCAGTAAGAGTCATGTCTACTTTTCCCAAGCGTTCTCTACGTTGCAGGCTACAATTTGATATATGGGAGAGAGTGAAGTGTTCTCGGAGAGCCGAGAAATTTGTGAAATAGTAATATTTTGGACTGTGGTATAGGCCCTTTAGGGAGCCAAGATGGCGCTTGCCTCCCTGATTTCCCGCCAAAACCGTGTGACGTCAGTGGCACCGGATTGGTCACCGACAGCAATGTGGCACGGGAGCCAATGAAAACCTCCCGTGGCGAAAGTGACGTCACGAAGGAAGGGGGTCCGGCCAGCGCGCGAGCTGGCGCCATCAGTCAGACACGACACGTCAAAGAGGTCGGACGTGCGACGATTGGTCCTGTCAGTTTGACAGTTGTTTCCCGCTCCCGTGGATTTACGCGTCACCTGAAGTCTGCCAGTACTCTGAGAGGTCTTCCCTAGTTCATGTGTTGAACCAGAGAGGGAATTGACGGTTATTTGAGCAACAAGTGCTCCAGTCAGGTACTGTGCAAGAAGCAGTGAAGCCGTGCAGTGACGTATGTGACGTCTGTGGCAGTTCACCAGTTCGTGACAGCGTAGTGGCTGACAGAGCCACTGGGTAGCTGAGGAAGGAGAGGACTATTTGGGAATCCGGACGACTGTAGCTGAGACGTAGGCGGCAGCCGTTGATGGGAGAAGACGACGGCCAGGAGACCGACTCCAACCCTTCAAGAAGTCAAGAAGGAGGACGGACCTGCAGTGAAGAGGGCACGGAGACGACGCGCTAAACGGTGGGACGACGAGAGGCTCTGGTAGGACACGACGACGTGTGTGTGGGGGCGTTCCCGACACGAGGACCAGGAGCTACATCTCGACTCTCATCGGAGGATAGGTTGAAGTAGGTGTTTCTAGTTCCCTCCCCATTCCCCTTTAGTTAGCTATATTATTCGGCTATATTATCTAGCCTGAGGATTTTATATGTCGTGAGCAAGTCTCACCATGTCACAGTAAGGCACCAGTTTGCCGTGTAGTACTATCAAGAGTACTTATAATACTTATGTTGATTATTGGTGTGTACAGGCACCAGGAACAAGTGAAATTTACTGTGTATTGTATATCTTTCTACAGATTTTGATGTGAACATATAGTGATAAATTATATATAATATTATGCCAGTATTTGGAAGTTAGGCTACGTGCCCAGAAACTATTTATTTTCCATGTATTGATTTGATTTATATACATATATATATGTCTATGTTCATTCAGTGATTAATCATTTGTGAGTACAGTGAATTATTGCGTTATCGCCCACGAGAGAAAGTACTGAAAACTCCAGTGTTAATATTTCATAATATTTGTTGAATGAAGCAGTAAACCATTACAGTGAGTCATTGTAGCATTGATTGTAGAAACGACTGTTTGAGCCTGAGTACAGTGTAACAAGTGATACGTGCTATTGTGCCAATATCGAGAGTGCGAGTTTCTAGTAATATTGGAGAACTTAAAGAAACAGCGCGCGTGAATCTGAAAACAAGCAATAAGCTTTCGCGCGGGGGCCAGGCGATCAGCTGTTCTTGACACTTGATGAGGAGGGGAGGTGTTGCCACTTAGTAGTGCATACTATTCGTGGGAACTACCGGCCGCTGCCAGGATCAGTTGATTTATTTATTATTGTTTGGCCTTGTGACATCTTTCATGCATTTTAAGTAAAATACAAAATCACCTTTGTGTTTTTATCATCTCCTCCATTGATCTTGTGGCTATATTATACTGAAAGCATAGAGTGATAACAGTAAGTACCTGCCTGATTCCTGATCTTTTGAGTGTGACCTTGCCAAGGCTACCACTAATTCCACCAGTCCACTGAGGTGTTACTGGCCACCTAAAACACCAGTTGGCGACCTTGTGGTTAACCGTAGAGCCCGATTGTTGGGGAGGGCACATGACAGTCAAGTGAACGAGTCGTGTTCCCACTCCTTCTCAATCAGAGGCCGTTGAGATTGACTGGGAGACTCTCCTGGCGTGCAGTGGCGCCATGAGGATCGAGTGAAGACCCGCAGGGCTACGGTGAGTGACCTTGAGCATAACGATTGCTCACCCCAGAGTAAGAATAGAGTAGTGAAACCCCAATATATATATATATATATATTTATTTATATATATATTTATATATATATATATATATATATATATATATATATATATATATATATATATGTCGTACCTAATAGCCAGAACGCACTTCTCAGCCTACTATTCAAGGCCCGATTTGCCTAATAAGCCAAGTTTTCATGAATTAATGTTTTTTCGTCTACCTAACCTACCTAACCTAACCTAACCTAGATTTTTTTGGCTACCTAACCTAACCTTACCTATAAATATAGGTTAGGTTAGGTTAGGTAGGGTTGGTTAGGTTCGGTCATATATCTTCGTTAATTTTAACTCCAAAAAAAACATTGACCTCATACATAATGAAATGGGTAGCTTTATCATTTCATAAGAAAAAAATTAGAGAAAATATATTAATTCAGGAAAACTTGGCTTATTAGGCAAATCGGGCCTTGAATAGTAGGCTGAGAAGTGAGTTCTGGCTACTAGGTACGACATATATATATATATATATATATATATATATGTCGTACCTAGTAGCCAGAACGCACTTCTCAGCCTACTATTCAAGGCCCGATTTGCCTAATAAGCCAAGTTTTCATGAATTAATTGTTTTTCGACTACCTAACCTACCTAACCTAACCTAACCTAACTTTTTGGCTACCTAACCTAACCTAACCTATAAAGATAGGTTAGGTTAGGTTAGGTAGGGTTGGTTAGGTTCGGTCATATATCTACGTTAATTTTAACTCCAATAAAAAAAAAATTAACCTCATACATAATGAAATGGGTAGCTTTATCATTTCATAAGAAAAAAATTTGAGAAAATATATTAATTCAGGAAAACTTGGCTTATTAGGCAAATCGGGCCTTGAATAGTAGGCCGAGAAGTGCGTTCTGGCTACTAGGTACGACATATATATATATATATATATATATATATATATATATATATATATATATATATATGTATATATATATATATATATATTATATATATATATATATATATATATATATATATATATATATATATATGTCGTACCTAGTAGCCAGAACGCACTGCTCGGCCTACTATGCAAGGCCCGATTTGCCTAATAAGCCAAGTTTTTATGAATTAATGTTTTTTCCGACTACCTAACCTACCTAACCTAACCTATCCTAGCTTTTTCGGCTACCTAACCGAACATAACCTATAAAGATAGGTTAGGTTAGGTTAGGTTAGGTAGGGATGGTTAGGTTTAGTCATATATCTATGTTAATTTTAACTCCAATAAAAAAAATTTACCTCATACATAATGAAATGGGTAGCTTTATCATTTCATAAGGAAATAATTAGAGAAAATTTATTAATTCAGGAAAACTTGGCTTATTAGGCAAATCGGGCCTTGCATAGTAGGCTGACGAGTGCGTTCTGGCTATTAGGTACGACATAAATATATATATGTCGTACCTAGTAGCCAGAACGCACTTCTCAGCCTACTATGCAAGGCCCGATTTGCCTAATAAGCCAAGTTTTCCTGAATTAATATATTTTCTCAAATTTTTTTCTTATGAAATGATAAAGCTACCCATTTCATTATGTATGAGGTCAATTTTTTTTTATTGGAGTTAAAATTTACGTAGATATATGACCGAACCTAACCAACCCTACCTAACCTAACCTAACCTATCTTTATAGGTTAGGTTAGGTTAGGTAGCCGAAAAAGTTAGGTTAGGTCAGGTTAGGTAGGTTAGGTAGTCGAAAAACAATTAATTCATGAAAACTTGGCTTATTAGGCAAATCGGGCCTTGCATAGTAGGCTGAGAAGTGAGTTCTGGCTACTAGGTACGACATATATATATATATATATATATATATATATATATATATGTCGTACCTAGTAGCCAGAACTCACTTCTCAGCCTACTATGCAAGGCCCGATTTGCCTAATAAGCCAAGTTTTCATGAATTAATTGTTTTTCGACTACCTAACCTACCTAACCTGACCTAACCTAACTTTTTCGGCTACCTAACCTAACCTAACCTATAAAGATAGGTTAGGTTAGGTTAGGTAGGGTTGGTTAGGTTCGGTCATATATCTACGTAAATTTTAACTCCAATAAAAAAAAATTGACCTCATACATAATGAAATGGGTAGCTTTATCATTTCATAAGAAAAAAATTAGAGAAAATATATTAATTCAGGAAAACTTGGCTTATTAGGCAAATCGAGCCTTGCATAGTAGGCTGAGAAGTGCGTTCTGGCTACTAGGTACGACATATATATATATATATATATATATATATATATATATATATATATAATATATATATATATATATATTATATATATATATATATATATATATATATATATATATATATATATATATATATATATATATATATATATATATATATATATGTCGTACCTAGTAGCCAGAACGCACTTCTCAGCCTACTATGCAAGGCTCGATTTGCCTAATAAGCCAAGTTTTCATGAATTAATATATTTTCTCTAATTTTTTTCTTATGAAATGATAAAGCTACCCATTTCATTATGTATGAGGTAAATTTTTTTTATTGGAGTTAAAAGTAACGTAGATATATGACCGAACCTAACCAACCCTACCTAACCTAACCTAATCTATCTTTATAGGTTAGGTTAGGTTAGGTTAGGTAGCAGAAAAAGTTAGGTTAGGTAGGTTAGGTAATCGAAAAAACATTAATTCATGAAAACTTGGCTTACTAGGCAAATCGGGCCTTGCATAGTAGGCTGAGAAGTGCGTTCTGGCTTCTAGGTACGACATATATATATATATATATATATATATATATATATATATATATATATATATATATATATATATATATATACAAAAACTGATCTGTTATTTTAATACTGACTTTCTCCAACGTGTTAGTGTTTAATGTCTTGTACACTAGACGGTGAGCCCCTCTAGAATATGAGTCATGATAATTGATTGGATCTAAGATATTTACAATCTGCCCTCCGTATCGTTTCAGCTCGATGACATCACTATAAATGAGTAAATAGTCACAACCTCCATCATTGTCTGGGGGGAATATAGCCACAACCTTGGAGGCTGTTGTAATGTCATCTGTTTTTGCTCGATAAATGGTGTATTTGCGACTGCTGTCAAAACCAAGTACATTAGCTATTCTGTGTTTAAACTGAAAGCTGAGAGAATATAATCAACCAGTACCCCCTCTGTTAAATGTTGAAGCTAGTAATACCCCCTCTAAATATATTTTTTGAAATATTTTGAAATATATTTTGAAATCATCCCTAAAACTTAGTTTCATGTCTGTGGTTATTTGCCGGCTAAGCTCGGCGGTAATGAAATTGATTTTTTTGATAATATGTTGGTTTTCGGCAGGAAGGAATATATTTAGTGTTCTGGACTCTTAGAAAGAGCTCCTCGTTTAAAAGTAGCATAGATATCTATGCCAGCCTCCTCCTCATCCTTGATAATGGTAATAATTTGCCTGGGTAGGAGTATATTGACTAAAGTCACTTCATGTTTTATGGAAGGGTTTAAATGTAGTGTGGGGATGATGTTTGTAAATGCTGAACTCGTGTTGTATATATCTCCTTGTTCGAGACTAGTAAGATAAATGTAATGTTCCTCACTCATTGTCCTATTATGTAATGATTAGGGGATATACGGGGGAGGGGTTTTTGTAAGAAGGGGAAAATAAACAACATTACTTATATTGTATTGTATTAAACTATATAAAGAACTACAGCAGGTGAAGATTCCATCAACAAATCACCTTTTTTAAGAATAGTGTTTAACCACATCACCACATTTAACTACTACTACTACTACTACTGGTGCTGGCTCTCTGCTGGGGCTGCTGTTGCTACCGCTGTCGCTGCTGCTGGCCGCCCCTGGAGCTACCGGCTGGAGTTGCTGGCGGTGATGCTGCCCTGCTGTTGGTGCTGCTGCTGCTGCTGCAACTGTTGCTGGTGCCGCTACCACAACTTCTTCTTCTTTCCTGGGGGGTGGTTACAACTTTCGTTGTTTTTTCGGTGAGGAGGATAACCTTTGAGCAGGATTCCTCCTCAACTTTCGGTGAGGAGGAATATTTCCTGTGACTCACCATCGAGGATGGTGTCGATACGACGATTCGCCTCCGATTCGAAGTCGAGGACGGCTTCAATCCGTCGTTTGGCTGAGGTTGATGCTGTGGGGAGTGGTGGAGGGGTGGTGGCGGTGAGGTCATCCGCATATAGCAGTACATAATGGATACCTTTCTACTCTGTTTTTTACTGCTACCACACCCACCTCTGATGACCTTACATGGGGTGGGTCTATCTGTTACCCCGCCTCTGATTCCATTGCCTGATAAGTGGCCCTATCTGGCTCTAAAATTACTACTCTGGACCATTCTTAACACACTTTCTAGTGGTGTTTGGTCAACATATTTCAGCCATGTTATTGTGACTCCTCGTCTGCATAAGGGTGAATAATTCTCCACAGGTCGATAGATCTTAATCCCAAGACCACTAATACACCAGACCACTAGCCCTTGCCAGCAATAGGGGGAACTCATCCATACTAGCACAAGTAGGTCATAGTTTCCTATATTGTTTCTTAGTGAAAAAGTTTCATCCGACAAATTTTTACTAATATGTACATTCTGTATGTTGTATTTAATCAGCAGTGTCATGTTTATACAGGTGTGATGAACTTCAATAATATTCCAGCAAAGGATCGAGAATACATAACACTCTTGCAGCCTGCAACAGGCTGCACATGGATTTTTTAAGTTATCAAGCACAATTCTATGATCAGTTCACTCAAATGGAGAAGCTGAAATATGAATATATTTACCGGTCATGATTACAGATTCTGCAAGCGAATGAATCATCTAAAAAAAACTGGAACATATTGAAAACTAAAAATGATTAAGGAAGAACTAATAAATTAATCTTTGATGAAGATTGAGAATAAACTATTGCAAACAATTGAGTTTTTGCACGTAATGGAATCTTTCTTTAATGAGAATCATAAAAGTGGTCTTTAAATATGATACATTAAATTAAATTTGGTTTCGTGTTTGTCTTAAGAGCTATCATCCTCTGGAGGGTCACTTGAGCAGCCACAATACTCTTGGTGTATACATACCTGTTGTGCTCAATATATTTGATAAATTATGATTATTTATAGCTGATACTACTGAGTTATTAGTTATCAAATGTTAAGGTGAATATTTAACTTATAGCGTCTTGATTGATTAAAAATTAAGTATTTTATATAAAAACTTAATTTATGTAAGTAATATATATAAACACTCAGTAATTTATGTAACACATTACTAAAATTTATTGATCAAGTGAAGTTTGGAAGCGTTTTTGAGCCCATTAAGTCTTCAAGCACTCGACCTTATGAGTTCAATTCACCTTTATTATTTAGGTTAACTAACAAATGACTATAGCTTTATCCACTTAAGGTTAACTAACAAATAACTTAATAATTTAAGTCAACGGACATAGAGGGTTTATGTTAACCAACGGTGACATTATGACGAGACTGTGTCCTCTACGTTAATTTACAGTAATATTTAGGTTAAGTATTGGTTGTCAATGGGTTAATTAGTGAAGGGCTGGTCTAGTTAATTCGTCAAATTATACTGGTTCATTAGTTATAAACAACTCAGGCTCCTAATAAAAAAGTTTTTCTAGATTAATTGATACCTGGCTCTATTATCTGAATTACCTTACTTAAGCCTTTGTTTCATATGGCCGTATTTCTGAACTAATTGTTGTTGCTTTATCTCTCAGGTTGTTGAAGGGTCAGATCCAATTAAGGAAACACAGTCATTGAAAAATATGCCCACAAATTTGACCGATGGACCTCTGTGGCACGTTCGAATTCTGACATCTACCTCTGAAGCCCTTCCTGTTCGGCCAGAGATAAACAAAAACTTTCCATATCGGAACAGTGATATTTGAGTTCCAACATTCAGCATTTGATGGTGTTGATCTCGTGATGATTGTCGTGTGGTTCCATAAGATCATTGATGACATGCTCAGCGGAATGCTCATTGATGATTCGCAATTTGGTCAACTTGCAGACCACAGTCAGACATCAGAAATTATTCAACAAATATAATCAGCTCTTGAAAATGATCCTGAGCGGTTGAGTTCATTACTTAAACTTTAAAAAGAAGAGCCCGCCACTTCTGTCTTCATTGAAGCTCTCGGAGCCCCAGAACCATTTCAGGCAGACAAAATATTTGGAAAATGTTTTTCTGAATATTTCAGACGTTGATAAGTTTCATGCCAAGTGTCAGTCTGAAAATATATCGTTCAATGCAGGATTTACAAGTGTAATTAACACGGCTCTGGTTGAGGTAGTAAGAGAGGCCGGCTTGACACGAGACGCCTACAATATTACCATGTCTTCATTGCCCCGGTCTGGTGGTTGCCTAGTCCCGTTTGCTGGGGTCGTGCCCTGTGAGGGTCCGGAGTTGGGCCCTTATCGGGATGCCCGGGTGCTTCCGATCCCATGGTGCTCGTCCACTATCTGGGTATCGTCTGAGAAGGTGTTTGTTTATAGGGTGCCGGATAGGATGTCTCAGCCGAGGGTACTGCCCGATGGCCGGCTGCCCGCCGACCTGTGGGTGATTTGGGAAGCGTACTGCTTGCGCTTTCTGATACGCAAGTTTCCGGAGAAGTATTAGTTCCCATCTTGCGCACACGGCTACACCGTGCCTGGAGCAGCTGCCGCCGTGACCACGACTCCCCGCCCCCCGGTGCGGGGAGTCTCCCTCTAACGTTCGCCTCTGTTTTCGTCGCCACTCCTCTCTCTACGGCCCATCACATCTACCACTTTTGACTTTCTTCTCCTCCTCACCATCAACGCGTCTCCTTACATCTGTCCTGGTGCAGTCATCGGGAGGGTTACCCCTTCATGCAAACTGCACCTATTCTCAAGATGAAGAAGAAGATATTACCATGTTCAGTCGTGTTCCCATTGATATGCGTCGTTACATGAAAGGTTACTCCAAGACCTTCCCTATGAGCTTCCATGGTGCTCCAATGTATCAAACCATTTCAACACCTTACAATGTGAAAGATCACTTCTGGATGTATGCAAAGCAGTATGATGTTCAGTTTCAGAATAACTTGAACAACAAATTATTTATTGAAGTTATGATCATTGATAGAATGCTTCGGCCAGCTGATTTTTCTCCTGAGACATTCTTTGCAAAACCACAACCTATTACAAATGACTGTTTGCAAATATGTTTACACCTCATTTTCGAACATACGGAGCAGGTAAACATGTTCAGCTAACAGATATGAGAAGTATTATTAATATTTAAGCTCTTTATGTTGCATTCATGTGCATGTTACTCAAAATATGGGAAGAGGTCCAATTTGATGTCCGCTACTCGTCACGGAGATTAAATAAAATAAAATTACAAGTTAAATAAAAATAATACTCAAAATTACCCATTATTATTACTCATCACCAATAATATTTACAAGTCTATGTGAGGTCATCCACAGCGGCATCACTAGCTCTCTGGCTAGCTTCACAGATGACGGACACTAGGCTTCTGACGAGATTTTCAACGCGCTACTAGCCCCTTACGCTAGCTGCAATTATGTAGACGTCATCAAACGCTCCCCCTCCCTAGCGCACTCGCTAGTACGCTCAACCAGCAAAGTCCACAGGGTTCACCTAGCCCGACTGGCTAGCACATTCCAAGAGTAAAGTCTACAGCGCTCACCTAGCCCCACTGGCTAGTACCTCTAGGAGTGAAGTCCACGGTGCTCAACTAGTTAGTTGGCTAGTTGGTGCTAGCCAACTAGCACCTTCCGGTCGACCCAAGTACTCTTCCACTCTCCCGGCTTTACTGACTTCCATTGCCTGTCCCTGGTTGGTCGTCACCTTCAGGCCGAGCCGACTACAAGATGGGAAACTACAATTAATGGGAGGGTCAACTGCTATAGTTCGGCACCTGGATCGTAGATGGTGCCGAGGTCCGTCACAATGGGCAAGACAGTAACGTCTCTCTCTAGGCGTCTAACAATGCACAAACAACAGGGCTCCATCAAGGAACATATAACTGCTACACACAACGAGACGATCACCAGGGATATTTTGACGAGCAACACCGAAATAATTGATAGATAAAATGACAATAGAAGATTAGACATCTGTGAAGCGCTGCATATCAAAAAAACTAGACCAGCAATCAATAACCATCTAATACACAGTTACACTCTACCGACTTCAAGACTCCGGGCCAAAGCAGAGGCTGGACCGAATGACTCAACAACAGGAACGGAAGCAACCAGAATAACATAAACTGCCAACATGTCTTATAATTAATTACCCCATTAATGCCTCATTAATTTAATACCCCATTAATACCCTTTGTAATGTCATTCATCCATATGTCACCTAACCACCTCACCATAAGAGGATATAAACAGGAGCTAAGACAGTAGAATTTCTTTCGTCAGCAACGTTGCAAGAGGAAGCACTCGTCTGGCTTGCAGTGTGACTTAGGCGGCCCACTGCTTGAGCGCTACGCACGCCTACTCCATCAACGTTCCTCATACCCTCTGAATTGAGTTGATGGATCGATCTTGAGCTCACCAGGCATATAGCAAGCCAGCCACGTCTCGCTGTTCTACAGCAGCTGTGTATACTCCAGCCTCGACGAGCACTTCCGTGCAAGCAAGACCATTTCCAGCCAGCGAGTGTATTGGAGCAGACATTGTCCAATGTGCTTGGATAATGTCTGCTCCATTGCCATTTGTGTCCAGGTCGGACTGCATTCAGGTGAACAGCCCCACTTCGAGCCAGAACAAGCCCAGTGAGAAGTCGGCAGTGTACATTATGCAGCTGCGTCATGACATAGGTGCATTCTTTTTCTCCTCTCCCACAAATTCTTCCGTTTCTGACACTGCCGAGCCAGTTGTGGAATCTCGTGATTGTGCGAGCCCACCATAACCGGGGGTTGCAACCTTCCTGGACCCGGTGTTTGTTCGTGGTGAGACCCTTAGGCTAGGTCCTAGACCTGGCCTTCACACTGACCCCCACTGAGCATTATGGATTCGCAGTGATTGGCACAAACACGGGACTGTGTGTAGAGAGTGAGTCACAATGGCTCACTGTCTGCGGATGAATTACATTGGCCCTACACCCATAAACATTATTGACTGCATCACTACTTTCTTCAATGTTACTGGCACACCTGCCACTATTCATGTCAAACATGCCAACACCAACAGCATCAAATTCCTCATTGCTTCTGAAGAACACCTTTTTGGCCTGTTTTAGGGAACCTGCTAATAAGTAAACTCGCCCAAGCTTCTCTGACTCCTGTACTCACTATTGCATTAAAAAACAAAATGCTCTGTTTTTGTTGACAGCTCTGTTCTTTCTGCACCAAACATCATCACTCTCTCGCAGGACATTTCAGACAGGAATAACATTACAGTTATGGAAATATACCCAGTGCCGAATACTAAAAGCCTCAAGATTCAATGTTCCTCGTCTGCAGAAGCCCAAAAACGCTTTCATCAAGGTATCAAAATCCTCAGCACCAGCACTCCACCATACTGCATAAGTCCAGTGAAATATCTCCCATTGCTGCAATGTTTCAAATGTTACAAGTACAGTCAGGAAACACGCAAATACTGAAATCCACAATTTTGTTCTAAATGCTCAGTAGAATGCCATTTTTACACTCAGTGCTCGGCCCTACCCCAAAATGCATTGATTGTCAAGGAGCTCATTTAGCAGTAGAAAAACTTGCCCTCTGAGGAAACAAACTCAAACTGTTCGCACTAACCAGCCTCGCACCCATGCACAACCTTATTCTTCCTCAATCTCCTAAAACCCATACCATTACCAAACAGCATCAGCCAACGCCATGCAATATGCCAGTGTCCTTAATGCTTCCCCTAAGCAGCACTAACGCCACCCTACTACTACCCAGCATACTCACTCCTCTCCACCTCTCTTCCCTCACCCACACCTCCACCCTACTCTCCTCTCCAGAACTTGACATATGAGCGAGTCACAGTCTGCGTCCAAGTAGCATATTTGCAAGCTAAAGACGATGATCGAGAACTTGCTGACTTCTTTCCCATCTTCTTCACTCATAATGGCCTTCCTAGTGTTCCCATACCTCCTCCACACCTCCTGCACTCCGTTACTTTTTCCACCACGGTGCATAATCCGACACAGCATCTTTACACCACAACGTCTTCTACAGTCCCCCACACTTCCAACAGTGCTTCAATGACTGATACAGAAAACGGTACCCCAACCAATATTGTCCAGCACATACTACCCCAACCTCTTCTTGATGAGACCCTTCCTCACCCCGGACTCTCCTTCTAATTCCCCCCCCCCCCCACCCCTCTTATCCAGCCACTCCCCCTACTGACCATGCCCCTTATCTCAATGCCTCTTCCTCTCAGCCCACTGACCTCTCCTCCCCCCTCACTGTACCCACTATTGATATTCCTTCCACTTCCACTTCCGCCAACACTTCTGCAAACAATACCATTGTGACAAATGACAATACCAATCTTACACCCTCAGCTACGAACTCTGGACTTAGTAATACCTTCCACGTTCCAAAAAATTGTTCTGCTCCTACTAACTTCATCAAAACCCCCTTCCTTAACAGCCTGTAGCCTGTATACCGGTGTCCAAACCACCCAACTAACTACGGTTCCTTAACCTGTTCTAGCTCGCACTCCAAACAGCACAAAACCTAACTCTATACATTCATAAAGATCATACAGTTCAATGTATGGGCATTCTTCACCGTCAGACACCTGGTGTCTGATTTTATTCAGACTGAACGTCCTGATGTGTTGCTTCTTAACAGCACATCACAAACACGTGTAAAATCAAACACTTTGGCTACTCATCTTACCAATCACTTGATGAAGCACATGAAGATGTTACCATACTCATAAAGTCTTCCTATAAATATGACCTCCTCCACACTCCCTGGCTTCACAAACACTTTCTAGCCATTAAAGTCCACACAGAAATAGGTCCTCTTATCATCTGTACAACCTACATAAGTCCAAACACTGGCATTTCCTTGCAAGACATCACCACTCTCTTCAAACACACTCACTTGCCTGTTTTCCTGCTTGCTGAACTTAATGCACAACCCTACATTCCACCACAATAACATAAATCAGCACAACCAACAGATTCACCAAATATACAACCAAAAACTTCTATTCTTCCATGACCTCGACTTCCCCACTTCTTTCTGTCATGCAGGTTCTGGCAGACCAGATCTCATATTCACCAACAGACTTGGCAACACCCTACAGCACTACATTTCACCAGGAGTTCCAAAGGGTTGTCATAGTCAGGGGGTGGTAATGGGGGACGAGTTCTCATTACCTATAAAAAGTTCCCGTACGGCGTGCGTCTCAAATAGCCTCTGACAACCAAGTCCAACTCCTGGCATGCACGGATGGCTTAGTCTTTAAGTACGGCAGATCTGCTTTTACTGACTGGAGAAGGGGCGAGGGCGTGCCACTGGTGCCTTAAAACTAGCTGCTCATGTTAGATGGGACTCGATAGCCTGGGGAAGGCAGCCCATCTAGGGAAAACTCTGTCAAACCTCCGCTGCCTTGCAGCCATACCCCTTTTTTGGGAAAGGCTTCAGGAGTTAACCTCGAGGAAAAATCCGGAGTTGGAGCCCCTAAGGCAGTTCATCGTGGACTTCGACCTCGTTCTGGCAGCTCCTGCGACGGTGCTGGAACCATGTGTATTGGAGTTGCCTTTCCATTTGATTATTTCAGCAACGAGGAGAGCGGGGACCTGCTGCATGGGTAACAGCTTCTCCTCCATATTTACCTACCCTGGCTTTGCGCCCTGGAAACCAGAGCGCAACTCCATAGTCTCCCGAGACCGAATGATGCCTAGTACTACTACTGCTACTTCATTTCACCAGGACCCATTATGGGCTCTGATCAAATTCCCTTAATTCCCACAGTCTCCACCAATCCTATTCCAATCCCCAGCACTCCTCAATTCTCATACCATAGGGCAAACTGGGACATGTTCAGTGTCATCATTGATGACACTGATCTCGCATATGAATTCAATGACAAGCATCACACTGACATTGACACACAAGCACGCAACATACAAGATACCATCATCTATGCTGCAAACATCTCCAATCTTAAAACAACACGAAACCAACTAATCCACAAGGGCCGTGACGAGGATTCGAACCTGCGTCCAAGAGCATCCCAGACGCTGCCTTAATCGACTGAGCTATGACATGGTAAAAGAGTTGAAACCGAAGTTCTACTGAACTTACTGGATCCTGCAGCCTCTACGAGACACAAACCAGAATTTTACACAACTCCCCCCATGCACTCGAGCTATGTCAATAGGCCGTTCTCCCTCTTCGCCGAGAACTTCGGTTTGAACTCTTTATACCATCTCGTAGCTCAGTCGATTAAGGCAGCGTCTGGGATGCTCTTGGACGGAGGTTCGAATCCTTGTCACGGCCCTTGTGAATTTGTTCATTTGATGCATTACGTTATTGTTATTTATGTGTGTAACACATAAACCACATTTCACTTTCATCCCTTCCATTCGCACAAAATGCCTTTAAGCCTGTTATCATTCTCGATTCTTACACAGCATACATCACCATGGACAAGTACTCTGGGACATTACAACATTAAAAAAAAAAACATCCTTAACAACCTAGATGAAGACCAAACAAAACACTGGAGATACCTCATAAAACAACCAGAACAACACGGTGTAATAATCCAGAACTGCTAATCGCTCTCTCGCTTAACATCCCCAGCTCAACACTGCTTGCAGATCACTGTGACCCTCAATGAACTACCCGTTAATATTAAGACTTAAATATTAAATGAGGGGGAGCAACAAATGAAGGGTTTATTAATTTAAAAATCTATATAAATAAAAATGGAAATGTTTGTTCAAAATCGCTAATCTCCGAAAGCTCTTCACCGATGGCTTTGAAATTTTTGCACAATGTTCCATTCGCATCCGAGCAGGATTTTATATACATACTATATAGATGTCATGTCTGTGACAGGAAAAAACATGCTTTTTCATGTGTTTTTCAAGTGGGTTAAATTTTCGAAACCTCCTTACCGATTGCTTTGAAATTTTGACACAACGTTGCATTCGAATAGAGGAGTGTTTTTATTTACCTACTATATACATGCCTTAATTGTGATAAAAAAACATTATTTTTTGGAAAATCAGCACCATCTGTAGGACGTAAGAGCAACACATGCTGTAAACTGTGAAAGTTCTTCTCCGATTGCTTTGAAACTTTGTCACAACGTTCCATTCGAATACATGCATATTTCTATATACCTACTATCTCGATGCCACACCTGTGACAGGTAAAAACATGTTTTTTTGGGAAAAAACAGCGCCATCTGTTACATGCAAGAGCAACACACACACTATTTAAAAAACGGTTCGATTTCATTTCAATGTTTCCGATTGCATTGATAAATTGATTTTTCATAAACTTTGATTTTTTTCATTTTGATTTAATTATTTTGTGTGACATAGCCTTGGAATTGAGCTGCGTTGTTTACCATAGTCTTCATTTCGTGAGTATAGTTTATTTGTTTCTTTTTTCATTTTTTTCATTTTGTTTTTTTAACTCTTCATATTTTTCAGTGCAATTGGTGGTGAAATTGAGCTGTGTCGATTGATCTGCGTTTGAATTGAAATATTTTGTTAGCATTTTTTGGTTTTGTTTTGAAAACAAAAAAATGGCGAATACGTTTATTTCACAGCTGCAAATGTGCAACAAACAGCTATGAATCCTCCGGATACAACGGTTACTGGTTCTTCATGTTATGTCAAAATGACGCATTTGCAAAAAGACTGCTGTATTCAGAAGTGCCTACGTTTTACACGTGGAATGCCAGCAGAAAATCATTTGAACAACGCAAACGAGGAGAACGAGTCGACGGATAACCTACCATATTCAAATAAAGTACGATAGGCAAACATCCACCGTGCATCTCAATCAAGATGAATGCTTCTTTCTTTGCATGCTGTTGGTAAATGTGCCCAGATCAACGTCTTCCAGCACCTGAGATTTGTCAACGGCGTTACACATGACACTTTCCGTAGTTTATGTCAACCTCTGAAATAATTGGAGAACGACCGACACCTAGGATGTATGCATTAATAACACGTCCAACACCTCACATCCAAATCAAAATCGTACATTGTTTGCAATCATATTGACCACCGGCTCTCCTTCATCTCCAAAGAAGGAGAGCCGAGTTATAGAAGAAATATAAATCGCACATGGCTGAAGGCACTGTACGTCGAATATGCAAGGAAAATTCAAATAAGAACATGAATTTCACAGCAGAAATCTACAACGAAGCGTTGATAATGATTGAAGATTTGAGCTTAGAAATCGCGAACAAAGTTCTCAATCAATTGAAAATGCCATCACTGAATTGATCTGCTGCTGCTTCATTCGATGGAGAATTGCGTCGTGAATAAAGTTACAACACGGGTGATCTGTTGTCGTATATGCAATCAAATATTCCGAATCTAATGATTAAGCGAAAAGACATTTACAATCAAATAATTCAAACTGTCAATAACGGGCTTGATAAATTTTCTTAGACGGGACAGGAAGAACTGATAAAGCATTTCTAATTAGGTGGATTCTGGCAGCATTTCGGTCACAAAATGGCATACCCTTAGCTCTTGCATCGTCCGGAATAGCTGCGACAATGCTACCAAGTAGAAGAAATGCTACCTCGGCTTTGAAATTGCCATCGAACATGAAATTCATTAAAACTTCCACTTGCAACATTTCCAAAGCTTCCCGCACACGAATTTAACAATATTATTCAGTCTAACATTCAGAGCGAGGCAGTCACATACAAGTCCGTCGACACTGTTGAGGAAGCAGATGAAGCGGTTAATTATCCAACAGAATTTTTTAATTCACTCGATCTGCCAGGGATACGATCACACGTACGGCAATTGAAAATCGGAGTGCCAATTATCGTGTTGTAAAATATCAAGCAGCCAAAACTTCGCCATGCCATGTGGCTTGCTGTAAAAAAATTAATCAGCGACGTCGTAGAAGCAATAATCTTGACAGGACCTTTCAAAGGAAGATGTCCTTATTCCTCGCATTCCTATGATTCCAACAGATATGCCATTTCAATTTAAGATATTGTAATTTCCAATTCGATTGGCGTTTGCAATCACCATCAACAAAGCTCAGGGCCAATCTTCAGAATTGTGCTGTTTATGTCTAGACACGGATTGCTTCTCACATGGACAATTATATTTTGCGTGTTCTAGAGTCGGCAAACCAGACAGTCTCTATATCTCCACAGCAATTGAACAACAAAAAATATTTTATGCCCACAAGCGTTGTAAAATTAAACATATTAGAAACGTGCGCTTTCCCTTTTCTTTCTTTCCCACTTACCCAGACTGAGCCACAGCAACGCGTGGCGGGTACTGCTAGTAAGGAATGAAAACTTATTAAACACTGCCACCACCTTCACGCTAATATACGTGAATGTGTCTAGATTACTAATATCCCAGGAAGGACAGAAATCAATAATCATGAACTCAAGGACAATTGGGACCTTGGTAAATTGCTTGGGGAATTAATCATACAACCTTTACTTTACTTAATGAGAATAAAGGGACTTCACATTCAGCACATGAATACCACTTAAAAAAGAATAACACAGCATTAATAACCAAAAGGGGGAATTAACTAAATACCACTAGATCAAAATATTCACTTTATTGAAACAGGCACGTAAATATAAATCAAATTGAAATGTATCCTACTTTAATAAAACATTCCTAAGAGGCAATTGGAAAACGGAGTGCAATTCACTTTGATGTACAAAACTCAGTTTCGATCAATCTGTTTACCAGTAAACAGATTGATCGAAACTGTGAACGCCAAGAAATCCGGACTCCACCTGCCAAAAGTTGTTGGGGAATACAACCTGGGAATGCCTATGGAAATGTCAAGACCCACAAGCCAGGAAACCCTCTTTGGTCAATCATCAGCCAGATACCCACACCACATACAGACTGGCTAAGTGACTCAACAGGTTGCTGACTCCTTACGTACCCTGTGCTTTCAGCTTGAAGTCTCCCAAGGAATTTGTCGACTTACTGCGCGGAGCATGGGCCACGGGGATAAGAGCATCGTTGGATGTGGAGTCACTATTTACCAACGTACCTGTGGACGAGACAATCAGGATGATAGCAGACAGAGTGTATCGTGACCCGGCTTGCACTCCTCTTGACATGCCAGAGAGCATACTGAGGAAACTACTCCAAGCCTGCACTAAAGAGGCACCCTTCGTGAGCCCAGGTGGGCACATGTATAAGCAAGTAGATGGGGTCGCCATGGGTTCTCCCCTAGGTGTCCTGTTTGCGAGCTTCTACATGGGCACCATCGAGCAGAGGGTCTTAGTTGACATGGGCTTGAAACCCGTCATATACTGCAGGTATGTTGACGACATTTTTACACAGGTACCTGATGCTAGATGTCTGCAGCAGCTGAAGGAGGCATTTGACAGAATTCTGTGTTGAGTTTCACGTACGAGATGGAGAACATGGGAAGCTGCCCTTTCTGGATGTCACAGTCATGGAAAGGAGCAGAGGCTTCCATACTGCAGTCTACACCAAAGAAACAAACATAGGAATGTGCCACAATGTCAATAGTGACTGCCCAGACAGGTACAAGAGGATTGTTGTCAATGCTTACGTCGACCGTGCTCTAGCCACAGCTCAGGATGGAAAGACGTCGATGAAGAACTCTGTAGGGTAAGGCAAGTCCTAGTCAACAACGGCTTCTCTAACGGTTTCGTTGAAGACATCATAAAAAGAAAGGTAAAACGCCATGCAACATCTGAAGAGTCAACCAACACAACACTTGTACCCCCAATTAGGCTATTTTACAGGAACTTTTTTCGACGGCTCATAAAACGGAGGAAAGGCCCTGAAAGATATTGTTGATAGGAACGTCATTCCTACAGACAAAAATCAGAAAATACAATTGATAATTTATTATAAAACCAAAAAAAAGGCCAATCTACTTATGAGAAACTCGCCAGACACCAAGCAGAACGATTTGAAGGAGACCAACGTCGTCTATGCCTTTAAATGCCCACTTGGGCACTGTAGACTCAAAAGAACTCAATATATAGGCAAGACAACAACGTCTCTTTCTAGGCGACTAACAATGCATAAGCAACAGGGAGCCATCAAGGAACACATAATCTCTTTTCACAACCAGACCATCACCAGAGAAATCTTAACAAACAACACAGAAATCATCGATAGGTATGTCGATAGCAGGCGGCTTCACATCTGCGAGGCACTACACATCAAAACGTCAACACCAGCAATCAACAGCCAATTAATGCACAACTATATTCTACCTACTTCAAGAACCCGAACCAATATGGTGCTGCAAGAGGAAGTATGGGCCAATAGACCTTCTGCAGTTACTTCCATTCATATGTTCACTTATCCAATTTATACCCATTGTTTCGTGTTCTGTCTTGTGTTTGTCACCTCACCCAAAACTTTTGTACCATATCACCTCATCCAATAGAGTATAAGTACGAAGAATTTGTGTGTAAATTAAGTCTTTGAAAATGTAATACGAATTACGAAACGCGTTCAGGCGTCAGACAATTAATTAAAAAATTAATTTTGGAGAATTGTTATTTATTACCACCGACAGTGAAGAAAAACATAAGAAATATTGAGAAGATTCGTGTTAGAATTATTAATCTTACCTTTTCGGTCATATTCAACAACAAAAAAATATGAGTTACAAACATAAAGTTGAATTTCTAGATAGAGCTAGTACATACAATGGTAAAGCCAGCAATACGCACGACGTTTTGGGCAAGTTGTGGGAAAAAACTCTTAAGCGTAAAACTTAATACTAATTGAGATCAAAGCATAAATTGAGTTGAAAAAGGGGAAAGTGGGGGGGGGGGAGGGGGCAATATGGTGGATAATAAGCAGTAATACAAGTTGCTCAACAAACAGTATTGTCTGAATATAGCAAAACATGGATTGACATTTGGAGAGTAAGGTAGGATACATGGAGTTTATTAGGTAGTACTTATTTTTTCTCTTACACTGGTTGAGAGAGGTACAGCCATTGACGTGATTGGGAAAGTCCTTCCACATTCTGAGTCCCTTGATTTGCAGAGCATTTCTAGTTTGGTTAAGTCGCTTTCTAGGAATCTCAAATAGGTATTTGTTTCTGGTGTGGTGCCCATGGGGTTCTGTTAAAACATTCTAGGAAGCGTTTAAGGTCAGGATTGGATTTACAATTCAGAGTTTTAAATATATAGAGTACACCTGAGAGGATGTGCAGTGACTTATTATCTAATACATTCAAAGATTTAAGTACGGGTGCCGAGTGCTGTCTGGGACCAGAGTTTGCTATTGTTCTAATAGATTTGTGTTGAGTAATTAAATTACGTAGATGATTTAAGGTAGTGGAACTCCCAAGCAAAAATACCATAATTGAGATAAGGATAGATGAGATAGTAATGGAGCGTAACCAAGCAGGGCGAGGTACATAATATCTTATCTTAGAAAGAATGGCAACATTTTTAAAAACGTTTTTTACTATATTTTGAATGTGGGCCTTGAATTTCAGCTTGTTATCGATGAGAACACCAAGGAATTTACCATATATTTTGTTACTAATTTGGATATTGTTAATTCTTAGATGAATTGCATCTGAGAGAATTTATTATCAAACAAAATAGTTTGATAAAATATTATCAAACATTTTATTATCAAATGTTAAGAGTGAGTTTGTTAGCAGTTAGACAGAGATAGACTTCATTTAGTATTCACTGTATCATTCAGAATAAGAGGGTGAGGACTGGAGAATATGAAGGTTGTGTCATCAGTAAATAAAATGGGCTTGAGGTGTTGAAAGGTATTTGGAAGGTCATTAATGTAAATGAGAAAGAGAAGAGGGCCATGTATACTGACGTGTGGAACACCAATGTTAATAGATGATTACGTAGATGATTTCGGGTAGTGGAACACCCAAGCAAAAATACCATAATTGAGATAAGGATAGATGAGATAGTAATGGAGCGTAACCAAGCAGGGCGAGGTACATAATATCTTATCTTAGAAAGAATGGCAACATTTTTAAAAACGTTTTTACTATATTTTGAATGTGGGCCTTGAATTTCAGCTTGTTTTCGATGAGAACACCAAGGAATTTACCATATATTTTGTTACTAATTTGGATATTGTTAATTCTTAGATGAATTGTATCTGAGGATTTATTATCAAACAAAATATAGAGGGTTTTATCAATGTTAAGAGTGAGTTTGTTAGCAGTTAGACAGAGATGGACTTCATTTAGTATTCACTGTATCATTCAGAATAAGAGGGTGAGGACTGGAGAATATGAAGGTTGTATCATCAGTAAATAAAATGGGCTTGAGGTGTTGAAAGGTATTTGGAAGGTCATTAATGTAAAGAAAGAGAAGAGGGCCATGTATACTGACGTGTGGAACACCAGTGTTAATAGACAGGGTGGGAGAATTGGAATCATTCACAGAAAGATGCTGGAGTCTGTCACTAATTTAATACTGAAAGTATTGGAGGAAGTGACCTCTGAGTCCATAATGTTGTAGTTTAAGAACAAGGTTATTGTGGTTAACAGTATCAAAAACCTTCCGCAGATCAAGAAATAATCCAACATAGTCTTGTAGAATCGGCTCTTATTAACAATGTACCCAACATGAACTTGAGTCCTGGCTTTGTTGCTGTGGACTCTTTCCTTTCACAGTATATACTCAAATGCTCTAATCTTTCTAACAAACGTGACTTAACATAAGCTTTCCCCCTTCTATTTCTTTCTTTCTCTTTCCCTTTCTTTCTCTCTTCTCCCTTTTTCTGTTCATTGTCTTCTTCGCTCTCTTGCTATCCTCTTCTTATTCCTATTACTATCTCCTTCGGTAGTTATAATAGGAGCTGCCTCGTATGGGCCAATAGGCCTGCTGCAGTTCTCATTACTACTATCCCCTACACCTGACTTTCCTCCTCAGCTCTCTCTTGCCTATTTAATGCCTGTCCCTACCTGTCCTCATCACAATGACTTGAGAATGGTCCAGGACGGACCGAAACGTCGTCGTCCCTTCAATTTCTAGTGTGTGGTCTGGTCAACATACTTCAGCCACGTTATTGTGACTCATCGCCTGCATAATCCAACATTTTTATCAAGAGCTGCATATATTATGTTTATACTAATCTGTGCATCATTGTTGCATTTTTGGTGGGGCTTGAAGCAATATTGGCAGTAGCTAAGTATATTGAGTTTAGCTGTATAGGAGTAAAGTTGCTTGTAGATTAACTTTTCAAATATTTTAGACAACGTTGGAAGGATTAACACTTTATGATGATCAGGACATAACCGCGAGTCCTGTTTCGTCTACCCGCTTCCGCAATGTGGACATAAAATGATGTCCTCAAAAAAATATTTGTATAAAATTCTATTTTAATCCGATTTACTTTGGGTTTGTTTCAAACTGCGCGCCATGAGGTTCTCTTTTTCACCACTAGGCTGCATGGTACAATAAGTTCATGAAAGGTGTGGACCACTTCATTCAAATCGCATTACCATTTTACCAGGAAAACTCACAAGTGGACCAAAAAGATAACGTTTTATTTCCTGCAAATGGCATCGCATAATGCCTTTGTTTTGTACAAATACAACACAACTGATCAGAAAAAGCTAACATTGCTCTGTAATTGTTGAGATCACCACATTTAAGGAATGTGGTTATTCTTTTTTTTTTAAATATCAGGAAAGGTTTGGAGAACAAGTGGTTTGTTGTAAAGCAATGCAATGGCGGTAGCAAAAAATCTGGAGGATTTTTTAGTAAATTAGATTTGGTATCTCAGCCAGGGCACCTGACTTTGTTTTAAGAGAAAGGATTATATCATTATCATCTGCGGTATTAGTGAGAGTTATATAATCTTGATATAATGGACTATAAACAATATATTTTCCAGGTAAACTCGAGTAAATATGTTGTTGAAGTTTAATGTCACATCTTAAGTACTAAATTAGCAGAGTGAGGTAGCACTATATGGTAACTAAATAATAAGCAGATATAACTCATATCCAGAGTGGGAAATATATTTGCCAGAGTTGAGTTAGGGTAATATAAACGTCAGTCAAACTAATATAACTGCCAGAATCAGGCCAATGCAGAAACAGCACAAGAAAATGTGAAGAGTTTAGTGTGTGTTTAGAATGTTTAGGAATTCCTGTCCCTACAATTGTACATTACTCTTATTTCTTTGTATACACATTCTTTTAAATAATGATTTCAAATTCTTCGAAATTTAAAATTCAAGATTTATTCTTTATACAGGTATTGAATAAAGATACATATATATATATATATATATATATATATATAATATATATATATATATATATATATATATATATATATATATATATATATGTATATATATATATATATATATATATATATATATATATATATATATACATATATATACATATTATATATATATATTATGTGTATATAAATATATAAATAAATATGTCAGTGGTGATGACTTTTTTGTTGTCTTCTAGCTTATGGATATCGTCCAGAAGCATTTCGATTTCCAGGCGTTTTTGATGCATCTTTGGTTTAGATAAGAATTGACAATTTAGACCAAGATTTAAGAGGTCTCGTTGGTCCTGGGTAAGATCATAAGAAGAGTTTATACAGAGTTTATAGAGATACAGAGTTTACCTATAGGTATACACACAATACAGAGTTTACCTATAGGTATAGGCAAGAGCTCATTCGGCATCAACTAAACAAGAAGAAGGAAGCCCTCCAAACCTTTATAGAGCAGGCGGAGCATCTGTTAAACAAATGGACCCAGTACGACATCCCTATCCAACTCAAGCAAACCATCAACAGTGAACTATTTAACCTGAAACAATAAATAAATATATATACATATATATATATATATATATATATATATATATATATATATATATATATATATATATGTATATATATATATATATATTTATATATATATATATATATAACTGAAAACTCACACCCCAGAAGTGACTCGAACCCATACTCCCAGGAGCAACGCAACTGGTATGTACAAGACGCCTTA
>NC_091157.1:34332575-34347575 GCF_040958095.1 Procambarus clarkii
ACAGCTACTGTGGATTTCCTCAAATTACTCCAATTTCTCGAGGGACTGAAGCATACAAATACTGAGGAGGTCTGAAGACGGGCCATCTGTCTTTGTGACGGGGTTATACATAGTTCCGTCCCTCGCCTGAAACAAAGGCCGCTGGGAATGAGCCAATTAGTGTCAAAGCTCTGACATAATAATATGTAGAAGCCGCTGAGCAAGATATTGAGTGGAGCGGACTGAAGGGAGATGGCCCGCCCGTCACAGCCAAGTGACAGATGGTTAGACGGGCGACAGGTGGTGGGACAGTCGGAGGACGGTGGATAGGGAGTTGACGAGGGTGTGTGTGTGTGTGTGTGTGTACTTCCCCAGTTGTGCTTGCGGGGGTTAAGCTCTGGCTCTTTTTTCAATTTCTGTCAATTAGCTGATGTACAGGTTTCTGAACCTACTGGGGTCTATCATATCTACACTAAAAAACTGTGTATGGTGTCAGCTTCCACTACATCACTTCTTAATGCATTTCATTTGTCTACTACTCTGACACTGAAAAAATCCTTCTAATGTCTCTATGGCTCATTTGGGAACTTAAATTCACCTGTGTCTCCCAGTGCGTGTGCCCCGTGGTGTTAAATAGTCTGTCTTTTTCTACCCTATCAATTCCTCTGAGAATCTTGTATGTGATGAACATGTCCCCCCTAACTCTTCTGTCTCCCAGTGACGTGAGGTTCAATTCCCGTAGTATCTCCTCGTAGCTAATTCCCCTCAGTTTGGGTACTAGTCTGGAGACAAACCTTTGAACCTTTTCCATATTATGCTTTACTAGATATGGACTTCATACTGGAGCTGCATAGTCCAGGAATGGTCTGACATATGTGGTATACAAAGTTCAGAAAGATTCTTTACACAAGTTTCTTTAGGCCGTTCTTATGTTAGCCAACCGGGCATATGCCGCTGATGTTATTCTCTTGATATGGGCTTCAGGTTACAAGTCTAACGTGATATCAACTCCCAGGTCTTTCTCTCTCTTTCTCTGACTCTTGAAATATTTCATCTCCCAAAAGATACCTTGTATCTGGTTTCCTGCTCCCTACACCTATCTTCATTACATTACATTTGCTCGGGTTAAACACTAACAATCACTTGTTCGACCATTCCTGCAGCTTGTCCAGGTATTCTTGAAGCCTTAAGCTGTCCTCCTCTGTCTTAATCCTTCTCATAATTTTGACGTCGTCAGCAAACATTGAGAGGAATGAGTCTATAACCTCCAGGAGATCATTCACGTATATAAGAAACAGGATAAGTCCGAGTACAGAGCCCTGTGGGACTCCACTTGTGACTTTACGCCAATCTGAGGTCTCACTCCTCACTGTAACTCTCTGCTTCCTATTGCTTAGGTACTCCCTTATCCACTGGAACACATTACCAGCAACACCTGCCAGTCTCTCCGGCTTATTCATCACCCTCTTATGGGGTACTGTGTCAAAGACTTTCCGACAGTCCAAGAAAATGCAGCCCGCCTATCATTCTCTTTCTTGCTTAATCTTTGTCACCTGATCGTAGAATTCTACAAAGACTGTAAGGCAAGATTTACCCTCCCTGAACCCATGATGATGGGTTGTCACAATGTCTCTTCTCTCCAGATGCGTTACTAAGTTTTTCTCACGATCTTCTCCATCACCTTGCATAGTATACAAGTTAAGGACACTGGCCTGTAGTTCAGTGCCTGTGTGTGTGTGTGTGTGTGTGTGTGTGTGTGTGTGTGTGTGTGTGTGTGTGTGTGTGTGTGTGTGTGTGTGTGTGTGTGTGTGTGTGTGTGTGTGTGTGTGTGTGTGTGTGTACTCACCTATTTGTGCTTGCGGGGGTTGAACTCTTGCTCTTTGGTCCCGCCTCTCAACTGTCAATCAACTGGGACTGTGTGTGTGCTCACCTAGTTGTGCTCACCTAGTTGTGTCTGCAGGATCGAGCATTGACTCTTGGATCCCGCCTTTCGAGCATCGGTTGTTTACAGCAATGACTCCTGTCCCATTTCCCTATCATACCTGGTTTTAAAATTATGAATAGTATTTGCTTCCACAATCTGTTCCTGAAGTGCATTCCATTTTCCCACTACTCTCACGCTAAAAGAAAACTTCCTAACATCTCTGTGACTCATCTGAGTTTCAAGCTTCCATCCATGTCCCCTCGTTCTGTTACTATTCCGTGTGAACATTTCGTCTATGTCCACTCTGTCAATCCCTCTGAGTATCTTATACGTTCCTATCATGTCCCCCCCCTCCCTTCTTCTTTCTAGTGCCGTAAGGCATAGTTCCCTCAGGCGCTCCTCATACCCCATCCCTCGTAGCTCTGGGACGAGTCTCGTTGCAAACCTCTGAACCTTTTCCAGTTTCATTATATGCTTCTTCAGATGGGGACTCCATGATGAGGCAGCATAATCTAAGACTGGCCTCACGTAGGCAGTGTAAAGCGCCCTAAATGCCTCCTTACTTAGGTTTCTGAATGATGTTCTAACTTTTGTCAGTGTAGAGTACGCTGCTGTCGTTATCCTATTTATATGTGCCTCAGGAGATAGATTAGGTGTTACGTTCACACCCAGGTCTCTTTCGCGCGTCGTCACAGGTAGGCTCTTCCCCTTCATTGTGTACTGTCCCTTTGGACTCCTATCTCCTAGTCCCATTTCCATAACTTTACATTTGCTCGTGTTGAATTTCAGTAGCCATTTCTCTGCCCATCTCTGCAACCTGTTCAGGTTCTCTTGGAGGATCCTGCAATCCTCATCTGTCACAACTCTTCTCATCAACTTTGCGTCATCCACAAACATCGACATGTAGGACTCTACGCCTGTAAACATGTCGTTAACATATACAAGAAATAGAATTGGTCCCAACACCGATCCTTGTGGTACTCCACTTGTTACTGTTCGCCAGTCCGACTTCTCGCCCCTTACCGTAACTCTTTGGCTCCTTCCTGTTAGGTAGTTCCTTATCCATGCTAGGACCTTTCCCCCCACCCCCGCCTGCCTCTCGAGCTTGAACAGCAGTCTTATGTGCGGTACTGTATCAAAGGCTTTTTGGCAGTCCAGAAATATGCAGTCTGCCCAACTATCTCTGTGCTTTCTTATCCTCGTTATTTTATCATAGAATTCCAGAAGGTTTGTTAGGCACGATTTCCCTGTCCAGAACCCATGTTGATGTTTGTTCACAAACCTAATGTTCTCCAGGTGTGCAACCAGTCGTAGCCTAATTATTCTTTCCAGTATTTTACAGGAGATGCTTGTCAGTGATACAGGTCTATAGTTAAGTGCCTCCTCCCTATCACCTTTCTTGAAGATCGGCACGACATTTGCCTTCTTCCAGCAACTGGGCAATTCTCCCGACATAAGTGACTCATTAAAGATCATTGCCAGAGGCACGCTGAGGGCCTGCGCTGCTTCTTTTAGTATCCACGGTGATACTTTGTCTGGTCCAACTGCTTTAGTTGCATCTAGAGTTGTCAACTGTTTCATTACCTCCTCTGCTGTCACCTCTATATCTGATAGTCTTTCATCTAGGGTAACCCCTTCCAACAATAGGAGCTGCTCATGCTCGGTAGTGAACACTCCATGGAAACTGGCATTCAGTGCCTCGCAGATTTCCTTGTCACTTTCAGTATGTGCCCCCTCTGTCTTCCTTAGTCTTGTCACTTGGTCGTTCACCGACATTTTTCTTCTTATATTGTAACAAACTAGGCTGTTGTAAGAATTATCCAGAGTGGTTTATCGACAAAAGAGAATGGGAAGCTGAGCCCGCATGGTGACCTGACCCCCAGGGGAACTCGCGGTGGAAATAACCAACGCTTTGTTCATAGCTGCGTATAATGAATCATCCTATAGTATTCAGTAATTTAGAGAAAATTAGCCTTTATTCATTTTGCATTAAAATTGTATTGTATAATAGTACTGGATACAATATCAAGAGTATTCTAATTATTGAGTTTAAGTCACCATCAGTGACGTCACGAATCAGATCTAACTGGTAAGGCGGAGTGACCGGCGGTCATAGGTCAGCAGGGTTGACAGGTCTACGATTTCTCAAAGTTTGAATAACCATTTTTGTGATCGGGAACAGCTCTGCCGTAGATGTTTGTGTAATTTAATTTCAGTAAAATAACTCAACCAGTCTGGATCAATTAAGTACAACAGAGGTTAATTGTTATAACTTAAACCTGGCTAGTAACTTGGTAAAACTTTGACTAGGCGGAAGGATACAATGTTCTGTCTGGGGTAGACCAGACAAGGGAGAGATCAGCGTGGAAACGGGAGCAGCTGGGATAAGAGGTCAAACATCTTACCTCTCCCCAAGACCAGCCCAACATCTAGCGCTGGTCGCCCAAGGTATAGTTGCTATTGTTAATTATAGGGATAGTCTTCTCATTTGCCATTCAGGTCAAGTAGGGAGTGTTAAAGTGATAGGGAGTGAACATATTTAGATTTTGTTTTAGTTTTCTTTTAATAAATTAAATTTGTTATTAATTTGCATTTTATTGTTTCCATTTGGTTATGTGTATACTTGTCCTGGTCACGTGGTCCACACGAGGCAGAGTTGGATTGGGCGCCGATTCTAACATCGAATCATTCCCGTGTAATTAATTCCACACTCAAGGTCATCGTTCATAGTGGGGATCAAGCCCCAAGGTTGATTAATTAGCGTGATCGATCCAGACCTCGATCATTGCTCTTGTGTTACTGGTCTGGTGGTGGCAGCGTAGAGGCGACTCTAGGGTTTTGCTCAGAGCCTAGGTCACGTCATACTGGGTGTAGAATCCTAAGTCGGTCAATTGTCTTAGGACCACGTGGCGTGGAGTTGGCTTTGGTAAAAGTTTTGGAGTCCCTTGGTAGAGAATAAAAAGTAAGAATACGGGTAGAGGGCAAAGAAGGAAGATAAGAGAGAGGAACCCGAACCCGTGTTACAATGGTGCACAGCGGTGGTTTCAACAATTTTGTTTGAAATTGTTGAAAGGCTCACGCGTCTAGCCGTTCGAACACGTGCGCGGATGCTAAGGAGACAGCCGCGGGCCAGGATTAGCAGTGCGCCCCACAACAGTGCGTTTGAGTGGGGATTGGCGAATCTTGGGTCATGCGGGCTGATATGATTAAGGTTTAGTTAGTAAGATTAGGCTGTTAAAATAGATTTATTGAAAAGGAGACCGCTCCGAGTTGATTGGACTGGGTACCATACTCGACCCATTGCAATTAATTCAGAGGTGTTGGGAGCCACCATACTCTCAACAGCAGTTCCTTGAGGGCTGTCGGGGGCGGATATATCTGTGGGACGCCAGTAGATAGTCCGAGGGCGTTATTAGACGACCCAAAACGCTAGGAAAAACGTAATCCGTGAAGGGCGTTGCGGCCTCCGAGGGACGGACTAGTAACCTACCTAGCAGCGATTCAACAACTAAGTGATCGCACACTTAGTGGAGGTTGAGTCGTCCTTAGTCATAATTGTTGCTGAAAGCTGCGTGTCGCTCTGTTGGAACCTAGATGGTGTGGCCTCTAGGCTAGGTGTGGTACGGCGAGCCGGTAGGAACAATTATAAGATTAAGTCGAGTGCATTTTTGAATTAAGTATACTTAAATTTATAAAGTAATTTCCGTTTATTTGCGTTGTTCTAGATTAATTTTTTCCCCTAAATTCAATCCCCGGTTAAAATTTTTTTTATCAAAGTGTTTAGCATTTTCTTGCATATTAGGCTAAGTGCGTACGTTAAGTTTTGCTATTCCCTGTTGTATTAGTCTAAGTCAGAGGCGTTGTTGCTAGAGTGTAGTTAATCCTCTGGACTTAGGGCTATTGGTCGGTCACTATAGTAAGTGAAGGAGTTTAAGGGATAGTAAGTTGCGTGTAAATGTTTAATAGAGTCCGTGGAATATTTCTAAGTATTTTGGGATAAGTTTTCGGCTAAGTCAATGTCGGAAAGTCGTTAACTGTAATTAATTTGTATTAGTGGGTCACGTGTATGTTCTGGGCGTCATTAGGATTCCCCAGTCGATGCGGATGATATTTTCTAGTTTTTACCAGTAAGACGGTAGAATTGTGTTTGTAGACTTAGAATTCTGTTTCAGTAGAAACGTAGGTGGAAAATTTTCTAAGTCCAGCTTGGGCCAGAATCTGACTTTTTGGCGGAAATTCTGATTTTCATGTTTCGTGTATATTCTAGGGTCAGTATTACTCTCTAGTGCGCGCAAGGGACGTAATTCTGTTCGTAAAGCATTAAACAGTGATAATTACATTTTTGCCGAATTTAGTTATTTTTCGAGAAAATCGAGTCGTAATTTTGTCAGAGTCCATTTGAGGTGAAAATCTCTGATTTTGACGAAAATTCGAATTAGTGAGTGTTGAAACCGCCCGATGTGTCAGTATTGTTCTGCATACAACGTCAGTAGTAAATAATAACGTATTTATATCTGGGAACGAGAAACCCAAATTTTTGTGAATTAGAGTTTTGTGATATTTGGGGTGATAGAATATTTTTCCCTCGGAGTCAGGAAAATTTGGCAGAGTCCAGCAATTGAGTAAAAACGCAGTTTTGATAAAAATTAAATTTTTTGGTAAGCATATATAGGTCCTGGGTGTCTATATTAATCGCTAGAGCGGTTTATTAACGTAAAACTAGTTATTTTCCTTCAGAACAAAAATTTTGATTTTTCAGCGTTTAAGCGAAAAAGCGCGGGACTTAGTTTTTTTTCAGCGCAGCTGGTCCCGCTCCATCAGTCATCAGTGGCCACGCTGCTCACTTCAAGTGCGTTTAGTATTCGAGTACAGTAAATATTCTTTATTACTCCATCACGAGTGCTGCGCGTTAGTTGCGTTATCATTTAAATTGTTTTATATAAATTAGATTCTTTAATTTTTTTTTAACGTAAAGGACTTAGGTTTCAGCAATAGAACTGCGGGATATTTCACGGTCAGACACGAGTGCGGGGCAGACACTCATTCATTGGATTCACTTCAGCGATTCTCTCGATAAATCGGTGTAATTCCTATTATGGGAATTTAGTGGTTTTCTCTTAGAAGAGAGTTGTGATTTTTTTTTATTTGTGTAAGATCACGGTTGTAGTGAGTCCGGGTCGAGGGTGTACTATAGGGTAGTTTAGAAGAGACGTGGCACACCAGGAATCACAGAAAATGTTTAACCCAGATAATGACCAGTCAGTAGGGACCAGTGGGAATGGGAGTGTAGAGGATAGCACCTCTTCCGACACCACTGGGGACCGCTCAGGTAGCTCAACTGGCACCACAGGTGGGGTCAGTGGGACTGAAGCGACGAGTTCACGGGTTCTGCATGGGACTGGGCAGTCGAGGGTATCTTTCCATCCCTGGAGAGATACTATTATTGACATGAGTGGGGAGTCTTGCGAGGAGTCGTCCCATGAGTGGGGAGAGCCGTCTTGGGTTCCCCCACAAATAACATCGACGCCATGCCAGCAGGGTAGACAGGGGGCCTCAGTTAGTATGGCAGGACGTCCCACTTCGCTCGTTAGAGAACAGCAACCCGTTCAACGGGAACATGAACAACCACGCCAACAGCAGGAACTACCCAACATAACACCAATACCACAACACTCACAACACCTAGGTACACCTCATCCGTCACTACAACAACCCCAACCCCACCTCCCATACCTACCCCATCCTCAATTCCCATACCAACCCCATCCTCAATTCCCATACCAACCCCATCCTCAGTTCCCATACCAACCCCATCCTCAGTTCCCATACCAACCCTTCCCCCAACCCCAGGCCACTCCATACCCATTCCAACCCCAGGCCACCCCATACCCATACCCATACCCATTCCAACCCCAGGCCACCCCATACCCATTCCAACCCCAGGCCACCCCATACCCACCCCAACCTCAATCCACACCCCAACCCGAGGCCACCCACACCATACCTCAGCCTCAACCCCAACCTCAATCCACACCCCAACCCGAGGCCACCCACACCATACCTCAGCCTCAACCCCAACCTCAATCCACACCCCAACCCGAGGCCACCCACACCATACCTCAGGCCAAACCCCAACCTCAACCCAGTTCCCAACCCCGGGACCCACCCACTGCCAGTAGCTCCGCGTCACATACAGAAGGACTTGTGAGTCTGATTCCCAAGTTGACTCTGCCGACACTCAGAGGTAGGGAGTTGCCGCTTATTAAGGTGGAACGCAACCGCCAGGTGGAAGACTGGCTTTGTGAAATTGGTTCGATGCTGGAAGCTGTCCCAGAGGATAGATCGAAAATTGCTCTCGCTATGGGGGCTTGCGTGCACGTAGCCGGTCCACTGGCGGGATTTACAGAGTTTCAGCACCTGACATCTTGGCCTCAGTTTGTCCAAGCGATTAGGGACAGATTCAAAGACAAGGTTTCAGAGGATGAGGCTTACTTTTATCTCGAGTCACTTAAGAGGGATGACCGAAGCACTGTCAAGGATTTCGGGTCAATATTAAAGAGAAGGGTTGACGACCTCACTAAGGAACTGGGGTTCGATTCGAGTCAGGCAGAGCAATTCGCTAAAGAGTTGTTCTGCAAAACGTTACCTTCCGATATGGGGCCATTGTTCCTTGCGGGGAGAGCGGGTGTGAGTTATAAAGACCTAGTCCAACAGGCCGCCACAGCCCTAGACAGGCAGACGCGCGCAGGGACATCGGGCACTCAGTTGTCGCCATACGTAGAGGCGGTAAGTAAAGGCGAGGGAGCCAAGCCGAGTCACTGTGGCGCGGGTTCATCAGGCAGGAGGCAGCCCTCAGCGGCAAGCTCGAGCCACCCTGCGCGGGGTAACAACAGGGATCCGCGTAGGTGTTACTCCTGCGGGATGCGTGGGCACATACAGAGGGACTGTAAAGTCACTATTACGAGAGCATGAAAGCAGTCTCCTAGTGATGGTAGGCCTACTTTTGAGGTGAAAGTGGAAGGTGTGAGATTGACAGCTTTTGTTGATACAGGAAGCCAGGCAACGGTAATTAAAAAGTCAGCCTTCAGCAATTTTAAGAATGCACGTCTTAAACGTTGCGCAAAGACATTAACAGCAGTCAATGGGGAAAAGATTGAGATCGTAGGTCAAGGTACAGTTAATTTTGAGATTGATGGGGCATTGCAGCCTCACACATGTGCGATCGTAGAGAACCTTGATTTTCCTGGTCACATCTTAATGGGAACTGATTTTCTGTCGCGATTTGATTATTCCTTGTCTGCTCAAAAAGGGGCTAGGAACTGCAGGTTGCAGTTGGGACAGACTTCCTACCCAGTGGAGATGATCGACCATCCCCCAGTTGTAGCTTCAATTAAGAGGAAGCTGAAATATAATGCGCACTATCCAAAATTGATTTTTAAGTCTCTTCCAGACACGGTTAAGAGGTCATGCGCCTTGCATGCATTGACCAAACAGAGTTGCCCACCACATTCTGTTAAATTTATTAAAGTAGCCGTGGGACGTCACATACAACCAGGTACCACCCTTCAGGTGGCTGGGAGATGTGATAGTTTATTAATTCCTCATCACTTAACTGTAGTGCTCGATAAAGGTGCACTCATTCCGGTTGTCAATCTTTCACATAAGACTTTTCGCTTCAGGGCAGGTGATAGGGTATCTCAGGGAACCATGGTGGAGGACACAGAAATCTTTCACCATGAGTCAGCTGTGACGCCAGCCGTCACTGCACAATGTAGTGCACTGAATATGTTGAACACTAAAACACCATCCAAAGTACAATACGAGACGAGAAATGTTGCACAGAATGTAGAGGAAGTGGAAAAATTAATTTCAGCACTTGATTTGCAACATGTTGCACAGGCGGATAGGAGGGCACTGAGAGGAGTTTTACGAAAATTCCCTGTTCCTGCACCCTGTTCTATTGTGAAGACCTCCTGGAACCTCTTGTTGAGTTCCCCACACACCTCTCTGTCATTCTCTGTATACCTGTCCTCGCCTGTTCGAAGTTTCAATACCTGTTCTTTCACTGTTGTTTTCCTTGTGATGTGCCTGTGGAGTAGCTTTGGTTCGGTCTTGGCTTTGTTTGCTATATCATTTTCAAAATTTTTCTCTGCTTCCCTTCTCACCCTGACGTACTCATTCCTGGATCTCTGGTATCTCTCTCTGCTTTCTGGTGTTCTGTTATTCCGGAAGTTCCTCCACGCCTTTTTGTTCAGTTTCTTGGCTTCCATACATGCCCTATTATACCATGGATTCTTCTGTTGCTTCTCGGATTTTTCCCTTTGGGCCGGGATGAACCTATTTACTGCCTCCTGACACTTTTGGGTAACATAGTCCATCATACCCTGCACAGACTTGTCTCTGAGGTCTGTGTCCCAAGGTATTTCACTTAGGAAACTTCTCATCTGTTCATAATTCCCCTTTCGGTATGCCAGCCTTTTGATTCCTAGTTCTTTTTTGGGGGAGATAAGTCCTAGCTCTACCAGGTACTCAAAGTTCAATACACTGTGGTCACTCATTTCCAAGGGCGCTTCCATCTTAACTTCCCTTATATCACATTCATTTAGGGTAAATATCAAATCAAGCATTGCTGGTTCGTCTTCTCCTCTCATTCTTGTTGGTTCTTTGGTGTGCTGGCTTAGAAAGTTTCTTGTTGCCACGTCCAGCAGCTTAGCTCTCCATGTTTCTGGTCCTCCATGCGGGTCTCTGTTCTTCCAATCTATCTTCCCATGGTTGAAGTCTCCCATAATTAGTAGTCCAGATCCATTCCTGCTAGCAACAGAAGCTGCTCTTTCTATTATGTTAATGGTGGCCATGTTGTTTCTATCATATTCCTGTCTAGGTCTTCTGTCATTTGGTGGTGGATTATATATGACTACGACTATAATTTTTTTCCCTCCATTTGTTACAGTACCTGCTATGTAGTCACTGAAACCTTCACAGCCCTGAATATCCATCTCCTCAAAATCCCAGCCTTTTCTTACCAGCAGAGCTACACCACCCCCACCTCTTCCTTCCCTCTCTTTCCTCATAACATAATAGTCCTGTGGGAACACTGCATTTGTTATCGTTTTCGTGATTGTTTCTGTGAGGGCTATTATGTCTGGGTTTTCCTCTAGTACCAGTTCTCCAAGCTCATTTGCTTTATTTGTAATTCCATCTATGTTAGTATACATCGCTTTGAGGCTCACTTTCTTCAGTCCCTTCTCAAATCGCCTCCTTGGTGAGTGTTCTGCTGGTGGGGGAGGCGTGTGTGTGTGTGTGTGTGTGTACTCACCTAATTGTACTCACCTAATTGTGCTTGCGGGGGTTGAGCTTTGGCTCTTTGGTCCCGCCTCTCAACTGTCAATCAACTGGTGTACAGATTCCTGAGCCTACTGGGCTCTATCATACCTACATTTGAAACTGTGTATGGAGTCAGCCTCCACCACATCACTTCCTAGTGCATTCCATTTATTAACTACTCTGACACTGAAAAAATTCTTTCTAACGTCTCTGTGGCTCATCTGGGTACTAAGTTTCCACCTGTGTCCCCTTGTTCGTGTCCCACCCGTGCTGAAGAGTTTGTCTTTGTCCACCCTGTCAATTCCCCTGAGAATTTTGTAGGTGGTTATCATGTCTCCCCTTACTCTTCTGTTTTCCAGGGATGTGAGGTTCAGCTCCTTTAGCCTTTCCTCGTAGCTCAATCCTCTCAGTTCCGGGACGAGCCTGGTGGCATACCGCTGAATCTTCTCTAACTTTCTCTTGTGTTTAACTAGGTATGGACTCCAGGCTGGAGCTGCATACTCCAGGATTGGTCTTACATAAGTGGTATACAGGGTTCTGAAAGATTCCTTACACAAGTTTTTGAAGGCAGTTCTTATGTTGGCCAGTCTAGCATATGCCGCTGATGATATTCTTTTGATGTGGGCCTCTGGGGACAGGTTCGGTGTGATATCAACCCCCAGATCCTTCTCTCTATTTGATTCTTGCAGGATTTCCCCTCCCAGATGATACCTTGTGTTCAGCCTCCTGCTCCCTTCGCCTAATTTCATCACCTTACACTTTCCAGAGTTGAACTTCAGCAGCCATTTTCTAGACCATTCCTCCAGTTTATCCAGGTCATCCTGTAGTCTCTGCCTATCTTCATCCGTCTTGATTCCTCTCATAATTTTTGCATCATCAGCAAACATCGAGAGGAATGAGTCTATACCCTCTGGAAGATCGTTCACATATATTAGAAACAGGATGGGTCCAAGTACTGAGCCCTGTGGGACTCCGCTGGTGACATCTCGCCACTCTGATGTCTTCCCCCTCACCGTTACTCGCTGTTTCCTGTTGCTTAAGTACTCCCTTATCCACTGGAGCACCTTCCCTTTTACTCCTGCCTGTTGCTCCAACTTTTTTAACAGCCTTTTATGGGGTACTGTGTCGAAGGCTTTTTGGCAATCCAGGAAAATGCAGTCGGCCCACCCTTCTCTTTCCTGCCTAATTTTCGTTGCCTGGTCATAAAATTCTATTAACCCTGTGAGGCACGATTTACCATCTCTGAACCCATGTTGGTGTGTGTGTGTGTGTGTGTGTATGATGAAAATAAACACGTGATTAAAAATATGACAGTGTCAGACCACGGAGGAAAATTGAAACAGGAATTTCCTTAAGTACTTTCGTATATTAATACATCTTCAGAAGGAGTGCTCCTTCTGAAGATGTATTAATATACGAAAGTACTTAAGGAAATTCCTGTTTCAATTTTCCTCCGTGGTTTGACACTGTCATATATATATGTATATGACAGTGTCAGTTCGCATATATATTTATATATATGCGAACAAGCCTGAATGGTCCCCAGAACTATATGCAACTGAAAACTCAAAAACACATCCTGGGAGTATGGGTTCGAGTCACTTCTGGGGTGTGAGTTTTCAGTCATATATATATATATATATATATATATATATATATATATATATATATATATATATATATATATATATATATATATATATATATATATGTATATGTATATATATATATATATATATATATATATATATATATGTATATGTATATATATATATATATATATATATATATATATATATATATATATATATATATATATATATGTCGTACCTAATAGCCAGAACGCACTTCTCTGCCTACTATGCAATGCCCGATTTGCCTAATAAGCCAAGTTTTCATGAATTAATTGTTTTTCGACTACCTAACCTACCTAACCAAACCTAACCTAACTTTTTCGGCTACCTAACCTAACCTAACCTAAAAAGATAGATTAGGTTAGGTTAGGTAGGGTTGGTTAGGTTTGGTCATATATCTACGTTAATTTTAACTCCAATAAAAAAATATTGACCTCATACATAATGAAATGGGTAGCTTTATCATCTCATAAGAAAAAAAATTGAGAAAATATAATAATTCAGGAAAACTTGGCTTATTAGGCAAATCGGGCCTTGCATAGTAGGCCGAGAAGTGCGTTCTGGCTACTAGGTACGACATATATATATATATATATATATATATATATATATATATATATATATATATATATATATATATATATATATATATATATATATATATATATTTTATTAAATATGACCGAAAAAGTAAGATTAATAATTCTAACACGAATTTTCTCAATCTTTCGTACATTATGCTTCACTGTTGGAGGTAAATCAAAAATCACTTCTCCAAAATTCATTTTTAGACTAGAAATAAAAATGAATTTTGGAGAAGTGATTTTTGATTTACCTCCAACAGTGAAGCATAATGTACGAAAGATTGAGAAAATTCGTGTTAGAATTATTAATCTTACTTTTTCGGTCATATTTAATAAAATATGTCTACAGGAAAGACTGCTACCAAAATATACTAATATATATATATATATATATATATATATATATATATATATATATATATATATGTCGTACCTAGTAGCCAGAACACACTTCTTAGCCTACTATGCAGGGCCCGATTTGCCTAATAAGCCAAGTTTTCCTGAATTAATATATTTTCTCTAATTTTTTTCTTATGAAATGATAAAGCTACCCATTTCATTATGTATGAGGTAAATTTTTTTTAATGGAGTTAAAATTAACGTAGATATATGACCGAACCTAACCAACCCTACCTAACCTAACCTAACCTATCTTTATAGGTTATGTTGGGTTAGGTAGCCGAAAAAGTTAGGTTAGGGTAGGTTAGGTAGGTTAGGTAGTCGAAAAAAAATTAATTCATGAAAACTTGGCTTATTGGGCAAATCGGGCCTTGCATAGTAGGCTGAGAAGTGCGTTCTGGCTACTAGGTACGACATATATATATATTTATATATATATATATATATATATATATATATATATATATATATATATATATATATATATATATATATATATATATATATATATATATGTCGGCTACTAGGTACGACATATATATATATATATATATATATATATATATATATATATATATATATATATATATATATATATATATATATATATATATATATATAATATATATATATATATATATATATATATATATATATATATATATATATATATATATATATATATATATATATATATATATATATATATATATGTCGTACCTAGTAGCCAGAACGCACTTCTCAGCCTACTATGCAAGGCCCGATTTGCCTAATAAGCCAAGTTTTTATGAATTAATTGTTTTTCGACTACCTAACCTACCTAACCTAACCTAACCTAACTTTTTCTGCTACCTAACCTAACCTAACCTATAAAGATAGGTTAGGTTAGGTTAGGTAGGGTTGGTTAGGTTCGGCCATATATCTACGTTAATTTTAACTCCAATAAAAAAAAAATGACTTCATACACAATGAAATAGGTTGCTTTATCATTTCATAAGAAAAAAATTAGAGAAAATATATAAATTCAGGAAAACTTGGCTTATTAGGCAAATCGGGCCTTGCATAGTAGGCTGAGAAGTGCGTTCTGGCTACTAGGTACGACATATATATATATATATATATATATATATATATATATATATATATATATATATAT
>NC_091157.1:34355075-34407784 GCF_040958095.1 Procambarus clarkii
CAGCAAACATTGAGAGGAATGAGTCTATAACCTCCGGGAGATCATTCACGTATATAAGAAACAGGATAAGTCCGAGTACAGAGCCCTGTGGGACTCCACTTGTGACTTTACGCCAAACTGAGGTCTCACTCCTCACTGTAACTCTCTGCTTCCTATTGCTTAGGTACTCCCTTATCCACTGGAACACATTACCAGCAACTCCTGCCAGTCTCTCCGGCTTATTCATCACCCTCTTATGGGGTACTGTGTCAAAGACTTTCCGACAGTCCAAGAAAATGCAGCCCGCCTATCATTCTCTTTCTTGCTTAATCTTTGTCACCTGATCGTAGAATTCTACAAAGACTGTAAGGCAAGATTTACCCTCCCTGAACCCATGATGATGGGTTGTCACAATGTCTCTTCTCTCCAGATGCGTTACTAAGTTTTTCTCACGATCTTCTCCATCACCTTGCATAGTATACAAGTTAAGGACACTGGCCTGTAGTTCAGTGCCTGTGTGTGTGTGTGTGTGTGTGTGTGTGTGTGTGTGTGTGTGTGTGTGTGTGTGTGTGTGTGTGTGTGTGTGTGTGTACTCACCTATTTGTACTCACCTATTTGTGCTTGCGGGGGTTGAACTCTTGCTCTTTGGTCCCGCCTCTCAACTGTCAATCAACTGGGACTGTGTGTGTGCTCACCTAGTTGTGCTCACCTAGTTGTGTCTGCAGGATCGAGCATTGACTCTTGGATCCCGCCTTTCGAGCATCGGTTGTTTACAGCAATGACTCCTGTCCCATTTCCCTATCATACCTGGTTTTAAAATTATGAATAGTATTTGCTTCCACAATCTGTTCCTGAAGTGCATTCCATTTTCCCACTACTCTCACGCTAAAAGAAAACTTCCTAACATCTCTGTGACTCATCTGAGTTTCAAGCTTCCATCCATGTCCCCTCGTTCTGTTACTATTCCGTGTGAACATTTCGTCTATGTCCACTCTGTCAATCCCTCTGAGTATCTTATACATTCCTATCATGTCCCCCCCCTCCCTTCTTCTTTCTAGTGCCGTAAGGCATAGTTCCCTCAGGCGCTCCTCATACCCCATCCCTCGTAGCTCTGGGACGAGTCTCGTTGCAAACCTCTGAACCTTTTCCAGTTTCATTATATGCTTCTTCAGATGGGGACTCCATGATGAGGCAGCATAATCTAAGACTGGCCTCACGTAGGCAGTGTAAAGCGCCCTAAATGTCTCCTTACTTAGGTTTCTGAATGATGTTCTAACTTTTGTCAGTGTAGAGTACGCTGCTGTCGTTATCCTATTTATATGTGCCTCAGGAGATAGATTAGGTGTTACGTTCACACCCAGGTCTCTTTCGCGCGTCGTCACAGGTAGGCTCTTCCCCTTCATTGTGTACTGTCCCTTTGGACTCCTATCTCCTAGTCCCATTTCCATAACTTTACATTTGCTCGTGTTGAATTTCAGTAGCCATTTCTCTGCCCATCTCTGCAACCTGTTCAGGTTCTCTTGGAGGATCCTGCAATCCTCATCTGTCACAACTCTTCTCATCAACTTTGCGTCATCCACAAACATCGACATGTAGGACTCTACGCCTGTAAACATGTCGTTAACATATACAAGAAATAGAATTGGTCCCAACACCGATCCTTGTGGTACTCCACTTGTTACTGTTCGCCAGTCCGACTTCTCGCCCCTTACCGTAACTCTTTGGCTCCTTCCTGTTAGGTAGTTCCTTATCCATGCTAGGACCTTTCCCCCCACCCCCGCCTGCCTCTCGAGCTTGAACAGCAGTCTTATGTGCGGTACTGTATCAAAGGCTTTTTGGCAGTCCAGAAATATGCAGTCTGCCCAACTATCTCTGTGCTTTCTTATCCTCGTTATTTTATCATAGAATTCCAGAAGGTTTGTTAGGCACGATTTCCCTGTCCAGAACCCATGTTGATGTTTGTTCACAAACCTAATGTTCTCCAGGTGTGCAACCAGTCGTAGCCTAATTATTCTTTCCAGTATTTTACAGGAGATGCTTGTCAGTGATACAGGTCTATAGTTAAGTGCCTCCTCCCTATCACCTTTCTTGAAGATCGGCACGACATTTGCCTTCTTCCAGCAACTGGGCAATTCTCCCGACATAAGTGACTCATTAAAGATCATTGCCAGAGGCACGCTGAGGGCCTGCGCTGCTTCTTTTAGTATCCACGGTGATACTTTGTCTGGTCCAACTGCTTTAGTTGCATCTAGAGTTGTCAACTGTTTCATTACCTCCTCTGCTGTCACCTCTATATCTGATAGTCTTTCATCTAGGGTAACCCCTTCCAACAATAGGAGCTGCTCATGCTCGGTAGTGAACACTCCATGGAAACTGGCATTCAGTGCCTCGCAGATTTCCTTGTCACTTTCAGTATGTGCCCCCTCTGTCTTCCTTAGTCTTGTCACTTGGTCGTTCACCGACATTTTTCTTCTTATATGACTGTGTAGTAACTTAGGTTGTTTTTTCGCTTTGATTGCAATATCTCATAGTCCCTTTCCGATGTTCGTCTTATGTTAATGTAATCGTTCCTAGCTCTGTTGTATCTGATCCTGTTGTCCTTTGTCCTTTGTCTTCAGTACTTCCTCCACTCCCGCCTGCTGGCCATTTTTGCTTCCTGACACTCTATTAAACCATGGGTTATTATATTCCTTCTTATTTTTTCCCTTTACTGTTGGTATAAATCTCTCTTCGGCCTCCTGGCATTTCTGTATGACTAGGTCCATCATATCTTGGACTGTTTTTCCTCTAATTTCTTCCTCCCACTGCACTTCACCCAGATAGTCCCTTATCCTCTTATAGTCCCCTTTCCTGTAGTCAACTCTTCTTTCCCAGATCTCTTGTCCCATGGTCATAAGTTTGAATTCCGTCATGTAGTCAAAGACTAGGACACAATGGTCACTGGCCCCTATAGGTATTTCATGCTCTAAATTCTTGATATCTTCTACGTTCTGGGTGAAAATCAGGTCTAATAGGCTCGGTGCATCTCCTCCTCTTTCCCTTGTGTCTTCCTTCACATGTTGTGTTAGGAAATTCCTGTCTATAACATCTACTAATTTTGCTCCCCACGTTTCGTCCCCTCCATGGGGATTCCTTGATTTCCAATTTATCTCTCCATGATTTAGGTCCCCCATGATCAGCAGCTTCGCTCTCATTCTGTGGGCTAGTGTTGCTGCCTTCTGCAGTTCATCTATACATGCCTTGTTGTTGTCATCATACTCCTGCCTGGGTCTTCTACTGTTTGGTGGGGGATTGTAGATTACCAAGATCACAATCTTCCTCCCAGCTACTGTCAGAGTTCCATGTATGAAGCTTATGTACTCATTGGTAACTCGATTTCCCAGGTCTTCAAACTTCCATTTCCGCTTTATTAGGAGTGCTACTCCCCCTCCTTGTCTCTGTGTCCTCTCTTTTCATATCACCTGGTACCCTTCAGGAAAGATTGCATCTGAGATCATGTCATTAATTTTAGTTTCCACAATTGCAACTATGTCAGGATCTGCTTCACTCACTCTTTCTTTTATCTCTTCTGCTTTATTAGATACCCCATCAGCATTGGTGTACCAAATCTTGAGATTCTTCATGGAAACTCTTGTACCAGAGTTCTCCCTTTCTCTGGAGGTCTGGTTGGATCTGGGGGGTGTCTGGGGGGTGACTGGGGGCAGGGGTGATCTGGAGGATCTGGGGGGTGTCTGGAGGATGACTGGGGGCAGGGAGGATCCGGAGGATGTCCGGTGGGATCCGGGGGGTGTCTGGGGGGGTCCGGGGGGTGTATGGGGGTGGAAGAGGTCAGGAGGGGTGCTTGGGGGGCTACTGGGGGCTGGGCTTCTAGGAAGGTAGGAAGGAGGGTCTGGGGTAGGGCCTGGGTAGGTAGGTCTGGAGTAGGAAGGGCATACTGGGTCTGAAGATTAGGGAGGGCATAGAGGGGTTGGGAGATAGCGTAAGGTTGGAAGTCAGATAGAGGTTGAGAGGTTGGGAGGGGGAAGGATAGAGGGGGGTGGGGGGAACCTCCCACCCCCCTCGCAAGGGTGGGGGGGGGGGTTACATGGAAGGAGAGAAGAGGAGGAGGGGTGAGGGCTAGGTAGGTTTTGGGTGTTAAGGGGATGAGGGCTGGGTGGGTTTTTGGGGTTGAGGGGATGAGGGCTGGGTGGGTTTTGGGGGTTGAGGGGATGAGGGCTGGACGGGTTTTGGGGGTTGAGGTGATGAGGGGGTCCTTGGAATGTGGGATGAATTTCACTGCAGTGGGGTCAGAGGGGTCAAGGGAGGTGTTGGGGAGATAAGCAGGGGCGGCTGATTTGGGGAAGGAGTGACCTGAGAAGGTGTGAGCTGGTTAGCATGGGGTGGATTAGCAGTGGGGTGTGTAGCTACGCTCAAATGGGAAGAGTTGTATTGTTGTTTGCTTGCTCTGTGGGCTATCTGCTCCTCCTTCGTCATGAATTTGTCATATATACGTTGTAGTAATTTTCGCTACCTCTGAGTAAGTGTGATGCAGTATGTAATCCACTGCCTCTTCGTTAGTGAACTGTACCAGGACAGGTCGTTTCCTGTTACAGTTGTATGGCCCAATGCGTCGTTGAACTTGCACCTCATTCCCTGCCATCTGGGCTCTCATGTCTCTCAAGATCCCCTGTAGCTCCAAATCCTCAATCTCCATTCTTTCCTGCCTCGATGGTGCCCTGGCTTCAAGCAATCCATGGATTATGATTGTCCTCTTTCTCAGTTCAGGGTCATGCTGGTGGCCCTCTCCTTGGCTGACCCCCTCCCCTCACACACCAGCTACTCCACCTACTACTACTCCCCCTACCCCTGCCAAGCTTCCCTTATTCCTGCCAAATTCATTAGTAAGCCTAGATATTTCTCCTTGCCATTCTACCCTGCTCTTCCTGATTTCCTCTTGAATATAATCCATAAACTCTTGTTTGAGTCTTTGAACCTCGTCCTGTATCTTATTAAAGACTTCACTTTTAATCCCCTGGATTAGATCATCTATCCAAACATCCCTCTTCTCTACAAATTTCTCAATCATCTTCTCCACAAACCTATCTTCTTCCTCAATCATAATACTGTTGGACCTAGACACCCTTCCTGACCTAGTCATTGCTATAACGCAACCTTACCCACAGGGGTTCCAAGTATCTTACCGTCCTGCTAACACAATAGGTGAGTGAATCTCCAATCGTCGTCCCACGTGGTGGTAGGAGGGTTGCTGCCGGGGGTGAGGTCACGCGGTCAGAGGCCGGTGAGGTCTGCTCCACACTGCACACTGCCACAGTACTTCCTCAACTATTTTGAATTACGCTATTTAAACTGTTTTTCTTCACTACTTTATGGCTTTGGTCAAAACCCAAGGTTTTTTCATTCACTTGTACACACTTTTTCACTTCGAAGTTGCCTGATTACCCCTCCCACTCCACTAGTGAACCAGGAGCTCCCAACCCCACGTCCACCCAACACGATAGTCACAAGTCAAGTGTGTGTGTGTGTGTGTGTGTGTGTGTGTGTGTGTGTGTGTGTGTGTGTGTGTGTGTGTGTGTGTGTGTGTGTGTGTGTGTGTGTGTGTGTGTGTGTGTGTGTGTGTGTGTGTGTGTGTGTGTGTGTGTGTGTGTGTGTGTGTGTGTGTGTGTGTGTGTGTGTGTGTGTGTGTGTGTGTGTGTGTGTGTGTGTGTGTGTGTTTATTCACTTAGTATTCACCTAGTTGTGTTTGTGGGGGATGAGTTTTGCTCTTTCGGCCCGCCTCTCAACTGTCAATGAACTGTTTACTAACTTCTTTTTTTCCACATCACACACACACACACACACACACACACACACACACACACACACACACACACACACACACACACACACACACACACACACACACACACACACACACACACACACACACACACACACACACACACACACACACACACACACACACACACACACACACACACACACACACCCACACCCCAGGAAGCAGCCAGTGACTAACTCTCAGGTACCTATATACTGCTAGGTATAAGGGGCATTCAGGGTGATAGAAAGTTTGCCCATTTGTTTCTGCCGGTTGCAGGAATCGAACCCGCGCCACAAAATTACGAGTCCTGCGCGCTAATCACCAGGCTATCAGGCCCCAAATACAGCCTGTGTGTGTGTGTGTGTGTGTGTGTGTGTGTGTGTGTGTGTGTGTGTGTGTGTGTGTGTGTGTGTGTGTGTGTGTGTGTACTCACCTAGTTGTGTTTGTGGGGGTTGAGCTCTGATTCATTGGTCCCGCCTCTCAACCGTCAATCAACAGGTGTACAGATTCCTGAGCCAATTGGGGTCTATCATATCTACACTTGAAACTGTGTATGGAGTCAGCCTCCACCACATCACTCCCTAATGCATTCCATTTGTCAACCACTCTGACACTAAAAAAAGTTCTTTCTAATATCTCTGTGGTTCATTTGGGTACTCAGTTACCACCTGTGTCCCTTGTGTGTGTGCCCCTTGTGTTAAATAACCGGTCTTTATCTACTCTATCAATCCCATTCAGAATCTTGAATGTGGAGATCATGTCTCTCCCTAACTCTTCTGTGTTCCAGCAGAGTGAGGTTTAATTCCCGTAGTCTCTCCTCGTAGCTCATACCTCTCAGCTCGGGTACTAGTCTAGTGGCAAACCTTTGAACCTTTTCCAGTTTAGTCTTATCCCTGACTAGATATGGACTCCATGCTGGGGCTGCATACTCCAGGATTGGCCTGATATATGTGGTATACAAAGTTCTTAATGATTGTTGTCACAAGTTTTTGAATGCCGTTCGTATGTTGGCCAGCCTGGAATATGCCATTGATGTTATCCTCTTGATATGGGCTGTCGGAGACAGGTCTGCCGTGATATCAACCCCAAGTCTTTTTCTTCCTCTGACTCCTGAAGAATTTCCTCTCCCTGATGATACCTTGTATTTGGCCTCCTGCTCCCTTCACCTATCTTCATTACATTACATTTGGTTGGGTTAATCTCTAACAACCATTTGTTCGACCATTCCTTCTGCTTGTCTAGGTCTTCTTGAAGCCTCAAACAGTTCTCTTCTGTCTTAATCCTTCTCATAATTTTGGCATCGTCTGCAAACATTGAGAGAAATGAATCTATACCCTCCGGGAGATCATTTACATATATCAGAAACAAGATAGGACCGCGTACAGAGCCTGTGGGACTCCACTGTTGACTTCACGCCAATCGGAGGTCTCACCCCTCACAGTAACTCTCTGCTTCCTATTGCTTAGGTACTCCCTTATCCACTGGGGCACCTTACCAGCTACACCTGTCTGTCTCTCCAGCTTATGTACCAGCCTCTTATGTGGTACTGTGTCAAAGGCTTTCCGACAATCCAAGAAAATGCAGTCCTCCCAGCCCTCTCTTTCTTGCCTAATCTTTGTCACCAGGTCGTAGAATTCTATTACGCCAGTCAGGCAAGATTTACCCTCCTTGAACCCATGTTGGCGATTTGTCACGAAGTCCCTTCTGTCCAGATGTGATACCATTTTTTTTTCTCACGATTTTTTCCATCACCTTGCATGGTATACAAGTCAAGGACACTGGCCTGTAGTTCATTGTCTCTTGCATGTCGCTCTTTTTGTATATTGGGACCACATTCGCTTTCTTCCATATTTCTGGTAGTTCTCCCGTCTCCAGTGACTTACTATACACTATGGAGAGTGGCAAGCAAAGTGCTTCTGCACACTCTTTTAGTACCCTTGGCGAGATCCCGTCTGGACCAACAGCCTTTCTAACATCCAGATCCAGAAGGTGTCTCTTGACCTCCTCTCTCGTAATTTCGAACCAATTTTGTGTGTGTGTGTGTGTGAATGTGTGTGTGTGTGTGTGTGTGTGTGTGTGTGTGTGTGTGTGTGTGTGTGTGTGTGTGTGTGTGTGTGTATGTGTGTGTGTGTGTGTGTGTATGTGTGTGTGTGTGTGTACTCACCTAGTTGTACTCACCTAGTTGTGTTTGCGGGGGTTGAGCTCTGGCTCTTTGGTCCCGCCTCTCAACCGTCAATCAACAGGTGTACAGATTCCTGAGCCTATCGGGCTCTGTCATATCTACACTTGAAACTGTGTATGGAGTCAGCCTCCACCACATCACTTCCTAATGCATTCCATTTGTCAACCACTCTGACACTAAAAAAGTTCTTTCTAATATCTCTGTGGCTTATTTGGGCACTCAGTTTCCACCTGTGTCCCCTAGTACGTGTGCCCCTTGTGTTAAATAGACTGTCTTTATCTACCCTATCAATCCCCTTCAGAATCTTGAATGTGGTGATCATGTCCCCCCTAACTCTTCTGTCTTCCAGCGAAGTGAGGTTTAATTCCCGTAGTCTCTCCTCGTAGCTCATACCTCTCAGCTCGGGTACTAGTCTGGTGGCAAACCTTTGAACCTTTTCCAGTTTAGTCTTATCCTTGACTAGATATGAACTCCATGCTGGGGCTGCATACTCCAGGATTGGCCTGACATATGTGGTATACAAAGTTCTGAATGATTCTTTACACAAGTTTCTGAATGCCGTTCGTATGTTGGCCAGCCTGGCATATGCCGCTGATGTTATCCGCTTGATATGTGCTGCAGGAGACAGGTCTGGCGTGATATCAACCCCCAAGTCTTTTTCCTTCTCTGACTCCTGAAGAATTTCCTCTCCCAGATGATACCTTGTATCTGGCCTCCTGCTCCCTACACCTATCTTCATTACATTACATTTGGTTGGGTTAAACTCTAACAACCATTTGTTCGACCATTCCTTCAGCTTGTCTAGGTCTTCCTGAAGCCTCAAACAGTCCTCTTCTGTTTTAATCCTTCTCATAATTTTAGCATCGTCCGCAAACATTGAGAGAAATGAATCGATACCCTCCGGGAGATCATTTACATATATCAGAAACAAGATAGTACCGAGTACAGAGCCCTGTGGGACTCCACTGGTTACTTCACGCCAATCGGAGGTCTCACCCCTCACCGTAACTCTCTGCTTCCTATTGCTTAGATACTCCCTTATCCACTGGAGCACCTTACCAGCTACACCTGCCTGTCTCTCCAGCTTATGTACCAGCCTCTTATGCGGTACTGTGTCAAAGGCTTTCCGACAATCCAAGAAAATGCAGTCCGCCCAGCCCTCTCTTTCTTGCTTAATCTGTGTCACCTGATCGTAGAATTCTATCAAGCCTGTAAGGCAAGATTTACCCTCCCTGAATCCATGTTGGCGATTTGTCACGAAGTCCCTTCTCTCCAGATGTGTTACCAGGTTTTTTCTCACGATCTTCTCCATCACCTTGCATGGTATACAAGTCAAGGACACTGGCCTGTAGTTCAGTGCCTCTTGTCTGTCGCCCTTTTTGTATATTGGGACCACATTCGCCGTCTTCCATATTTCTGGTAGGTCTCCCGTCTCTAGTGACTTACTATACACTATGGAGAGTGGCAGGCAAAGTGCCTCTGCACACTCTTTCAGTACCCATGGTGAGATCCCATCTGGACCAACAGCCTTTCTAACATCCAGATCCAGCAGGTGTCTCTTGACCTCCTCTCTCGTAATTTCGAACTCCTCCAAGGCCGCCTGGTTTACCTCCCTTTCTCCTAACACAGTGACCTCACCCTGTTCTATTGTGAAGACCTCCTGGAACCTCTTGTTGAGTTCCTCACACACCTCTCTGTCATTCTCTGTATACCTGTCCTCGCCTGTTCTAAGTTTCAATACCTGTTCTTTCACTGTTGTTTTCCTTCTGATGTGACTGTGGAGTAGCTTTGGTTCGGTCTTGGCTTTGTTTGCTATATCATTTTCAAAATTTTTCTCTGCTTCTCTTCTCACCCTGACGTACTCATTCCTGGTTCTCTGGTATCTCTCTCTGCTTTCTGGTGTTCTGTTATTCCGGAAGTTCCTCCACGCCTTTTTGTTCAGTTTCTTCGCTTCCATACATGCCCTATTATACCATGGATTCTTCTGTTGCTTCTCGGATTTTTCCCTTTGGGCCGGGATGAACCTGTTTACTGCCTCCTGACACTTTTGGGTAACATAGTCCATCATACCCTGTACAGACTTGTCTCTGAGGTCTGTGTCCCAAGGTATTTCACTTAGGAAACTTCTCATCTGTTCATAATTCCCCTTTCGGTATGCCAGCCTTTTGATTCCTAGTTCTTTTTGGGGGGAGATAAGTCCTAGCTCTACCAGGTACTCAAAATTCAATACACTGTGGTCACTCATTCCCAAGGGTGCTTCCATCTTAACTTCCCTTATATCCCATTCATTTAGGGTAAATATCAAATCAAGCATTGCTGGTTCATCTTCTCCTCTCATTCTTGTTGGTGTGTGTGTGTGTGTGTGTATGTGTGTGTGTGTGTGTGTGTGTGTGTGTGTGTGTGTGTGTGTGTGTGTGTGTGTGTGTGTGTGTGTGTGTGTGTGTGTGTGTGTGTGTGTGTGTGTGTGTGTGGTACTTACCTAGTTGTACTTACCTAATTGTGCTTGCTGGGGTTGAGCTATGGTTCTTTGGTCCCGCCTGTTAACTGTCAATCAACTGGTGTACATATTGCCGAGCCTACTGGGCTCTATCATATCTACACTTGTAGCTGTGTATGTAGTCAGCCATAGTTTCAATACCTGTTCACTACATCACTTCCCAGTGCATTCTATTTACTAACTACGCTGACACTGAAAAAAAAATCTTTCTAATGTCTCTGAGGCTCATTTGGGTACTCAGCTTCCACATGTGTCCCTTTGTTCGTGTTCCACTTGTGTCCCCTTGTTCGTGTGCCACCCGTGCTGAAAAGTTTGTCTTTGTCCACCCCGTCAATTCACCTGAGAATTTTGTAGGTGGTTACCTTGACTTCCATTACTCTTCTGTTTTCCAGGGACGTGAGGTTCAGCTCCTTCAGCCTTTCCTCTTTCCTCGTAGCTTATACCTTTCGGTTCCGGTAATATTCTGGTGGCATACCGCTGAATCTTCTCTAACTTTGTCATGTGTTTAACTAGATATGGACTCCAGGCAGGAGCTGCATATTCCAGGATTGGTCTGACATAAGTGGTATACAGGGTCCTGAACGATTCCTTACAAAAGTTTCTAAAGTCAGTTTATATGATGGCCAACCTAGCATATGCCGATGATGATATCCTTTTGATGTGGGCTTCTGTGGACAGGTTCGGTGTGATATCAACACCAAGATGTTTCTCTCTATTTGACTCTTGCAGGATTTCACCTCTCAGATGGTACCTTGTGTTCAGCCTTCTGCTCCCTTCGCCTAATTTCATTTGTTTACACTTTCCTGAGTTCAACTTTAGCAGCCATTTTCTTGACCATTCCTCCAGTTTGTCCAGGTCATCCTGTAGTCTCTGTCTATCTACATCTGTCTTGATTCTTCTCATAATTTTTACATCATCATCAAACATTGAGAGGAATGAGTCTATACCCTCTGGAAGACCATTTACATATATTTGAAAAAGAATGGGTCCAAGTACAGAGCCCTGTGGGACTACACTGGTGAGATCTCGCAACGATGATGTCTCTTTCCTCAAAGTTACTCGCTGTTTCCTGTTGCTTAGATACTCCCTTATCCATTGGAGCACCGTTCCTCTTACTCCTGCCTGGTGCTCCAACTTTTGTAATAGCTTTTTATTGGGTACTGTGTCAAAGGCTTTTTGACAGTCCACGAAAATGCAGTCAGCCCACCCTTCTCTTTCTTGCCTAATTTTTATTGCTTGGTCATAGAATTCTATTAAACCTGTGAGGCACGATTTACCATCTCTGAACCCATGTTGGTGGTATGTCACTAAAGTATTACCCTCCAGATGCTCTACGAGCCTTTTCCCCACGATCTTCTCCATCACCTTGCATGGTATACAAGTTAGGGAAACTGGCCTGTAGTTCAGTGCCTCTTACCTGTCACCCTTTTTGTATATTGGGACTACATTAGCTATCTTCCAACTTTCCGGTAGGTGTCTTGTTTCCAGTGACCTGTTATACACCATAGAGAGTGGCACACTTAGTGCCTCTGTACCTTCTTTTAGTATCCACTGTGAGATTCTGTCAGGCCCAAAAGCCATTGTCACATTCAGCTCCAACAGATTCCTTTTGACCTCATTACTGGTGAGGTCAAATTCCTCCAAGGTGGCTTGGTTTACCTCATTTAGTTCAGGGGTTTCTTCTTGTTCTTCTGTGAAGACCTCCTGGAATCTCCTGTTGAGTTCTTCACACACCTCCTTGTCATTCTCTGTGTATCTGTTCTCCCCTTTTCTCAGATTCATCACCTGTTCCTTCACTTCTGTTTTCCTCCTGATGTGGCTGTGGAACAGTTTTGGTTGGGTCTTAGCTTTACTTGCAATGTCATTTTTATACTGTCCCTCTGCTTCTCTCCTCACTCTGAGGTACTCATTCCTGGCCCTCTGGTATCTCTCCCTGCTCTCTAACGTTCTGTAATTCCTGTAGTTTCTTCATGTTCTTTTACTCAATTGCTTCTCTATCTTACATTCCTGGTTGAACAATGGATTCTTCTATTGTTTTTCGTTTTTCTCCTTTAGGACTGGGATACACTTATCTGCAGCTTCCTGGCACTTCTGGGTGACATAATCCATCATATCCTACACACTCTTCTCTCTGAGTTCTGTTTCCCATGGTATTCCCCTTAGGAAGTTCCTCATCTCATCATATTTTCCTCTTCGGTAATTTGTTTTTTTTTCCCTTCCGATCCCATCCTTGGATATGTTATCCCTACATCCACCAAATACTCATATATCAATACACTGTGGTCACTCATTCCTATTGGGGCTTCAAATACTTCTCTTATTTCGGATTCATTCAATGTGAATATCAGGTCGAGTCTAGCTGGTTCGTCATTGCCTCACATTCTTGTGGGTTCGCTGAAGTTCTGGCTCAGAAAGTTCCTTGTTGCCACTTCCAAGAGTATAGCTCTCCGTGTATCTTCACCTCCATGTGGGTCCCATTCTCCCAATATGTGCGTGTGTTTGTGTGTGTGTGTGTGTGTGTGTGTGTGTGTGTGTGTGTGTGTGTGTGTGTGTGTGTGTGTGTGTGTGTGTGTATTCACCTAGTTGTATTCACCTAGTTGTATTTGCGGGGGTTGAGCTTTGCTCTTTCGGCCAGCCTCTCAACTGTCAATCAACTGTTTACTAACTACACTAACTACTTTTTTTTTCACACCACACATACACACACACACACCCCAGGAAGCAGCCCGTGACAGCTGACTAACTCCCAGGTACCTATTTACTGCTAGGTAACAGGGGCATTCAGGGTGAAAGAAACTTTGCCCATTTGTTTCTGCCTCGTGCGGGAATCGAACCCGCGCCACAGAATTACGAGTCCTGCGCGCTATCCACCAGGGTACGAGGTCCCTGTGTGTGTGTGTGTGTGTGTGTGTGTGTGTGTGTGTATTCACCTAGTTGTACTCACCTAGTTGTGCTTCCATGGGTTGAGCTCTGGCTCTTTGGTCCCGCCTCTCAACCGTCAATCAACAGGTGTACAGGTTCCTGAGCTTATTGAGCTCTATCGTATCTACACTTGAAAATGTGTATGGAGTCAGCCTATTCCACATTACTTCCTAATGCATTTCATTTGTCAACCACTCTGACACTAAAAAAGTTCTTTCTAATATCTGTGGCTCATTTCGGCACTCAGTTTCCACCTGTGTCCCCTAGTGTGTGTGCTCCTTGTGTTAAATAGCCTGTCTCTATCAACCCTGTCGATTCCCTTGAGAATCTTGAATGTGGTGATCATGTCCCCTCTAACTCTTCTGTCTTCCAACGAAGTGAGGTTTAATTACCGTAGTCTCTCCTTCTAGCTCATACCTCTTAGCTCGTGTAATAGTCTGGTGGCAAACCTTTGAACCTTTTCCAGTTTAGTCTTATGCTTGACTAGATATGGACTCCATGCTGGAGCCGCATACTCCAGGATTGGTCTGACATATGTGGTATATAATGTTCTGAAAGATTCCTTACAAAAGTTTCTAAAGGCCGTTCTGATGTTAGTCAACCTGGCATGTGCTGCTGATGTTATCCTCTCACGGGACAGGTCTGGCGTGATATCAACCCCCAGGTCTTTCTCTCTCTCTGACTCTTGAAGGATCTCATCTCCCAAATGATAACTTGTATCTGGTCTCCTGCTTCCTACCCCTATCTTCATTACATTACATTTGCTTGGGTTAAACTCTAACAGCCATTTGTTCGACCATTCCTGCAGCTTGTCCAGGTCTTCTTAAAGCCACAAGCTGTCCTCCTCTGTCTTAATCCTTATCATAATTTTGGCGTCGTCAGCAAACATTGAGAGGAATGAATCTATACCCTCTGGGAGATCATTTACGTATATCAGAAACAGGATAGGTCCAAGCACAGAGCCCTGTGGGACTCCACTGGTGACTTCACGCCATTCTGAGGTCTCACTGTAACTGTCTGCTTCCTATTGTTTAGGTACTCCCTTATCCACTGGAGAGCCTTACCAGTTACTCCTGCCTGTTTCTCCAGCTTATGCATCAACCTTTTATGGGGTACTGTGTTAAAGGCTTTCCGACAGTCCAAAAAAATGAAGTCCGCCCATCCTTCTCTTTATGCTTAATCTTTGTCACCTGATCGTAGAATTCTATAAAGCCTGTAAGGCAAGATTTACCCTCCCTGAACCCATGTTGATGGGTTGTCACGAAGTCTCTTCTCTCCAGATGTGTTACTAGGTATTTTCTCACAATCTTCTCCATCACCTTGCATGGTATACAAGTTAAGGACACTGGCCTCTAGTTCAGTGCCTCTTGTCTGTCACCCTTTTTGTATATTGATACTATATTAGCAGTCTTCCATATTTCTGGTAGGTCTCCCATTTTCAGTGACCTACTATACACTATGGTGAGTGGCAATCTAAGTGCTCCCGCACACTCTTTCAATACCCATGGTGAGATTCTCTCCGGCCCAACAGCTTTTCCCACGTCCAGCTCCTATAGGCGCTTCTTGACCTCATCTCTTGTAATTTCGAACCTTTCCAAGGTCACCTGGTTTTCTGCCACCTCTCCTAGCGCCGTGACTTCTCCCTGTTCTATTGTAAAGACCTCCTGGAACCTTTTGTTGAGTTCTTCACACACCTCTTTGTCATTCTCTATGTACCTGTCCTCGCCCACCGTAAGTTTCATCACCTGTTCCTTCACTGTTGTCTTCCTCCTGATGTGACTGTGTAGTAGCTTTGGTTCGGTCTTGGCTGTATTAGCTATATCATTTTTATACCTTTTCTCAGCTGCTCTTCTCACACTAACATACTCGTTCCTGGTTCTCTGGTATCTCTCTCTACTTTCTGGTGTTCTGTTATTACTGAAGTTCCTCCATGCCCTTTTGTTCAGCTCCTTTACTTTCATACATTCCCTACTAAACCACGGATTCTTCCTTTGTTTCTCTGTTTTTTCCTGTCGGGCTGGAACAAACCTGCTTACAGCCTCCTGACATTTTTGGGTGACATAGTCCATCATGTCTTGTACGGACTTGGTTCTGAGTTCTTTGTCCCAATGTATATCCCATAGGAATTTATTCATTTCCTTATAGTTCCCCTTTCGGTACGCCAGCCCTTTGTTTCCCAGTTCTTTTTTGGGGGTGACAATTCCTAGCTCAACCAGGTACTCAAAGCTCAATACACTATGATCACTCATTCCCAAGGGGGCTTCCAACTTAACTTCCCTTATATCCGACTCATTTAGGGTAAATATCAGATCAAGCAAGGCTGGTTCATCCCCTCCTCTCATTCTTGTCGGTCCCTTGACGTGTTGACTTAGAAAGTTACCTCTGTACACCTGAAGAATTGAGCAGAGTGGGGTACCTACCTGTCAGCCTCCCGCTCACACAACCAGGTAAATAATTACGATGCTGGATGACGAAGTGCTCCGTCGTCGACTCCCACGTGGTGATTCACTAATCCAGTAGATTGATGATAACGGTTCATCTCTATCTAACACAAATCTCAGGAGTCAGTCACTGTATCGGTGTGTCTGTTGTGTTACAGTTCATCAATTCACTGTACCACTGATAACTTGACCCAATATGCAAATAAAGCCTCGTGGGCCCTCCCACGTGGCCTGTCTGGTGAATTCACTGTTTAACACAAAGTTCTAGTGATAGCACTGTATTTTTCTTTCCTAGTCGCGGCGGTTATATGCTTTGTGATACCCCTAGATCTGTGATCTGTCACTGAAGCCTTAATTAACCCAAAAAATTGGCGATTATTGTAGCGCGTGACCCCAGCGATCCTACCTGCGCGGCTGTTCGAACTCAACTATGGGTATGTTCACACATAGTTATGGCTGTGTATTTGTGTGTGTGTGTGTGTGTGTGTGTGTGTGTGTGTGTGTGTGTGTGTGTGTGTGTGTGTGTGTGTGTGTGTGTGTGTGTGTGTGTGTGTGTGTGTGTGTGTGTGTGTGTGTGTGTGTGTGTGTGTGTGTGTGTAAATCACGAAAATTAACACTTGATGATAAATGTGAGTGTCAGACCACGGAGGAAGAATTGAAAAAGGAATTTTCGTCAGTTCTTTCGTATATTAATTCATCTTCAGAAGGAGTGATTTAGCAGTCAATAAGTTTAGACCTATATAGGCAAGAGAGATAGGTAAAGTGAAGTGAGATACAATGACAAATATATGAATGGGATTAGGTGGATATAAAATAAGAGCTGCCTCATATGGGGCCCATAAAATAATACCTGCATCAATAGGCCCATACATGGATAATATTAGCATTAGATAGTAGATATTAACAATATTTTAGTGAGACAAATATGTATCAATGGTCCTACTAAAGTTGCCCCTTAACTGATCAATCAAAAATGGATCTAAATTATATAAACCACAGCTAATGTTCAGATTGCATGTTTTTGTAATCTGTATTAAAGCTGATTCAATTATGTTCCTATTGAAGGTCCTTTTAAAATTCGTTATTGAAAAAGCCATCTCCCAATCAATTTGGTGAGAATTTTCTGACAAATGAACAAAGCATTAGACAATTGTCCATGTCTTACAGAGTATTTATGTTGCAAAATTCTCCATTTCAAATCTGTAATCCTTCTGAAGATGTATAAATATATATCTATATAGATAAAAATGTAAATGTTTATATGTTCAAAATCGCTAATCTCCGAAAGTTCTTAATTGATTGCAATGAAATTTTCACACAACTTTCCATTTGCATTCGAGCAGGTTTTTATATACATATTATATATATGTCTCGTCTGTGATGGGAAAAAATAAAAAAAAAATGTGTTTTTCATGTGTGTTTCAAGTGAGAGAAATCTTCGAAACCTCTTTACCAATTGCGTAGAAATTTTGACACAATGTTGTATTCGAAGAGGTGCGTGGTTTTATATACCTACTATATACATGCCTCACATGTGACAGTAAGGAAATACACTTAAAAAACAAAACAGCGCCATCTGTTGGATGTAAGAGCAACACATGATGTAATCTCCAAAAGCTCTTCACCGATTGCTTTGAAATTTTTACACAATGTTCCATTCTAATATGCACATGTTTTTATATACCTGCTATACAGATGCCACGCCTTTGACAGGTAAAAACATGCTTTAAAAAAAAAACAGTGACATCTGTTGCACGTAATAGCAACAAACGCTGTTCTAAATATGTTACAATTCCATTTCAATGTTTCCGATTACATTGATAATTAGAATTTTCATAGATTTCGATATATTTTCATTTGGATTTAATAATTTTGTGTGACATTGTGTTGGAATTGAGCTGTGTTGTTTGCCATACTTTTCACTTAGTAAGAATAAGTATGGATGCCACACCTGTGACAGGTAAAAACATTTTTTTATTTTAAACAGCGCCATTTGTTGCATATAACAGCCACATACACACACATGCTATACTAAATATGTTACGATTCCATTTCAATGTTTCCGATTGCACTGACAAATTGAATTTTTATGGATTTCGATTTATTTTCATTTCAATTTTTTTATTTTGTGACATTGCGTTAGAATTAAGATGTGCTGTTTACCATACAGTTCATTTCGTGAGTATACTTTAATTTTTTATTTTTCATTGTTTTTCATTCGTTATTTTTAATTGTTTTTCGTATACTTCAGTGATGGGAACATCAGATCATTTGGGAATGCATCGGACAAGGGAATGGGGAATTGTGGGGAGGACGAGGGGATGGGAGTGGGGAGATTACGGGCTGGAAGAGGGGACGGGAGTGTGGGATTATGGCGAGGACGAAGGGATAGGGGGAGAGGGTAATGATGGGAAGGACAAGGGGATTGGGGAGTTGGAGATGGTGTTGACGAGGAGATCAGGGAATGGAGAATAGTTTGGAGGACAAGGGGCCAGGGGAGTAGGAGATGGTGGGGAGGATGAGGGAGACGGGGGAGCGAGAAATGGTAGGGAGGACGAGGGGACAGGGGAATGGGAGATGGTGGAGAGGACGAGAGGACGGTGGAGTGGTGAATGTTTAAGGGGGATAAGGGGAATCTGGAGTTGGGGGATGGTGGAGAAGACAAAGGAATGGGGGAGGGGGGGAATGTTGGGAGGTCGAGGGGACCTGGGAGTGGGGAATAGTTGGGAAGACGAAGGGATGGGGGAGTGAGGAATGGTTGGGAGGACGGGGGGATAGGAGAGGGGGGGGGTATGGTTGAGAGGATTGGGAGACAGGGGAAGGTTGCTGTGGATCAGTAACGCACATGCATTGCAGAGCCAAAGCAACGCATGGCCGGGTACAGCAAGTGTGTATATGTATATATATGTCGTACCTAGTAGCCAGAACGCACTTCTCAGCCTACTATGCAAGGCCCGATTTGCCTAATAAGCCAAGTTTTCCCGAATTAATATATTTTCTCTAATTTTTTTCTTATGAAATGATAAATCTACCCATTTCCTTATGTATAAGTTCAATTTTTTTTATTGGAGTAAAAATTAACGTAGATATATGCCCGAACCTAACCAACCCTACCTAACCTAACCTAACCTATATTTATAGGTTAGGTTAGGTTAGGTAGCCGAAAAAGTTAGGTTAGGTTAGGTTAGGTAGGTTAGGTAGTCGAACAAACATCAATTCATGAAAAATTGGCTTATTAGGCAAATCGGGCCGTGCATAGTAGGCTGAGAAGTGCGTTCTGGCTATTAGGTACGACATATATATATATATATATATATATATATATATATATATATATATATATATATATATATATGTCGTACCTAATAGCCAGAACGCACTTCTCAGCCTACTATTCAAGGCCCGATTTGCCTAATAAGCCAAGTTTTCATGAATTAATGTTTTTTCGTCTACCTAACCTACCTAACCTAACCTAACCTAGCTTTTTTTGGCTACCTAACCTAACCTTACCTATAAATATAGGTTAGGTTAGGTTAGGTAGGGTTGGTTAGGTTCGGTCATATATCTACGTTAATTTTAACTCTAATAAAAAAAAATTGACCTCATACATAGAGAAAAGGGTTGCTTTATCATTTCATAAGAAAAAAATTATAGTAAATATAATAATTCAGGAAAACTTGGCTTATTAGGCAAATCGGGCCTTGAATAGTAGGCTGAGAAGTGAGTTCTGGCTACTAGGTACGACATATATATATATATATATATATATATATATATATATATATATATATATATATATATATATATATATATCGTACCTAGTAGACAGAACGCACTTCTCAGCCTACTATGCAAGGCCCGATTTGCCTAATAAGCCAAGTTTTCATGAATTAATGTTGTTTCGACTACCTAACCTACCTAACCTAACCTAACTTAACTTTTTCGGCTACCTAACCCAACCTAACCTATAGAGATAGGTTAGGTTAGGTTAGGTAGGGTTGGTTAGGTTCGGTCATATATCTACGTTAATTTTAACTCCAATACAAAAAATTGACCTCATACATAATGAAATGGGTAGCTTTATCATTTCATAAGAAAAAAATTAGACAAAATATATTAATTCATGAAAACTTGGCTTATTAGGCAAATCGGGCCTTGCATAGTAGTAGGCTGAGAAGTGCGTTCTGGCTACTAGGTACGACATATATATATATATATATATATATATATATATATATATATATATGTCGTACCTAGTAGCCAGAACTCACTTCTCAGCCTACTATTCAAGGCCCGATTTGCCTAATAAGCCAAGTTTTCCTGAATTAATATATTTACTATAATTTTTTTCTTATGAAATGATAAAGCAACCCTTTTCTCTATGTATGAGGTCAATTTTTTTTTATTGGAGTTAAAATTAACGTAGATATATGACCGAACCTAACCAACCCTACCTAACCTAACCTAACCTATATTTATAGGTAAGGTTAGGTTAGGTAGCCAAAAAAAGCTAGGTTAGGTTAGGTTAGGTAGGTTAGGTAGACGAAAAAACATTAATTCATGAAAACTTGGCTTATTAGGCAAATCGGGCCTTGAATAGTAGGCTGAGAAGTGCGTTCTGGCTATTAGGTACGACATATATATATATATATATATATATATATATATATATATATATATATATATATATATATATATATATATGTCGTACCTAGTAGCCAGAACGCACTTTTCGGCCTACTATGCAAGGCCCGATTTGCCTAATAAGCCAAGTTTTACTGAATTAATATATTTTCTCTAATTTTTTTCTTATGAAATGATAAAGCTACCCATTTCATTATGTATGAGGTCAATTTTTTGTTATTGGAGTTAAAATTAACGTAGATATATGACCGAACCTAACCAACCCTACCTAACCTAACCTAACCTATCTTTATAGGTTAGGTTAGGTTAGGTTGCCGAAAAAGTTAGGTTAGGTTAGGTTAGGTAGGTTAGGAAGTCGAAAAACAATTAATTCATGAAAACATGGCTTATTAGGCAAATCGGGCCTTGCATAGTAGGCTGAGAAGTGCGTTCTGGCTACTAGGTACGACATATATATATATATATATATATATATATATATATATATATATATATATATATATATATATATATATATATATATATATATGTGTGTGTGTGTGTGTGTGTGTGTGTATATAGTGAAGTAGTCAATGACATCATCAAGAGAAGTTTGGCTACAGCTAGGTGTCCAGCACAAAAGGAACCTCAGTTATGCAGAACTGACAATAACCGAAAACGCCCAGATGGAGTCACCCTGCAGCCATGGAAGAAAGGTAAACAGGTCGTATGAGTGTGAGAGTTTGGAAATGGATAAGGTAAGGAAATGAGGAATTAAACTCGGAAAAATTTCTTAAAATTTTCTTTAGTTTTTTAACCTTTAATCCTGTCATGATATTTAATTAGGTCGCCTGAGGATGGACTTGGCTAGCTAACACACCAGTGTATTAAGCAGCTCATTCCTCACTCAGGGACCATGTATGAACAATTGACTAGGCGCGAGCAAACGCCTAGACCTCAAAATGTTAGGCCGTCGACCTTCACCATTCTCTGAAGCGAATCTAACGAGTAGGTCCTGGGCTCTCACAACAATAATATTTTATTGTGTGGTGCCATACATTCAGTCTAAAACCCATGAATCAGTCTCAATTTAATAGTCGAGTGTGACAGAACACTTACATAACAGTAATAATGTGTGGGGTGTAATAAAAGGCAGTGTTCAACATAACAACTTAGTTTATTCAATAAAGTGCTAACTACTACAACAAAAACAAAGAAATATCAATGACGTTACTCGAAATGCTTCCTGTGACGCTATCAATGACAGCTAGACACCAACCCCTCGGACTCCATAATGAACAAACTTGAACATAATGCGTGAACACAGAGGAATCAATCAAGCAAGCAAGACAGAGATCTCTAATCACACTTGCAACTATGACACAGTAGGTTCTGAGACACGTCTCCAGTAAGCTCCTTACTCCTCTACTTCTTAGTGTAGTCTACACCTGCAATAGCGGTTGCAATGCAATAAAATCGGTAGCCTGTCAATGACACATCTATGACTAATGGGTTCACTGGCAACTCCAGCAACCCTTCCTCAAATTAATCTTTAATTAAACACTCCGTTCCATGTACGATCAACAATCAATAACAATTGATTTACGTTAATAACAAAATAACATTTACGTAAATATCAAGGTAACATTTACGTTAACTTAATAAATCTTCAACTGTTACTAGTAACGCGGAAATTGCACAAACACTCTACCTGTCGAGCATTCAGTTAGTAAATACCATTAATCCCTGTACTTCCAGACAGCTAATTAATCTCTTTACTAGTTACGTTAATTTACGTTATCTTACGTTATCGGTTACTATAGCTCAACGATAGTTAACTCTGATTTCAATGTCCAAAGTGCTAAGTGAACGGTCATCACTCGTGATTACCCTTAGAGCAATTAATTAATATCCCCAAGATCAATAATTAATCAATACAAATACGTAACCTTTCACACTGGCTCAGCAATTTACATCAAAGGTATGAATTCCGTCTGAGCTTTCCATACTCAGATCAATTCAGGTGGTTAATAAGGGGAATTAGGCACCACGTTTACGTTATTCTAAAAGACGTTACTCTGCCCACGAGTCAATCAAGTGTCGGTACTTCCAGTCGGATAAATAACGACGTCACGTTAATGGAACAACGGAGCCGTCGTGTGAGTCGATCAAAACGGATCGAAATTAATTACTTTGACATCCTGAAACACGTCAATTACCCAGCCCACTGACTGTTAATTACGCCAACTGAATTATGACTCTAATTCTTGTCTGACTGATGGCTAGACTACCCTGAGATTGCCGTAGCTGCTTTCAGGAAAATAATTAACCCAAACGTATTCAACGTTACTCTACTTGTTAAAGAACAAATTCTCTTCAAGCAATGGGCGTTCCCTAGGTTACGTTATATTAATTGATTCGCAGTCACCTCACTTAATACTGGACATCGATGTCCTTCCAGATAACAGGAGAATATATGTATAGCCAAGTACTTGTCTTCAGCGAGTTCACTCACGACAGTGATAAAACACACTAACAAATCACAGTGATTTAAGCTACAATCCGGTTGCAATTACAATACTGCAGAACACTAGTAAATAACACTCAGGACATGAACCCTCATGAACACGGCCGTACAATAATTTACAGAACTGCAAACCACCCCAGGTGATTGATCAACACTACCAACAATCACCATCAATGACACCCCTTTGGAATAACACTCATGGCAAGTGCTTTATTTCCAAGGGTTAGAACACTGCACAACACTTACTTACTGTTGCAAATGACCCAACCGTGCTCTAAATTACACTTTGGAACATAAGTCCACACATTGCAATCACCACAGAAAATAACACACAATAACACCTGGCTTTGTGACACTACGATCATATATATATATATATATATATATATATATATATATATATATATATATATATATATATATATATATATTGTGACCGTAAAGCTTTGGTGTTCGGCTGTTTCAAAAGCTGGGGGCAGGGCCTCGTCACATAACAAAAAAAAAAAGAAGTTTGTCCTTTCGTCTGTAGTAAGGTAATGGGAAGACACACAAAACACAAAGTATATAACAATGAAATTTTAATTACTCTAGAAAACAAGACATGAATAAAGACAATCTTGTAAGCTTCAAAACAGGTCAACAAACAAAACAACATGAATAATTACTGGCAATGAAAAGTTACTCTAAGACAAGAATGCAAGTTAAAATTAATCAAATAAGTGAGGTGCTGGGAATACTGGCTTCAAGCTGCTACCTCCCTTAGTACACAACAGCCAAGGCTTAGTCTACTAGCGAGAGATGTCAACTCCAAGGAGCACAGAGATATTCGGAAGAGTCGGCGTGCTGCTGACCCAGACGTCGACTCTTACTGGTGGCGTGAGTGCAGGTGCGGCGAGACACCAGCCAATCAGCAACAGGCAGGCGTAGAATAAGTAGTTTGCTGGTTACGGCAGGCTGTAGCCGGTGTTTTGGGTTGTGCATGGTACGATTTGCTTCCTGGGCAAAACGTTTGGCGATACTGGTGGACGTATCTTCAATATAGTATCTTGTACTTGAACGACGTAAATATGTAGGGAAGAGCAGGCTCAATCTCTCTTGAAAGAGATTATCGTCACAACTCTCCCCCAAAGCCTGCGGTTCTGGAAGAAGTTACGTCTTCATGTGGTGGAGTGATAGTTGGAGTTGCTTCTACTTCATAGACTCTGGAGAGGGCGTCGGCTATGACGTTGTCAGAACCCTTGATATAGCGGATCTCCAGGTTGAAATCTTGTAGATATAAAGCCCATCGTAGAAGACGTTGGTTACTGAATTGGGCTTGATGTAAGAAGCGGAGAGGATTGTGGTCTGAGAAGATGGTGGTAGACCTGGCACCTTGTAGGTATGGAGCAAAGTGCTGGAGATTCAGGACGATGGAGAGTAGCTCCTTCTCGATAGTGCTGTAGTTCCTCTGGTGGGGTTTCAACTTGTAGCTGTAGTAGCTGACAGGTAGAACCTCCTCGCCTCGTTGCTGCATCAGGACACCCCCGATGCCGGTACCACTGGCGTCGACATGAAGGATGAAAGGCTTGGTGATATCTGGCAAGGCGAGAATAGGATTAGAACAGAGGGGGAATTTGAGTTGTTCGAAAGCAACGGTTTGCTGCATGGTCCAATTATACCGTTGCTTGGGACTGGTTAAAGTGATTAATGGTGTTGCTACCGTTCTAAAATTTCTCACAAACCTACGGTAGTAGGAGGCAAGACCAAGGAAGCGCAGGAGCTGCTTCCTGGTGGTAGGCTGTGGATAATGCTGGAAGGCTTGAGTGTGTGTGTCTAACGGAGCTAGGCTGCCACTCTCTATTACATGACCCAGATAACGCACTTTACCTTTGGCAAAGGTGGACTTGCCCAGGTTGATGGTGAGGCCGGCTGTCAGGAGCTTGGCGAACAGTCGTTGCAGCTGGAGCAGATGTTCGCTCCAGGTGTTGGATGCTACAACGATATCATCCAAATAGGCGTAGGTGTTATCCAAGCCCTGGATGACGCGGTTGACAGCTCTCTGAAAGGTGGCCGGGGCATTACATAGTCCGAAAGGAAGGCGTTCATATCTGAAAAGTCCAAAGGGAGTGATAAAGGCAGATATTTCTTTGGCTCGCTCTGTTAGACACACTTGGTAATACCCCTTAAGCAAGTCCACTTGGGACAAGTACTGGGCATTACCAATGGCGTCAAGAATGTCATCTATCCTTGGCAAGGGGTAAGCATCCTTGACTGTCACATTATTTAATTTACGGTAATCCGTGCAAAGTCTCACCTTACCTTGGGGTTTTGGCACCAAGATACAGGGTGAGGCCCAGGGGGACTCACAAGGAGTAGCCAGTCCATGACCCAAGAGGTACTGCACCTCAGCACGCATGACTTCCTTCTTGCTAGGGCTGATTCGGTAGAAGGGTTGACGAATCGGCCGGGTGTCAGGGAGCAGTTGGATGTCGTGCTGGGTAATATTACACTCTTGTGGATCATCTCGGAACAACTCCTGATGTTCTTTGAAGATCTTGATGAGAGGTGCACTATGATTGTCCTGAAAATAATTGTGAAGATCAGTTAGGATTTCCGAATTGGAAAGCGCTGACTCAGTGTCAGTGCTTTCGGGAGGAGAAGCAGGGAAGGTCTCACTGTGGATGTATGGCTCTTTAAAGGATGAATATGTTATCATGACAGTGGGAGGAGTACCGTTATATAGCTTCAGGAGGTTGACGTGGCACAACTGGGTCTTCCGCCGCCTATCTGGAGTCTCTAGAACGTAGTTATGGTTGTTTCTGCACTCCTTGATGCGGTAGGGTCCTGAAAACCTGTTTTGCAAAGGAGAACCTGGGATAGGGAAATAAGCAAGCACGAAGTATCCCGGTTTAAATTTCCTTACTTTGCTGGTCTGGTCGTAATGAGTCTTCATCCTCTCCTGTGCTTTCAATAGATTATCCTTGGCAAACTTATGCACTCTCTCTAGAATGTGTTGTAGGTTTTGAAGAAACTGGGGCACATTCTGATGCTCACTGAAGGTGGCATCACGTAGAAAGTCTTTGAAAGCTTTGAGAGGAGTACGGCACTTACGTCCGTAGAGCATCTCATAAGGAGATACTCCTAGAGACTCATTGGGAAGACTTCTATAGATACACATTATCAGGTCAATTTGCTTATCCCAATCCTTAGAGGTTTCATTACAAAACTTCTTCAGGAGTGCTTTAATAGTCTGATGACTACGCTCAAGAGAACCCTCTGAAGCAAGATGATAGGGGCTGGACAATACCTGTTTGATGTTGAACTCTTCCAGTGTCCTCTTGAAGAGATCACTGGTGAAGTTGGTGCCACAGTCGCTCTGAACCTCCCTTGGAAATCCATACTGGGTGAAGATCTTCAATAAGTGTTTCACAACCGTAGCAGCCGTAATGTTCTTTACTGGAACTGCTATGGGGAATCTGGTGGTAGGACACAGGATGGTTAAGATATAGGCGTTACCTGAACTGGTCCGAGGTAAAGGACCAACACAGTCTATAATAAGTCTGTGGAAAGGTTCCGCAGGCACCTGTAAGGGAGTCAGTGGTGCTCTGGGAATAGAGATGTTCGGTTTACCTGCCATCTGACATGTATGACACTGTTTGACGTACTGTTTGACGCTATTTACCATACCTGGCCAGTAGTAGTCTTGACGGATTCCGGATTTCTTGTTAAATCCGTAGTGTGAGAGTGCTCCGTGGGCCAGGTGTAGAATAGTGGGCCGCAGGCTGGCAGGAATCACTAGTTGTTCGACGTTGGCCCAATCGTCCTCCTCCTTCAGTTTACTGGGTCTATATCTGCGGTAGAGCAACTCGTTCTCTAGAAAGAACCCAGGAATACTGTCAGGTTGAGTCTCAGCCTGGAAAAATAATGGTGTCAAGGTAAGATCTTCCCTCTGTAACTTACGGAACTCCAACTTGGTCAGATTCGGGGGTAGTTTCTGAGGGTCTTGAGGGACAGCGGTAGCAGTAGTCAGCTGGCTGTGGTCGTGCAGCTTGTGCACGGGTGGTCACTAAAACCGGAGGAGAAACTTCATCACTCTCTTGAACCTTTGCTGGAACATACTCAAAGATGGGATTATTCCTTACAGAGGTACACACCTGGGGTTTGTCCATGACGATCAAGTTGGGCGGTTGCAGGTCTTCTGCCAAGTCGTTGCCCAGGAAAAGTTGCACTCCAGGCATGGGAAAAGGCTTTTCCCTGACGGCGACTTGGACTTCTCCGGTCACGAAGGGACAATCCAGGTGGACTCTGGCGAGAGGATAAGGAGTGGTAGCAGTGAGGTCAGTGATGAAGACAGTTTCTCCGGTGTAGGCGATATTGGGCACATCTGATTTCAAAATAATTGATTGAAGAGCCGCTGTGTCCCTCAAGATCTTCAGTTTGAAACGTCCCTCCGGATTTGAGCCGTTGGTAGAGACAGTTCCAGTACACAGATGTTTACTGAAAAGAGAAAGATCATTAACATGAACACCAACATTCATCACAGGCTTACCGGACTTAGGAGGAGTCTGTTTGGGTTTAGTGGATTCAGTATTTCCATTGTATTGAGACTTACCACATTTATCTATGGTATGTCCATAGAGTCTATAATACTTACAGTACAATTGCGAGCCAGCTTGATCGGTACTCACTTTCTCGTAACTGTACCAAGACTTCTTACTGGAAGATGGTTCTGGTGTCAGCCGGTGGATGAGGCTGTAAGTGTCAGCCGACTTAGCACACTTTAGGTAGTCGGTTTCTTCTTTATCTGCTAAATATAGACGGACAGGAGGCTGCACACGCCTCAAGAATTCTTCAACTAGCATGAGGTTGACGAGTTCTGCAAAAGTAGAGACATGTGCTGCTTCCAGCCATTTCATAAAATATCTCGTTTTGGTATTAGCAAATTCGAGAAAGGTAGTGGTACTTGCCTTCAGGTGGTCACGGAATTTCCTTCGATAACTTTCGGTGGAGAGAAGGTAGGCGTCCAACACTGCTTGTTTCAGAGTCTGGTAGTCATTCTCAGTCGCCAAAGTACTGATTGTAACTGCAGCTCTACCTGTGAGATGTACTCTGAGAAGGGTTGCCCATTGGTCGGAAGGCCAACTAAGTTGATTAGCAAGGGTTTCAAAGGTGGTGAAAAACACATCAACTTTTGTCTCTACGAATGGTGGCATTAACTTACTTGCATGTGAGATATTGAAACTGACAGGAAGATTGGCAGTAGCTTGCTGGCGTTGAGCGAGGTGTGTAGTTTCCAACGCGAATTCTTGTTGACGACATTCCGTAGCCAAAGCTGCTTGTTGTTTGTCATGGTCGCGTTGCATCTCCAATTGGCGTTGTTTTGTTTCAAGCTGTATTCGCTCACGTTCACGGAGTATTGCAATCTCACGTTCTTGTTCTTCTTTTCGTATGGCAGCTGCTTCCCTTTGCTGTTCTCTTTCGATCTTGGCCAGTTCTAGTTTGAGTTTCAGAGTTGCCAAATCAGGTTTATCTGCAATAAAGTAAGTTTCGTGAGTCTCAGAGTCTATCTTACCTTCCTCTAAGAGATGATCCAGTAACAGGTTATGTATTTCATTTTTGTTGGTTTGGTAGGGAACTTCTAGTTGATACTCATGTGCAAGAGTTTGTAATTCAGTCCTCTTGGCACGACTTAAGGTCCCTATTGCACCTGCTGGATCTGCACGGAAAGCTTGGAGACGAAACATGGTGAAATTAGCAAATAAATGCACAACGAATATACTGTTGTGATATGGTGAATGTCAGAAACAGGACAATGTGGCAACTGGTACCTATCCTGTGGAATCGTTAACAATTAATGTTAATTTCAAGATGATAAATGATTAATAAATCAAGGTCGCAAGAAATCTTGTACCCAGTACTCAATGTAAGCGGATAAGGGCAAGAAAATCCTACTAAATAAGCGAAACTGAGTTTCTAAAACAAATGAAACAGTTAATTGCCTCAAAAGTGAATTAGGTAGCCCAAGAATGTAGGCAAACCTTGCCGAGTCTATAGGACATAAGCAAGTTTTTCCCACTGAAATTAATATGATACTTACAGAATTAACGAACTTTTGTGCTCTGAAAAAGAAGGCTAATTCCCTACCAATGTAAATATCATCATCTCTGACCGACGTGTAGGGGTGCGAGGTGTCAACTGGTGATGAGAACTGCTGCTGAGGTCCCAAATCAGCAACTCAAGTTCATGCGAGAGGAACTATGGCCCTCTTTATCCTCCTACCGTCGGATTGCAGAAGATTAGGTGCTCTTGACCCGGGGACAGACCACAGTACCAGGGTACCAATATGATGATCTGCCGAAAATATGAGAAATATCCTAGGGACAAAAGATGGTAAACACGAGTAATAGCACGGAGGGAGAGATAACCAATTAAGAGAATGACTGAGGCGTACAGTCACCACGTAATCCAAAGTTGTCTCACCTTCACCATATGCTACTCTCGGAATGCACAATACACACGGCACCATATGAAAATAAAATTGAATATGGAAAATAGTGAAAAGCTACGTTACCAAAGGCAAATACGCTTACCACAAATTTCCGATCTGGTACCAGTACCTGAGTGAAGCTCCCGGATAGGCCCCCATGTAATGTGACGGTAAAGCGTTGGTGTTCGGCTGTTTCAAAAGCTGAGGGCAGGGCCTAGTCACATAACAAAAAAAAAAAAGAAGTTTGTCCTTTCGTCTGTGGTAAGGTAATGGGAAGACACACAAAACACAAAGTATATAAACAATGAAATTTTAATTACTCTAGAAAACAAGACATGAATAAAGACAATCTCGTAAACTTCAAAACAGGTCAACAAACAAAACAACATGAATAATTACTGGCAATGAAAAGTTACTCTAAGACAAGAATACAAGTTAAAATAAATCAAATAAGTGAGGTGCTGGGAATACTGGCTTCAAACTGCCACCTCTCTTAGTACACGACAGCCAAGGCTTAGTCTACTAGCGAGCGATGTCAACTCCAAGGAGCACAGAGATATTCTGAGGAGTCGGCGTGCTGCTGACCCAGACGTCGACTCTTGGTGGTGGCGTGGGTGCAGGTGCGGCGAGACACCAGCCAATCAGCAACAGACAGGCGGAGAATAAGTAGTTTGCTGGTTACAGCGGGCTGTAGCCGGTGTGTCGGGTTGTGCATGGTACGATTTGCTTCCTGGGCAAAACGTTTGGCGATACTGGTGGACGTATCTTCAATATAGTATCTTGTACTTGAACAACGTAAATATGTAGGGAAGAGCAGGCTCAATCTCTCTTGAAAGAGATTACTGTCACAATATATATATATATATATATATATATATATATATATATATATATATATATAAATATATATATATATATATATATATATATATATATATATATATATATATATATATATATATATATATATATATATATATATATATATATATATATATATATATGTCGTACCTAGTAGCCAGAACGCACTTGTCAGCCTACTATGCAAGGCCCGATTTGCCTAATAAGCCAAGTTTTCATGAATTAATTGTTTTTCGACTACCTAACCTACCTAACCTAACCTAACCTAAATTTTTTGGCCACCTAACCTAACCTAACCTATAAAGATAGGTTAGGTTAGGTTAGGTAGGGTTGGTTAGGTTCGGTCATATATCTATGTTAATTTTAACTCCAATAAAAAAAATTGACCTCATACATAATGAAATGGGTAGCTTTATCATTTCATGACAAAAAAATTAGAGAAAATATATTAATTCATGAAAACTTGGCTTATTAGGATTAATAATTCTAACACGAATTTTCTCAATACTTCTAATGTTTCTTTTCACTGTTGATGGTAATTGAAAAATCAATTCTCCAAAATTCATTTTTATATCTAGTCTGACGCGACACTTGAACGAGTTTCGTAATAACTTATTACATTTTCAAAGACTTTTAGTTTACACACACACAACTATAACCTGCAAACACTGAACAGAGTTCTTACTATGCTATGATTTAAACAGCTCTTTCATTATATTTTATACCCGCATTTTGGGTGAAGTTATTTGTTACAACAGTTTTGGATGAGGTGAACAAAACTTTCAACACATGACAGAACACGAATCAATGGGTATTAATTGGGTAAATTGAAGGTAAGAATGGAAGTAACTGCAGAGGGCCTATTGGCCCATATTTCTTGATGCTTCTATATCAGAGCGGAGTCTTGAAATGGGTAGAATATAGTTGTGCATTAATTGGCTGTTGATTGCTGGTGTTGAATTCTTGATGTATAGTGCCTCGCAGATATCAAGCCGCCTGCTATTGCTGTATCTATAGATGATTTCTGTGTTGTTTGCTAAGATTTCTCTGGTGATGGTCTGGTTGTGGGAAGAGATTATATGTTCTTTAATGGAGCCCTGTTGCTTATGCATCGTTAATCGCCTGGAAAGAGATGTTGTTGTCTTGCCTATATACTGAGTTCTTTGAGGCTTACAGTCCCCAAGTGGGCATTTGAAGGCATAGACGACGTTGGTCTCTTTTAAAGCGTTCTGCTTTGTGTCTGGAGAGTTTCTCATGAGTAGGTTGGCCGTTCTCTTGGTTTCATAGTAAATCGTCACTTCTATCTTTTGATTTTTGTCTGTAAGGATAACGTTTCTATTAACAATATCTTTCAGGACCCTTTCCTCCGTTTTATGAGCTGTGGAAAAGAAGTTCTTGTAAAATAGTCTAATAGGGGGTATACTTGTTGTGTTAGTTGTCTCTTCAGAGGTTGCATGGCGTTTCACCTTCCTTCTTATGATGTCTAGAACGAAACCATTGGAGAAGCCATTCTTGACTAGGACCTGCCTTACCCTACAGAGTTCTTCATCGACTTGCTTCTATCCTGAGCTGTGGCTGAGAGCACGGTCGACATAAGCGTTAACAACACTCCTCTTGTACCTGTCTGGGCAGTCACTGTTGGCATTTAGGCACATTCCTATGTTTGTTTCCTTAGTGTAGACTGCAGTGTGGAAACCTCCACTCCTTTCCATGACTGTTACATCTAGAAAGGGCAGCTTCCTATCCTTCTCCATCTCGTAAGAGAAACGCAACACAGAATTCTGCTCAAATGCCTCCTTAAGCTCCTGCAGATGTCTGACATCAGGTACCTGTGTAAAAATGTCGTCAACATACCTGCAGTATATGGCCAGTTTCAAGTTCATGTCGACTAAGACCTTTTGCTCGATGGTACCCATGTAGATGTTCGCAAACAGAACACCTAGGGGAGAACCCAATGTGACCCCATCTACTTGCTAATACTTGTGCCCATCCGTGCTCAAGAAGGGTGCCTCTTTAGTACAAGCTTGGAGTAGTTTCATTAGAATGTTTTCTGGCATGTCAAGAGGAGTACAGGCCGGATCACGATACACTCTGTCCACTATCATCCCGATTGTTTCATCCACAGGTACGTTTGTAAACAGTGATTCTACGTCCAACGAGGCTCTTATCCCTGTGGCCCGTGTTCCCCACAGCAAGTCAACAAATTCCTTTGGAGATTTCAGGCTGAAGGCGCAAGGGACATAAGGAGTCAGCAAGCCGTTGAGTCGCTTCGCCAGTCTGTACGTGGGTGTGGGTATCTGGCTGATGATTGGTCGAAGTGGGTTTCCGGGCGTATGTTTCTTGACATTTCCATACGCATATCCAGGTTTATATTCCCCAATTCCACTGCCAAAGATTATTCTATAATCTCATATAACAAATAATCTCTTCCCACAACCAGACCATCACCATAGAAGTCTTAACAAAAAACACGGAAATAATCGATAGATACAGCAATAGCAGGCGGCTTGATATCTGCGAGGCAGATATCAAGCAGATATGACTACACATTAAGTAGTCGACACCAGCAATCAACAGCCAATTAATGCACAACTATATTCTACCCATTTCTAGACTCAGCACCAATATAGTAGCATCAAGAAATATGGGCCAATAGGCGCTTTGCAGTTACTTCCATTCATATATATATATATATATATATATATATATATATATATATATATATATATATATATATATATATATATATATATATATATATATATATATATATATATAAATATATATATATATATATATATATATATATATATATATATATATATATATATAAATATATATATATATATATATATATATATATATATATATATATATATATATATATATATATATATATATATATATATATATATATATATATATATATATATATATATTATTAAATATGACCGAAAAAGTAAGATTAATAATTCTAACACGAATTTTCTCAATCTTTCGTACATTACGCTTCACTGTTGGAGGTAAATAAAAAATTAATTCTCCAAAATTCATTTTTATTTCTAGTCTGACGCGACACGGGCGCGTTTCGTAAAACTTATTACATTTTCAAAGACTTTAGTTCACAAATACACAACTGAATAGAACTTACGTATCTCAGATTTTATATCTACATTTGAGTGAGGTGGGAGGGGTGATGTGGCATTAACACAAGACAGAACAAGAGGGGATATTAATAGGGTATTAAAAGTATCAACACAAGACAGAACACAAACAATGGGTATTGAATAGAAGTGTTTGTAGAAAGCCTATTGGTCCATATTTCTTGATGCTTCTATATTGGAGCGGAGTCTTGAGGTGGGTAGAATATAGTTGTGCAATAATTGGCTGTTGATTGCTGGTGTTGACTTCTTGATGTGTAGTGCCTCGCAAACGTCAAGCCGCCTGCTATCGCTGTATCTATCGATGATTTCTGTGTTGTTTACTAGGATTTCTCTGGCGATGGTTTGGTTGTGGGAAGAGATTATATGTTCCTTAATGGAGCCCTGTTGCTTATGCATCGTTAAACGCCTAGAAAGAGATGTTGTTGTCTTGCCTATATACTGGGTTTTTTGGAGCTTACAGTCCCCAAGTGGGCATTTGAAGGCATAGACGACGTTAGTCTCTTTTAAAGCGTTCTGTTTTGTGTCTGGAGAGTTTCTCATGAGTAGGCTGGCCGTTTTTCTGGTTTTATAGTAAATCGTCAGTTGTATCCTCTGATTTTTGTCTGTAGGGATAACGTTTCTATTAACAATATCTTTCAGGACCCTTGCCTCCGTTTTATGAGCTGTGGAAAAGAAGTTCCTTTAAAATAGTCTAATAGGGGGTATAGGTGTTGTGTTAGTTGTCTCTTCAGAGGTTGCATGGCTTTTCACTTTCCTTCTTATGATGTCTTCGACGAAACCATTGGAGAAGCCGTTATTGACTAGGAGCTGCCTTACCCTACAGAGTTCTTCGTCGACTTGCTTCCATTCTGAGCTGTGGCTGAGAGCACGGTCGACATATGCGTTAACAACACTCCTCTTGTACCTGTCAGGGCAGTCGCTGTTGGCATTTAGGCACATTCCTATGTTTGTTTCCTTAGTGTAGACTGCAGTGTGGAAACCTCCGCCCTTTTCCATGACTGTTACATCTAGAAAGGGCAGCTTCCCATCCTTTTCCATCTCGTAAGTGAAACGCAGCACGGAACTCTGCTCAAATGCCTCCTTCAGCTCCTGCAGATGTCTGACATCAGGTACCTGTGTAAAAATGTCGTCAACATACCTGCAGTATATGGCCGGTTTCAAGTTCATGTCGACTAAGACTTTTTGCTCGATGGTACCCATATAGAAGTTTGCAAACAGGACACCTAGGGGAGAACCCATGGCGACCCCATCTACTTGCTTATACATGTGCCCATCCGGGCTCAAGAAGGGTGCCTCTTTAGTACAAGCTTGGAGTAGTTTCCTCAGAATATTTTCTGGTATGTCAAGAGGAGTACAGGCTGGATCACGATACACTCTGTCGGCTATCATTCCGATTGTCTCGTCCACAGGTACGTTGGTAAACAGCGATTCTACGTCCAACGAGGCTCTTATCCCTGTGGCCCGTGTGCCCCGCAGTAAGTCAACAAATTCCTTTGGAGACGTCTATGCCTTCAAATGCCCACTTGGGGACTGTAAGCTCCAAAAAACCCAGTATATAGGCAAGACAACAACATCTCTTTCTAGGCGTTTAACGATGCATAAGCAACAGGGCTCCATTAAGGAACATATAATCTCTTCCCACAACCAAACCATCGCCAGAGAAATCCTAGTAAACAACACAGAAATCATCGATAGATACAGCGATAGCAGGCGGCTTGACGTTTGCGAGGCACTACACATCAAGAAGTCAACACCAGCAATCAACAGCCAATTATTGCACAACTATATTCTACCCACCTCAAGACTCCGCTCCAATATAGAAGCATCAAGAAATATGGACCAATAGGCTTTCTACAAACACTTCTATTCAATACCCATTGTTTGTGTTCTGTCTTGTGTTGATACTTTTAATACCCTATTAATATCCCCTCTTGTTCTGTCTTGTGTTAATGCCACATCACCCCCTCCCACCTCACTCAAATGTAGATATAAAATCTGAGATACGTAAGTTCTATTCAGTTGTGTATTTGTGAACTAAAGTCTTTGAAAATGTAATAAGTTTTACGAAACGAGCCCGTGTCGCGTCAGACTAGAAATAAAAATGAATTTTGGAGAATTAATTTTTGATTTACCTCCAACAGTGAAGCGTAATGTACGAAAGATTGAGAAAATTCGTGTTAGAATTATTAATCTTACTTTTTCGGTCATATTTAATAATATATGTCTACAGGAAAGACTGCTACCAAAATATACTAATATATATATATATATATATATATATATATATATATATATATATATATATATATATATATATATATATATATATATATATATATATATATATATATATATATATATATATATATATATATATATATATATATATATATATATATATATATATATATTGTCACGGTAACAGTGTGTTCGGCTGTTTCAAAAGCTAGGGGTATGGCCTCGTCACATAAAGAAACAAAAAGAGAAAATATGGAACTTTCATCTGTGGTAAGGTAATGGGAAGACACACAAAACACAAGTAAATTTAACAATTAGATTTTAATTACGTTAGAAAAGCAAAACATAAATAAAAATGGACATAAAAAGTATAACATAAGTTAATCAAACAAAATAATAAGAATAATCACTGGCAAAATAAAAAGTTACGTTAAGACAGGTGAGTAATATACAAGGAGATATATGGTTGCAGGAATATTGGCTTTAAGCTGCCACCTCTCTTAGTACACGTAAGCCAGAGCTTAGTCTACAAATGAGACGTGTTAACTTGTGGAATGCACTGGATATTCTGAGGGCTGTAGGTCGTGGTGGCCCCAGACATCAGGTAGTGTGGCGGGTGGAGGGAGCAGGGGCGGCTGGGCACCAGCCAATCAGCGATGAGCATGCGACGGACAGGTAGTTTGGTGGTTCGAGTGGTGGAGGAGGAGCAGGTGTTCCTGGTGCTGAATACGTTTGCTCTCTGGCAAACTTTGGTGTTGTACTTGTTGGATATTTCTTCCATATTAGTTGTATAGGGACGTACTTAGGAGGGAAGAGCAGGCTCAATCTCTCTTGAAGGAGATTATCATCACAATATATATACTAAATTAAAATAATATGACCACATATTCTGTATTTACTATCTTCTAATTTAGGGCCTTAATCCACTTGACCATCACGACCGGACATAATGAGGTGATAGCCGAGGCTATTTGAACCACCCCACCGCCGGCACTCGGATAGTAATCTTGGGCATAGCATTTTACCAAATCACCTCATTCTTTGGGGCACACGTGAGGAACACAAATGCGAACAAGCCTGAATGGTCCCCAGGACAATATGCAACTGAAAACTCACACCCCAGAAGTGACTCGAACCCATACTCCCAGGAGCAACGCAACTGGTATGTACAAGACGCCTTATTCCACTTGACCATCACGACCGGACATAATGAGGTGATAGCCGAGGCTATTTGAACCACCCCACCGCCGGCACTCGGATAGTAATCTTGGGCATAGCATTTTACCAAATCACCTCATTCTTTGAGGCACACGTGAGGAACACAAATGCGAACAAGCCTGAATGGTCCCCAGGACAATATGCAACTGAAAACTCACACCCCAGAAGTGACTCGAACCCATACTCCCAGGAGCAACGCAACTGGTATGTACAAGACGCCTTAATCCACTTGACCATCACGACCGGACATAATGAGGTGATAGCCGAGGCTATTTGAACCACCCCACCGCCGGCACTCGGATAGTAATCTTGGGCATAGCATTTTACCAAATCACCTCATTCTTTGGGGCACACGTGAGGAACACAAATGCGAACAAGCCTGAATGGTCCCCAGGACAATATGCAACTGAAAACTCACACCCCAGAAGTGACTCGAACCCATACTCCCAGGAGCAACGCAACTGGTATGTACAAGACGCCTTAATCCACTTGACCATCACAACTGGACATAATGAGGTGATAGCCGAGGCTATTTGAACCACCCCACCGCCGGCACTCGGATAGTAATCTTGGGCATAGCATTTTACCAAATCACCTCATTCTTTGGGGCACACGTGAGGAACACAAATGTGAACAAGCCTGAATGGTCCCCAGGACAATATGCAACTGAAAACTCACACCCCAGAAGTGACTCGAACCCATACTCCCAGGAGCAACGCAACTGGTATGTACAAGACGCCTTAATCCACTTGACCATCACGACCGGACATAATGAGGTGATAGCCGAGGCTATTTGAACCACCCCACCGCCGGCACTCGGATAGTAATCTTGGGCATAGCATTTTACCAAATCACCTCATTCTTTGGGGCACACGTGAGGAACACAAATGCGAACAAGCCTGAATGGTCCCCAGGACAATATGCAACTGAAAACTCACACCCCAGAAGTGACTCGAACCCATACTCCCAGGAGCAACGCAACTGGTATGTACAAGACGCCTTAATCCACTTGACCATCACGACCGGACATAATGAGGTGATAGCCGAGGCTATTTGAACCACCCCACCGCCGGCACTCGGATAGTAATCTTGGGCATAGCATTTTACCAAATCACCTCATTCTTTGGGGCACACGTGAGGAACACAAATGCGAACAAGCCTGAATGGTCCCCAGGACAATATGCAACTGAAACTCACACCCCAGAAGTGACTCGAACCCATACTCCCAGGAGCAACGCAACTGGTATGTACAAGACGCCTTAATCCACTTGACCATCACGACCGGACATAATGAGATGATAGCCGAGGCTATTTGAACCACCCCACCGCCGGCACTCGGATAGTAATCTAGGGCATAGCATTTTACCAAATCACCTCATTCTTTGGGGCACACGTGAGGAACACAAATGCGAACAAGCCTGAATGGTCCCCAGGACAATATGCAACTGAAAACTCACACCCCAGAAGTGACTCGAACCCATACTCCCAGGAGCAACGCAACTGGTATGTACAAGACGCCTTAATCCACTTGACCATCACGACCGGACATAATGAGGTGATAGCCGAGGCTATTTGAACCACCCCACCGCCGGCACTCGGATAGTAATCTTGGGCATAGCATTTTACCAAATCACCTCATTCTTTGGGGCACACGTGAGGAACACAAATGCGAACAAGCCTGAATGGTCCCCAGGACAATATGCAACTGAAAACTCACACCCCAGAAGTGACTCGAACCCATACTCCCAGGAGCAACGCAACTCGTATGTACAAGACGCCTTAATCCACTTGACCATCACGACCGGACATAATGAGGTGATAGCCGAGGCTATTTGAACCACCCCACCGCCGGCACTCGGATAGTAATCTTGGGCATAGCATTTTACCAAATCACCTCATTCTTTGGGGCACACGTGAGGAACACAAATGCGAACAAGCCTAAATGGTCCCAAGGACAATATGCAACTGAAAACTCACACCCCAGAAGTGACTCGAACCCATAGTCCCAGGAGCAACGCAACTGGTATGTACAAGACGCCTTAATCCACTTGACCATCACGACCGGACATAATGAGGTGATAGCCGAGGCTATTTGAACCACCCCACCGCCGGCACTCAGATAGTAATCTTGGGCATAGCATTTTACCAAATCACCTCATTCTTTGGGGCACACGTGAGGAACACAAATGCGAACAAGCCTGAATGGTCCCCAGGACAATATGCAACTGAAAACTCACACCCCAGAAGTGACTCGAACCCATACTCCCAGGAGCAACGCAACTGGTATGTACAAGACGCCTTAATCCACTTGACCATCACGACCGGACATAATGAGGTGATAGCCGAGGCTATTTGAACCACCCCACCACCGGCACTCGGATAGCAATCTTGGGCATAGCATTTTACCAAATCACCTCATTCTTTGGGGCATACATGAGGAACACAAATGCGAACAAGCCTGAATGGTCCCCAGGACAATATGCAACTGAAAACTCACACCCCAGAAGTGACTCGAACCCATACTCCCAGGAGCAACGCAACTGGTATGTACGAGACGCCTTAATCCACTTGACCATCACGACCGGACATAATGAGGTGATAGCCGAGGCTATTTGAACCACCCCACCGCCGGCACTCGGATAGTAATCTTGGGCATAGCATTTTACCAAATCACCTCATTCTTTGGGGCACACGTGAGGAACACAAATGCGAACAAGCCTGAATGGTCCCCAGGACAATATGCAACTGAAAACTCACACCCCAGAAGTGACTCGAACCCATACTCCCAGGAGCAACGCAACTGGTATGTACAAGACGCCTTAATCCACTTGACCATCACGACCGGACATAATGAGATGATAGCCGAGGCTATTTGAACCACCCCACCGCCGGCACTCGGATAGTAATCTTGGGCATAGCATTTTACCAAATCACCTCATTCTTTGGGGCACCCGTGAGGAACACAAATGCGAACAAGCCTGAATGGTCCCCAGGACAATATGCAACTGAAAACTCACACCCCAGAAGTGACTCGAACCCATACTCCCAGGAGCAACGCAACTGGTATGTACAAGACGCCTTAATCCACTTGACCATCACGACCGGACATAATGAGGTGATTGCCGAGGCTATTTGAACCACCCCACCGCCGGCACTCGGATAGTAATCTTGGGCATAGCATTTTACCAAATCACCTCATTCTTTGGGGCACACGTGAGGAACACAAATGCGAACAAGCCTGAATGGTCCCCAGGACAATATGCAACTGAAAACTCACACCCCAGAAGTGACTCGAACCCATACTCCCAGAAGCAACGCAACTGGTATGTACAAGACGCCTTAATCCACTTGACCATCACGACCGGACATAATGAGGTATTAGCCGAGGCTATTTGAACCACCCCACCGCCGGCACTCGGATAGTAATCTTGGGCATAGCATTTTACCAAATCACCTCATTCTTTGGGGCACACGTGAGGAACACAAATGCGAACAAGCCTGAATGGTCCCCAGGACAATATGCAACTGAAAACTCACACCCCAGAAGTGACTCGAACCCATACTCCCAGGAGCAACGCAACTGGTATGTACAAGACGCCTTAATCCACTTGACCATCACGACCGGACATAATGAGGTGATAGCCGAGGCTATTTGAACCACCCCACCGCCGGCACTCGGATAGTAATCTTGGGCATAGCATTTTACCAAATCACCTCATTCTTTGGGGCACACGTGAGGAACACAAATGCGAACAAGCCTGAATGGTCCCCAGGACAATATGCAACTGAAAACTCACACCCCAGAAGTGACTCGAACCCATACTCCCAGGAGCAACGCAACTGGTATGTACAAGACGCCTTAATCCACTTGACCATCACGACCGGACATAATGAGGTGATAGCCGAGGCTATTTGAACCACCCCACCGCCGGCACTCGGATAGTAATCTTGGGCATAGCATTTTACCAAATCACCTCATTCTTTGGGGCACACGTGAGGAACACAAATGCGAACAAGCCTGAATGGTCCCCAGGACAATATGCAACTGAAAACTCACACCCCAGAAGTGACTCGAACCCATACTCCCAGGAGCAACGCAACTGGTATGTACAAGACGCCTTAATCCACTTGACCATCACGACCGGACATAATGAGGTGATAGCCGAGGCTATTTGAACCACCCCACCGCCGGCACTCGGATAGTAATCTTGGGCATAGCATTTTACCAAATCACCTCATTCTTTGGGGCACACGTGAGGAACACAAATGCGAACAAGCCTGAATGGTCCCCAGGACAATATGCAACTGAAAACTCACACCCCAGAAGTGACTCGAACCCATACTCCCAGGAGCAACGCAACTGGTATGTACAAGACGCCTTAATCCACTTGACCATCACGACCGGACATAATGAGGTGATAGCCGAGGCTATTTGAACCACCCCACCGCCGGCACTCGGATAGTAATCTTGGGCATAGCATTTTACCAAATCACCTCATTCTTTGGGGCTTATGTGAGGAACACAAATGCGAACAAGCCTGAATGGTCCCCAGGACAATATGCAACTGAAAACTCACACCCCAGAAGTGACTCGAACCCATACTCCCAAGAGCAACGCAACTGGTATGTACAAGACACCTTAATCCACTTGACCATCACGACCGGACATAATGAGGTGATAGCCGAGGCTATTTGAACCACCCCACCGCCGGCACTCGGATAGTAATCTTGGGCATTGCATTTTACCAAATCACCTCATTCTTTGGGGCCCACGTGAGGAACACAAATGCGAACAAGCCTGAATGGTCCCCAGGACAATATGCAACTGAAAACTCACACCCCAGAAGTGACTCGAACCCATACTCCCAGGAGCAACGCAACTGGTATGTACAAGACGCCTTAATCCACTTGACCATCACGACCGGACATAATGAGGTGATAGCCGAGGCTATTTGAACCACCCCACCGCCGGCACTCGGATAGTAATCTTGGGCATAGCATTTTACCAAATCACCTCATTCTTTGGGGCACACGTGAGGAACACAAATGCGAACAAGCCTGAATTGTCCCCAGGACAATATGCAACTGAAAACTCACACCCCAGAAGTGACTTGAACCCATACTCCCAGGAGCAACGCAACTGGTATGTACAAGACGCCTTAATCCACTTGACCATCACGACCGGACATAATGAGGTGATAGCCGAGGCTATTTGAACCACCCCACCGCCGGCACTCGGATAGTAATCTTGGGCATAGCATTTTACCAAATCACCTCATTCTTTGGGGCACACGTGAGGAACACAAATGCGAACAAGCCTGAATTGTCCCCAGGACAATATGCAACTGAAAACTCACACCCCAGAAGTGACTCGAACCCATACTCCCAGGAGCAACGCAACTGGTATGTACAAGACGCCTTAATCCACTTGACCATCACGACCGGACATAATGAGATGATAGCCGAGGCTATTTGAACCACCCCACCGCCGGCACTCGGATAGTAATCTCGGGCATAGCATTTTACCAAATCACCTCATTCTTTGGGGCACACGTGAGGAACACAAATGCGAACAAGCCTGAATGGTCCCCAGGACAATATGCAACTGAAAACTCACACCCCAGAAGTGACTCGAACCCATACTCCCAGGAGCAACGCAACTGGTATGTACAAGACGCCTTAATCCACTTGACCATCACGACCGGACATAATGAGGTGATTGCCGAGGCTATTTGAACCACCCCACCGCCGGCACTCGGATAGTAATCTTGGGCATAGCATTTTACCAAATCACCTCATTCTTTGGGGCACACGTGAGGAACACAAATGCGAACAAGCCTGAATGGTGCCCAGGACAATATGCAACTGAAAACTCACACCCCAGAAGTGACTCGAACCCATACTCCCAGAAGCAATGCAACTGGTATGTACAAGACGCCTTAATCCACTTGACCATCACGACCGGACATAATGAGGTGATAGCCGAAGCTATTTGAACCACCCCACCGCCGGCACTCGGATAGTAATCTTGGGCATAGCATTTTACCAAATCACCTCATTCTTTGGGGCACACGTGAGGAACACAAATGCGAACAAGCCTGAATGGTCCCCAGGACAATATGCAACTGAAAACTCACACCCCAGAAGTGACTCGAACCCATACTCCCAGGAGCAACGCAACTGGTATGTACAAGACGCCTTAATCCACTTGACCATCACGACCGGACATAATGAGGTGATAGACGAGGCTATTTGAACCACCCCACCGCCGGCACTCGGATAGTAATCTTGGGCATAGCATTTTACCAAATCACCTCATTCTTTGGGGCACACGTGAGGAACACAAATGCGAACAAGCCTGAATGGTCCCCAGGACAATATGCAACTGAAAACTCACACCCCAGAAGTGACTTGAACCCATACTCCCAGGAGCAACGCAACTGGTATGTACAAGACGCCTTAATCCACTTGACCATCACGACCGGACATAATGAGGTGATAGCCGAGGCTATTTGAACCACCCCACCGCCGGCACTCGGATAGTAATCTTGGGCATAGCATTTTACCAAATCACCTCATTCTTTGGGGCACACGTGAGGAACACAAATGCGAACAAGCCTGAATGGTCCCCAGGACAATATGCAACTGAAAACTCACACCCCAGAAGTGACTCGAACCCATACTCCCTGGAGCAACGCAACTGGTATGTACAAGACGCCTTAAACCACTTGACCATCACGACCGGACATAATGAGGTGATAGCCAAGGCTATTTGAACCACCCCACCGCCGGCACTCGGATAGTAATCTTGGGCATAGCATTTTACCAAATCACCTCATTCTTTGGGGCACACGTGAGGAACACAAATGCGAACAAGCCTGAATGGTCCCCAGGACAATATGCAACTGAAAACTCACACCCCAGAAGTGACTCGAACCCATACTCCCAGAAGCAACGCAACTGGTATGTACAAGACGCCTTAATCCACTTGACCATCACGACCGGACATAATGAGGTATTAGCCGAGGCTATTTGAACCACCCCACCGCCGGCACTCGGATAGTAATCTTGGGCATAGCATTTTACCAAATCACCTCATTCTTTGGGGCACACGTGAAGAACACAAATGCGAACAAGCCTGAATGGTCCCCAGGACAATATGCAACTGAAAACTCACACCCCAGAAGTGACTCGAACCCATACTCCCAGGAGCAACGCAACTGGTATGTACAAGACGCCTTAATCCACTTGACCATCACGACCGGACATAATGAGGTGATAGCCGAGGCTATTTGAACCACCCCACCGCCGGCACTCGGATAGTAATCTTGGGCATAGCATTTTACCAAATCACCTCATTCTTTGGGGCCCACGTGAGGAACACAAATGCGAACAAGCCTGAATGGTCCCCAGGACAATATGCAACTGAAAACTCACACCCCAGAAGTGACTCGAACCCATACTCCCAGGAGCAACGCAACTGGTATGTACAAGACGCCTTAATCCACTTGACCATCACGACCGGACATAATGAGGTGATAGCCGAGGCTATTTGAACCACCCCACCGCCGGCACTCGGATAGTAATCTTGGGCATAGCATTTTACCAAATCACCTCATTCTTTGGGGCACACGTGAGGAACACAAATGCGAACAAGCCTGAATTGTCCCCAGGACAATATGCAACTGAAAACTCACACCCCAGAAGTGACTTGAACCCATACTCCCAGGAGCAACGCAACTGGTATGTACAAGACGCCTTAATCCACTTGACCATCACGACCGGACATAATGAGGTGATTGCCGAGGCTATTTGAACCACCCCACCGCCGGCACTCGGATAGTAATCTTGGGCATAGCATTTTACCAAATCACCTCATTCTTTGGGGCACACGTGAGGAACACAAATGCGAACAAGCCTGAATTGTCCCCAGGACAATATGCAACTGAAAACTCACACCCCAGAAGTGACTCGAACCCATACTCCCAGGAGCAACGCAACTGGTATGTACAAGACGCCTTAATCCACTTGACCATCACGACCGGACATAATGAGATGATAGCCGAGGCTATTTGAACCACCCCACCGCCGGCACTCGGATAGTAATCTTGGGCATAGCATTTTACCAAATCACCTCATTCTTTGGGGCACACGTGAGGAACACAAATGCGAACAAGCCTGAATGGTCCCCAGGACAATATGCAACTGAAAACTCACACCCCAGAAGTGACTCGAACCCATACTCCCAGGAGCAACGCAACTGGTATGTACAAGACGCCTTAATCCACTTGACCATCACGACCGGACATAATGAGGTGATTGCCGAGGCTATTTGAACCACCCCACCGCCGGCACTCGGATAGTAATCTTGGGCATAGCATTTTACCAAATCACCTCATTCTTTGGGGCACACGTGAGGAACACAAATGCGAACAAGCCTGAATGGTCCCCAGGACAATATGCAACTGAAAACTCACACCCCAGAAGTGACTCGAACCCATACTCCCAGAAGCAATGCAACTGGTATGTACAAGACGCCTTAATCCACTTGACCATCACGACCGGACATAATGAGGTGATAGCCGAAGCTATTTGAACCACCCCACCGCCGGCACTCGGATAGTAATCTTGGGCATAGCATTTTACCAAATCACCTCATTCTTTGGGGCACACGTGAGGAACACAAATGCGAACAAGCCTGAATGGTCCCCAGGACAATATGCAACTGAAAACTCACACCCCAGAAGTGACTTGAACCCATACTCCCTGGAGCAACGCAACTGGTATGTACAAGACGCCTTAAACCACTTGACCATCACGACCGGACATAATGAGGTGATAGCCAAGGCTATTTGAACCACCCCACCGCCGGCACTCGGATAGTAATCTTGGGCATAGCATTTTACCAAATCACCTCATTCTTTGGGGCACACGTGAGGAACACAAATGCGAACAAGCCTGAATGGTCCCCAGGACAATATGCAACTGAAAACTCACACCCCAGAAGTGACTCGAACCCATACTCCCAGGAGCAACGCAACTGGTATGTACAAGACGCCTTAATCCACTTGACCATCACAACTGGACATAATGAGGTGATAGCCGAGGCTATTTGAACCACCCCACCGCCGGCACTCGGATAGTAATCTTGGGCATAGCATTTTACCAAATCACCTCATTCTTTGGGGCACACGTGAGGAACACAAATGCGAACAAGCCTGAATGGTCCCCAGGACAATATGCAACTGAAAACTCACACCCCAGAAGTGACTCGAACCCATACTCCCAGGAGCAACGCAACTGGTATGTACAAGACGCTTTAATCCACTTGACCATCACGACCGGACATAATGAGGTGATAGCCGAGGCTATTTGAACCACCCCACCGCCGGCACTCGGATAGTAATCTTGGGCATAGCATTTTACCAAATCACCTCATTCTTTGGGGCACACGTGAGGAACACAAATGCGAACAAGCCTGAATGGTCCCCAGGACAATATGCAACTGAAAACTCACACCCCAGAAGTGACTTGAACCCATACTCCCTGGAGCAACGCAACTGGTATGTACAAGACGCCTTAAACCACTTGACCATCACGACCGGACATAATGAGGTGATAGCCAAGGCTATTTGAACCACCCCACCGCCGGCACTCGGATAGTAATCTTGGGCATAGCATTTTACCAAATCACCTCATTCTTTGGGGCACACGTGAGGAACACAAATGCGAACAAGCCTGAATGGTCCCCAGGACAATATGCAACTGAAAACTCACACCCCAGAAGTGACTCGAACCCATACTCCCAGGAGCAACGCAACTGGTATGTACAAGACGCCTTAATCCACTTGACCATCACAACTGGACATAATGAGGTGATAGCCGAGGCTATTTGAACCACCCCACCGCCGGCACTCGGATAGTAATCTTGGGCATAGCATTTTACCAAATCACCTCATTCTTTGGGGCACACGTGAGGAACACAAATGCGAACAAGCCTGAATGGTCCCCAGGACAATATGCAACTGAAAACTCACACCCCAGAAGTGACTCGAACCCATACTCCCAGGAGCAACGCAACTGGTATGTACAAGACGCCTTAATCCACTTGACCATCACGACCGGACATAATGAGGTGATAGCCGAGGCTATTTGAACCACCCCACCGCCGGCACTCAGATAGTAATCTTGGGCATAGCATTTTACCAAATCACCTCATTCTTTGGGGCACACGTGAGGAACACAAATGCGAACAAGCCTGAATGGTCCCCAGGACAATATGCAACTGAAAACTCACACCCCAGAAGTGACTCGAACCCATACTCCCAGGAGCAACGCAACTGGTATGTACAAGACGCCTTAATCCACTTGACCATCACGACCGGACATAATGAGGTGATTGCCGAGGCTATTTGAACCACCCCACCGCCGGCACTCGGATAGTAATCTTGGGAATAGCATTTTACCAAATCACCTCATTCTTTGGGGCACACGTGAGGAACACAAATGCGAACAAGCCTGAATGGTCCCCAGGACAATATGCAACTGAAAACTCACACCCCAGAAGTGACACGAACCCATACTCCCAGAAGCAACGCAACTGGTATGTACAAGACGCCTTAATCCACTTGACCATCACGACCGGACATAATGAGGTGATAGCCGAAGCTATTTGAACCACCCCACCGCCGGCACTCGGATAGTAATCTTGGGCATAGCATTTTACCAAATCACCTCATTCTTTGGGGCACACGTGAGGAACACAAATGCGAACAAGCCTGAATGGTCCCCAGGACAATATGCAACTGAAAACTCACACCCCAGAAGTGACTCGAACCCATACTCCCAGGAGCAACGCAACTGGTATGTACAAGACGCCTTAATCCACTTGACCATCACGACCGGACATAATGAGGTGATAGCCGAGGCTATTTGAACCACCCCACCGCCGGCACTCGGATAGTAATCTTGGGCATAGCATTTTACCAAATCACCTCATTCTTTGGGGCACACGTGAGGAACACAAATGCGAACAAGCCTGAATGGTCCCCAGGACAATATGCAACTGAAAACTCACACCCCAGAAGTGACTTGAACCCATACTCCCAGGAGCAACGCAACTGGTATGTACAAGACACCTTAATCCACTTGACCATCACGACCGGACATAATGAGGTGATAGCCGAGGCTATTTGAACCACCCCACCGCCGGCACTCGGATAGTAATCTTGGGCATAGCATTTTACCAAATCACCTCATTCTTTGGGGCACACGTGAGGAACACAAATGCGAACAAGCCTGAATGGTCCCCAGGACAATATGCAACTGAAAACTCACACCCCAGAAGTGACTTGAACCCATACTCCCTGGAGCAACGCAACTGGTATGTACAAGACGCCTTAATCCACTTGACCATCACGACCGGACATAATGAGGTGATAGCCAAGGCTATTTGAACCACCCCACCGCCGGCACTCGGATAGTAATCTTGGGCATAGCATTTTACCAAATCACCTCATTCTTTGGGGCCCACGTGAGGAACACAAATGCGAACAAGCCTGAATGGTCCCCAGGACAATATGCAACTGAAAACTCACACCCCAGAAGTGACTCGAACCCATACTCCCAGGAGCAACGCAACTGGTATGTACAAGACGCCTTAATCCACTTGACCATCACGACCGGACATAATGAGGTGATAGCCGAGGCTATTTGAACCACCCCACCACCGGCACTCGGATAGTAATCTTGGGCATAGCATTTTACCAAATCACCTCATTCTTTGGGGCACACGTGAGGAACACAAATGCGAACAAGCCTGAATTGTCCCCAGGACAATATGCAACTGAAAACTCACACCCCAGAAGTGACTCGAACCCATACTCCCAGGAGCAACGCAACTGGTATGTACAAGACGCCTTAATCCACTTGACCATCACGACCGGACATAATGAGATGATAGCCGAGGCTATTTGAACCACCCCACCGCCGGCACTCGGATAGTAATCTTGGGCATAGCATTTTACCAAATCACCTCATTCTTTGGGGCACACGTGAGGAACACAAATGCGAACAAGCCTGAATGGTCCCCAGGACAATATGCAACTGAAAACTCACACCCCAGAAGTGACTCGAACCCATACTCCCAGGAGCAACGCAACTGGTATGTACAAGACGCCTTAATCCACTTGACCATCACGACCGGACATAATGAGGTGATTGCCGAGGCTATTTGAACCACCCCACCGCCGGCACTCGGATAGTAATCTTGGGCATAGCATTTTACCAAATCACCTCATTCTTTGGGGCACACGTGAGGAACACAAATGCGAACAAGCCTGAATGGTGCCCAGGACAATATGCAACTGAAAACTCACACCCCAGAAGTGACTCGAACCCATACTCCCAGAAGCAATGCAACTGGTATGTACAAGACGCCTTAATCCACTTGACCATCACGACCGGACATAATGAGGTGATAGCCGAAGCTATTTGAACCACCCCACCGCCGGCACTCGGATAGTAATCTTGGGCATAGCATTTTACCAAATCACCTCATTCTTTGGGGCACACGTGAGGAACACAAATGCGAACAAGCCTGAATGGTCCCCAGGACAATATGCAACTGAAAACTCACACCCCAGAAGTGACTCGAACCCATACTCCCAGGAGCAACGCAACTGGTATGTACAAGACGCCTTAATCCACTTGACCATCACGACCGGACATAATGAGGTGATAGACGAGGCTATTTGAACCACCCCACCGCCGGCACTCGGATAGTAATCTTGGGCATAGCATTTTACCAAATCACCTCATTCTTTGGGGCACACGTGAGGAACACAAATGCGAACAAGCCTGAATGGTCCCCAGGACAATATGCAACTGAAAACTCACACCCCAGAAGTGACTTGAACCCATACTCCCAGGAGCAACGCAACTGGTATGTACAAGACGCCTTAATCCACTTGACCATCACGACCGGACATAATGAGGTGATAGCCGAGGCTATTTGAACCACCCCACCGCCGGCACTCGGATAGTAATCTTGGGCATAGCATTTTACCAAATCACCTCATTCTTTGGGGCACACGTGAGGAACACAAATGTGAACAAGCCTGAATGGTCCCCAGGACAATATGCAACTGAAAACTCACACCCCAGAAGTGACTCGAACCCATACTCCCTGGAGCAACGCAACTGGTATGTACAAGACGCCTTAAACCACTTGACCATCACGACCGGACATAATGAGGTGATAGCCAAGGCTATTTGAACCACCCCACCGCCGGCACTCGGATAGTAATCTTGGGCATAGCATTTTACCAAATCACCTCATTCTTTGGGGCACACGTGAGGAACACAAATGCGAACAAGCCTGAATGGTCCCCAGGACAATATGCAACTGAAAACTCACACCCCAGAAGTGACTCGAACCCATACTCCCAGAAGCAACGCAACTGGTATGTACAAGACGCCTTAATCCACTTGACCATCACGACCGGACATAATGAGGTATTAGCCGAGGCTATTTGAACCACCCCACCGCCGGCACTCGGATAGTAATCTTGGGCATAGCATTTTACCAAATCACCTCATTCTTTGGGGCACACGTGAGGAACACAAATGCGAACAAGCCTGAATGGTCCCCAGGACAATATGCAACTGAAAACTCACACCCCAGAAGTGACTCGAACCCATACTCCCAGGAGCAACGCAACTGGTATGTACAAGACGCCTTAATCCACTTGACCATCACGACCGGACATAATGAGGTGATAGCCGAGGCTATTTGAACCACCCCACCGCCGGCACTCGGATAGTAATCTTGGGCATAGCATTTTACCAAATCACCTCATTCTTTGGGGCCCACGTGAGGAACACAAATGCGAACAAGCCTGAATGGTCCCCAGGACAATATGCAACTGAAAACTCACACCCCAGAAGTGACTCGAACCCATACTCCCAGGAGCAACGCAACTGGTATGTACAAGACGCCTTAATCCACTTGACCATCACGACCGGACATAATGAGGTGATAGCCGAGGCTATTTGAACCACCCCACCGCCGGCACTCGGATAGTAATCTTGGGCATAGCATTTTACCAAATCACCTCATTCTTTGGGGCACACGTGAGGAACACAAATGCGAACAAGCCTGAATTGTCCCCAGGACAATATGCAACTGAAAACTCACACCCCAGAAGTGACTTGAACCCATACTCCCAGGAGCAACGCAACTGGTATGTACAAGACGCCTTAATCCACTTGACCATCACGACCGGACATAATGAGGTGATAGCCGAGGCTATTTGAACCACCCCACCGCCGGCACTCGGATAGTAATCTTGGGCATAGCATTTTACCAAATCACCTCATTCTTTGGGGCACACGTGAGGAACACAAATGCGAACAAGCCTGAATTGTCCCCAGGACAATATGCAACTGAAAACTCACACCCCAGAAGTGACTTGAACCCATACTCCCAGGAGCAACGCAACTGGTATGTACAAGACGCCTTAATCCACTTGACCATCACGACCGGACATAATGAGGTGATAGCCGAGGCTATTTGAACCACCCCACCGCCGGCACTCGGATAGTAATCTTGGGCATAGCATTTTACCAAATCACCTCATTCTTTGGGGCACACGTGAGGAACACAAATGCGAACAAGCCTGAATTGTCCCCAGGACAATATGCAACTGAAAACTCACACCCCAGAAGTGACTCGAACCCATACTCCCAGGAGCAACGCAACTGGTATGTACAAGACGCCTTAATCCACTTGACCATCACGACCGGACATAATGAGATGATAGCCGAGGCTATTTGAACCACCCCACCGCCGGCACTCGGATAGTAATCTTGGGCATAGCATTTTACCAAATCACCTCATTCTTTGGGGCACACGTGAGGAACACAAATGCGAACAAGCCTGAATGGTCCCCAGGACAATATGCAACTGAAAACTCACACCCCAGAAGTGACTCGAACCCATACTCCCAGGAGCAACGCAACTGGTATGTACAAGACGCCTTAATCCACTTGACCATCACGACCGGACATAATGAGGTGATTGCCGAGGCTATTTGAACCACCCCACCACCGGCACTCGGATAGTAATCTTGGGCATAGCATTTTACCAAATCACCTCATTCTTTGGGGCACACGTGAGGAACACAAATGCGAACAAGCCTGAATGGTCCCCAGGACAATATGCAACTGAAAACTCACACCCCAGAAGTGACTCGAACCCATACTCCCAGAAGCAATGCAACTGGTATGTACAAGACGCCTTAATCCACTTGACCATCACGACCGGACATAATGAGGTGATAGCCGAAGCTATTTGAACCACCCCACCGCCGGCACTCGGATAGTAATCTTGGGCATAGCATTTTACCAAATCACCTCATTCTTTGGGGCACACGTGAGGAACACAAATGCGAACAAGCCTGAATGGTCCCCAGGACAATATGCAACTGAAAATTCACACCCCAGAAGTGACTTGAACCCATACTCCCAGGAGCAACGCAACTGGTATGTACAAGACGCCTTAATCCACTTGACCATCACGACCGGACATAATGAGGTGATAGCCGAGGCTATTTGAACCACCCCACCGCCGGCACTCGGATAGTAATCTTGGGCATAGCATTTTACCAAATCACCTCATTCTTTGGGGCACACGTGAGGAACACAAATGCGAACAAGCCTGAATGGTCCCCAGGACAATATGCAACTGAAAACTCACACCCAGAAGTGAC
>NC_091157.1:34408284-34553284 GCF_040958095.1 Procambarus clarkii
AACCACCCCTCCGCCGGCACTCGGATAGTAATCTTGGGCATAGCATTTTACCAAATCACCTCATTCTTTGGGGCACATGTGAGGAACACAAATGCGAACAAGCCTGAATGGTCCCCAGGACAATATGCAACTGAAAACTCACACCCCAGAAGTGACTCGAACCCATACTCCCAGGAGCAACGCAACTGGTATGTACAAGACGCCTTAATCCACTTGACCATCACGACCGGACATAATGAGGTGATTGCCGAGGCTATTTGAACCACCCCACCGCCGGCACGCGGATAGTAATCTTGGGCATAGCATTTTACCAAATCACCTCATTCTTTGGGGCACACGTGAGGAACACAAATGCGAACAAGCCTGAATGGTCCCCAGGACAATATGCAACTGAAAACTCACACCCCAGAAGTGACTCGAACCCATACTCCCAGGAGCAACGCAACTGGTATGTACAAGACGCCTTAATCCACTTGACCATCACGACCGGACATAATGAGGTGATAGCCGAAGCTATTTGAACCACCCCACCGCCGGCACTCGGATAGTAATCTTGGGCATAGCATTTTACCAAATCACCTCATTCTTTGGGGCACACGTGAGGAACACAAATGCGAACAAGCCTGAATGGTCCCCAGGACAATATGCAACTGAAAACTCACACCCCAGAAGTGACTCGAACCCATACTCCCAGGAGCAACGCAACTGGTATGTACAAGACGCCTTAATCCACTTGACCATCACGACCGGACATAATGAGGTGATAGCCGAGGCTATTTGAACCACCCCACCGCCGGCACTCGGATAGTAATCTTGGGCATAGCATTTTACCAAATCACCTCATTCTTTGGGGCACACGTGAGGAACACAAATGCGAACAAGCCTGAATGGTCCCCAGGACAATATGCAACTGAAAACTCACACCCCAGAAGTGACTCGAACCCATACTCCCAGAAGCAACGCAACTGGTATGTACAAGACGCCTTAATCCACTTGACCATCACGACCGGACATAATGAGGTGATAGCCGAGGCTATTTGAACCACCCCACCGCCGGCACTCGGATAGTAATCTTGGGCATAGCATTTTACCAAATCACCTCATTCTTTGGGGCACACGTGAGGAACACAAATGCGAACAAGCCTGAATGGTCCCCAGGACAATATGCAACTGAAAACTCACACCCCAGAAGTGACTCGAACCCATACTCCCAGGAGCAACGCAACTGGTATGTACAAGACGCCTTAATCCACTTGACCATCACGACCGGACATAATGAGGTGATAGCCGAGGCTATTTGAACCACCCCACCGCCGGCACTCGGATAGTAATCTTGGGCATAGCATTTTACCAAATCACCTCATTCTTTGGGGCACACGTGAGGAACACAAATGCGAACAAGCCTGAATGGTCCCCAGGACAATATGCAACTGAAAACTCACACCCCAGAAGTGACTCGAACCCATACTCCCAGGAGCAACGCAACTGGTATGTACAAGACGCCTTAATCCACTTGACCATCACGACCGGACATAATGAGATGATAGCCGAGGCTATTTGAACCACCCCACCGCCGACACTCGGATAGTAATCTTGGGCATAGCATTTTACCAAATCACCTCATTCTTTGGGGCACACGTGAGGAACACAAATGCGAACAAGCCTGAATGGTCCCCAGGACAATATGCAACTGAAAACTCACACCCCAGAAGTGACTCGAACCCATACTCCCAGGAGCAACGCAACTGGTATGTACAAGACGCCTTAATCCACTTGACCATCACGACCGGACATAATGAGGTGATTACCGAGGCTATTTGAACCACCCCACCGCCGGCACTCGGATAATAATCTTGGGCATAGCATTTTACCAAATCACCTCATTCTTTGGGGCACACGTGAGGAACACAAATGCGAACAAGCCTGAATGGTCCCCAGGACAATATGCAACTGAAAACTCACACCCCAGAAGTGACTCGAACCCATACTCCTAGGAGCAACGCAACTGGTATGTACAAGACGCCTTAATCCACTTGACCATCACGACCGGACATAATGAGGTGATAGCCGAGGCTATTTGAACCACCCCACCGCCGGCACTCGGATAGTAATCTTGGGCATAGCATTTTACCAAATCACCTCATTCTTTGGGGCTTACGTGAGGAACACAAATGCGAAGAAGCCTGAATGGTCCCCAGGACAATATGCAACTGAAAACTCACACCCCAGAAGTGACTCGAACCCATACTCCCAAGAGCAACGCAACTGGTATGTACAAGACACCTTAATCCACTTGACCATCACGACCGGACATAATGAGGTGATAGCCGAGGCTATTTGAACCACCCCACCGCCGGCACTCGGATAGTAATCTTGGGCATAGCATTTTACCAAATCACCTCATTCTTTGGGGCACACGTGAGGAACACAAATGCGAACAAGCCTGAATGGTCCCCAGGACAATATGCAACTGAAAACTCACACCCCAGAAGTGACTCGAACCCATACTCCCAGGAGCAACGCAACTGGTATGTACAAGACGCCTTAATCCACTTGACCATCACGACCGGACATAATGAGGTGATAGCCGAGGCTATTTGAACCACCCCACCGCCGGCACTCGGATAGTAATCTTGGGCATAGCATTTTACCAAATCACCTCATTCTTTGGGGCACACGTGAGGAACACAAATGCGAACAAGCCTGAATGGTCCCCAGGACAATATGCAACTGAAAACTCACACCCCAGAAGTGACTCGAACCCATACTCCCAGGAGCAACGCAACTGGTATGTACAAGACGCCTTAATCCACTTGACCATCACGACCGGACATAATGAGGTGATAGCCGAGGCTATTTGAACCACCCCACCACCGGCACTCGGATAGTAATCTTGGGCATACCATTTTACCAAATCACCTCATTCTTTGGGGCACACGTGAGGAACACAAATGCGAACAAGCCTGAATGGTCCCCAGGACAATATGCAACTGAAAACTCACACCCCAGAAGTGACTCGAACCCATACTCCCAGGAGCAACGCAACTGGTATGTACAAGACGCCTTAATCCACTTGACCATCACGACCGGACATAATGAGGTGATAGCCGAGGCTATTTGAACCACCCCACCGCCGGCACTCGGATAGTAATCTTGGGCATAGCATTTTACCAAATCACCTCATTCTTTAGGGCACACGTGAGGAACACAAATGCGAACAAGCCTGAATGGTCCCCAGGACAATATGCAACTGAAAACTCACACCCCAGAAGTGACTCGAACCCATACTCCCAGGAGCAACGCAACTGGTATGTACAAGACGCCTTAATCCACTTGACCATCACGACCGGACATAATGAGGTGATAGCCGAGGCTATTTGAACCACCCCACCGCCGGCACTCGGATAGTAATCTTGGGCATAGCATTTTACCAAATCACCTCATTCTTTGGGGCTTACGTGAGGAACACAAATGCGAACAAGCCTGAATGGTCCCCAGGACAATATGCAACTGAAAACTCACACCCCAGAAGTGACTCGAACCCATACTCCCAAGAGCAACGCAACTGGTATGTACAAGACACCTTAATCCACTTGACCATCACGACCGGACATAATGAGGTGATAGCCGAGGCTATTTGAACCACCCCACCGCCGGCACTCGGATAGTAATCTTGGGCATAGCATTTTACCAAATCACCTCATTCTTTGGGGCCCACGTGAGGAACACAAATGCGAACAAGCCTGAATGGTCCCCAGGACAATATGCAACTGAAAACTCACACCCCAGAAGTGACTCGAACCCATACTCCCAGGAGCAACGCAACTGGTATGTACAAGACGCCTTAATCCACTTGACCATCACGACCGGACATAATGAGGTGATAGCCGAGGCTATTTGAACCACCCCACCGCCGGCACTCGGATAGTAATCTTGGGCATAGCATTTTACCAAATCACCTCATTCTTTGGGGCACACGTGAGGAACACAAATGCGAACAAGCCTGAATGGTCCCCAGGACAATATGCAACTGAAAACTCACACCCCAGAAGTGACTCGAACCCATACTCCCAGGAGCAACGCAACTGGTATGTACAAGACGCCTTAATCCACTTGACCATCACGACCGGACATAATGAGGTGATAGCCGAGGCTATTTGAACCACCCCACCGCCGGCACTCGGATAGTAATCTTGGGCATAGCATTTTACCAAATCACCTCATTCTTTGGGGCACACGTGAGGAACACAAATGCGAACAAGCCTGAATGGTCCCCAGGACAATATGCAACTGAAAACTCACACCCCAGAAGTGACTCGAACCCATACTCCCAGGAGCAACGCAACTGGTATGTACAAGACGCCTTAATCCACTTGACCATCACGACCGGACATAATGAGGTGATAGCCGAGGCTATTTGAACCACCCCACCACCGGCACTCGGATAGTAATCTTGGGCATACCATTTTACCAAATCACCTCATTCTTTGGGGCACACGTGAGGAACACAAATGCGAACAAGCCTGAATGGTCCCCAGGACAATATGCAACTGAAAACTCACACCCCAGAAGTGACTCGAACCCATACTCCCAGGAGCAACGCAACTGGTATGTACAAGACGCCTTAATCCACTTGACCATCACGACCGGACATAATGAGGTGATAGCCGAGGCTATTTGAACCACCCCACCGCCGGCACTCGGATAGTAATCTTGGGCATAGCATTTTACCAAATCACCTCATTCTTTAGGGCACACGTGAGGAACACAAATGCGAACAAGCCTGAATGGTCCCCAGGACAATATGCAACTGAAAACTCACACCCCAGAAGTGACTCGAACCCATACTCCCAGGAGCAACGCAACTGGTATGTACAAGACGCCTTAATCCACTTGACCATCACGACCGGACATAATGAGGTGATAGCCGAGGCTATTTGAACCACCCCACCGCCGGCACTCGGATAGTAATCTTGGGCATAGCATTTTACCAAATCACCTCATTCTTTGGGGCTTACGTGAGGAACACAAATGCGAACAAGCCTGAATGGTCCCCAGGACAATATGCAACTGAAAACTCACACCCCAGAAGTGACTCGAACCCATACTCCCAAGAGCAACGCAACTGGTATGTACAAGACACCTTAATCCACTTGACCATCACGACCGGACATAATGAGGTGATAGCCGAGGCTATTTGAACCACCCCACCGCCGGCACTCGGATAGTAATCTTGGGCATAGCATTTTACCAAATCACCTCATTCTTTGGGGCCCACGTGAGGAACACAAATGCGAACAAGCCTGAATGGTCCCCAGGACAATATGCAACTGAAAACTCACACCCCAGAAGTGACTCGAACCCATACTCCCAGGAGCAACGCAACTGGTATGTACAAGACGCCTTAATCCACTTGACCATCACGACCGGACATAATGAGGTGATAGCCGAGGCTATTTGAACCACCCCACCGCCGGCACTCGGATAGTAATCTTGGGCATAGCATTTTACCAAATCACCTCATTCTTTGGGGCACACGTGAGGAACACAAATGCGAACAAGCCTGAATGGTCCCCAGGACAATATGCAACTGAAAACTCACACCCCAGAAGTGACTTGAACCCATACTCCCAGGAGCAACGCAACTGGTATGTACAAGACGCCTTAATCCACTTGACCATCACGACCGGACATAATGAGGTGATAGCCGAGGCTATTTGAACCACCCCACCGCCGGCACTCGGATAGTAATCTTGGGCATAGCATTTTACCAAATCACCTCATTCTTTGGGGCACACGTGAGGAACACAAATGCGAACAAGCCTGAATTGTCCCCAGGACAATATGGAACTGAAAACTCACACCCCAGAAGTGACTCGAACCCATACTCCCAGGAGCAACGCAACTGGTATGTACAAGACGCCTTAATCCACTTGACCATCACGACCGGACATAATGAGATGATAGCCGAGGCTTTTTGAACCACCCCACCGCCGGCACTCGGATAGTAATCTTGGGCATAGCATTTTACCAAATCACCTCATTCTTTGGGGCACACGTGAGGAACACAAATGCGAACAAGCCTGAATGGTCCCCAGGACAATATGCAACTGAAAACTCACACCCCAGAAGTGACTCGAACCCATACTCCCAGGAGCAACGCAACTGGTATGTACAAGACGCCTTAATCCACTTGACCATCACGACCGGACATAATGAGGTGATTGCCGAGGCTATTTGAACCACCCCACCGCCGGCACTCGGATAGTAATCTTGGGCATAGCATTTTACCAAATCACCTCATTCTTTGGGGCACACGTGAGGAACACAAATGCGAACAAGCCTGAATGGTCCCCAGGACAATATGCAACTGAAAACTCACACCCCAGAAGTGACTCGAACCCATACTCCCAGAAGCAACGCAACTGGTATGTACAAGACGCCTTAATCCACTTGACCATCACGACCGGACATAATGAGGTGATAGCCGAAGCTATTTGAACCACCCCACCGCCGGCACTCGGATAGTAATCTTGGGCATAGCATTTTACCAAATCACCTCATTCTTTGGGGCACACGTGAGGAACACAAATGCGAACAAGCCTGAATGGTCCCCAGGACAATATGCAACTGAAAACTCACACCCCAGAAGTGACTCAAACCCATACTCCCAGGAGCAACGCAACTGGTATGTACAAGACGCCTTAATCCACTTGACCATCACGACCGGACATAATGAGGTGATAGCCGAGGCTATTTGAACCACCCCACCGCCGGCACTCGGATAGTAATCTTGGGCATAGCATTTTACCAAATCACCTCATTCTTTGGGGCACACGTGAGGAACACAAATGCGAACAAGCCTGAATGGTCCCCAGGACAATATGCAACTGAAAACTCACACCCCAGAAGTGACTTGAACCCATACTCCCAGGAGCAACGCAACTGGTATGTACAAGACGCCTTAATCCACTTGACCATCACGACCGGACATAATGAGGTGATAGCCGAGGCTATTTGAACCACCCCACCGCCGGCACTCGGATAGTAATCTTGGGCATAGCATTTTACCAAATCACCTCATTCTTTGGGGCACACGTGAGGAACACAAATGCGAACAAGCCTGAATGGTCCCCAGGACAATATGCAACTGAAAACTCACACCCCAGAAGTGACTTGAACCCATACTCCCTGGAGCAACGCAACTGGTATGTACAAGACGCCTTAATCCACTTGACCATCACGACCGGACATAATGAGGTGATAGCCAAGGCTATTTGAACCACCCCACCGCCGGCACTCGGATAGTAATCTTGGGCATAGCATTTTACCAAATCACCTCATTCTTTGGGGCACACGTGAGGAACACAAATGCGAACAAGCCTGAATGGTCCCCAGGACAATATGCAACTGAAAACTCACACCCCAGAAGTGACTCGAACCCATACTCCCAGGAGCAACGCAACTGGTATGTACAAGACGCCTTAATCCACTTGACCATCACGACCGGACATAATGAGATGATAGCCGAGGCTATTTGAACCACCCCACCGCCGGCACTCGGATAGTAATCTTGGGCATAGCATTTTACCAAATCACCTCATTCTTTGGGGCACACGTGAGGAACACAAATGCGAACAAGCCTGAATGGTCCCCAGGACAATATGCAACTGAAAACTCACACCCCAGAAGTGACTCGAACCCATACTCCCAGGAGCAACGCAACTGGTATGTACAAGACGCCTTAATCCACTTGACCATCACGACCGGACATAATGAGGTGATTACCGAGGCTATTTGAACCACCCCACCGCCGGCACTCGGATAATAATCTTGGGCATAGCATTTTACCAAATCACCTCATTCTTTGGGGCACACGTGAGGAACACAAATGCGAACAAGCCTGAATGGTCCCCAGGACAATATGCAACTGAAAACTCACACCCCAGAAGTGACTCGAACCCATACTCCTAGGAGCAACGCAACTGGTATGTACAAGACGCCTTAATCCACTTGACCATCACGACCGGACATAATGAGGTGATAGCCGAGGCTATTTGAACCACCCCACCGCCGGCACTCGGATAGTAATCTTGGGCATAGCATTTTACCAAATCACCTCATTCTTTGGGGCTTACGTGAGGAACACAAATGCGAACAAGCCTGAATGGTCCCCAGGACAATATGCAACTGAAAACTCACACCCCAGAAGTGACTCGAACCCATACTCCCAAGAGCAACGCAACTGGTATGTACAAGACACCTTAATCCACTTGACCATCACGACCGGACATAATGAGGTGATAGCCGAGGCTATTTGAACCACCCCACCGCCGGCACTCGGATAGTAATCTTGGGCATAGCATTTTACCAAATCACCTCATTCTTTGGGGCACACGTGAGGAACACAAATGCGAACAAGCCTGAATGGTCCCCAGGACAATATGCAACTGAAAACTCACACCCCAGAAGTGACTCGAACCCATACTCCCAGGAGCAACGCAACTGGTATGTACAAGACGCCTTAATCCACTTGACCATCACGACCGGACATAATGAGGTGATAGCCGAGGCTATTTGAACCACCCCACCGCCGGCACTCGGATAGTAATCTTGGGCATAGCATTTTACCAAATCACCTCATTCTTTGGGGCACACGTGAGGAACACAAATGCGAACAAGCCTGAATGGTCCCCAGGACAATATGCAACTGAAAACTCACACCCCAGAAGTGACTCGAACCCATACTCCCAGGAGCAACGCAACTGGTATGTACAAGACGCCTTAATCCACTTGACCATCACGACCGGACATAATGAGGTGATAGCCGAGGCTATTTGAACCACCCCACCACCGGCACTCGGATAGTAATCTTGGGCATACCATTTTACCAAATCACCTCATTCTTTGGGGCACACGTGAGGAACACAAATGCGAACAAGCCTGAATGGTCCCCAGGACAATATGCAACTGAAAACTCACACCCCAGAAGTGACTCGAACCCATACTCCCAGGAGCAACGCAACTGGTATGTACAAGACGCCTTAATCCACTTGACCATCACGACCGGACATAATGAGGTGATAGCCGAGGCTATTTGAACCACCCCACCGCCGGCACTCGGATAGTAATCTTGGGCATAGCATTTTACCAAATCACCTCATTCTTTAGGGCACACGTGAGGAACACAAATGCGAACAAGCCTGAATGGTCCCCAGGACAATATGCAACTGAAAACTCACACCCCAGAAGTGACTCGAACCCATACTCCCAGGAGCAACGCAACTGGTATGTACAAGACGCCTTAATCCACTTGACCATCACGACCGGACATAATGAGGTGATAGCCGAGGCTATTTGAACCACCCCACCGCCGGCACTCGGATAGTAATCTTGGGCATAGCATTTTACCAAATCACCTCATTCTTTGGGGCTTACGTGAGGAACACAAATGCGAACAAGCCTGAATGGTCCCCAGGACAATATGCAACTGAAAACTCACACCCCAGAAGTGACTCGAACCCATACTCCCAAGAGCAACGCAACTGGTATGTACAAGACACCTTAATCCACTTGACCATCACGACCGGACATAATGAGGTGATAGCCGAGGCTATTTGAACCACCCCACCGCCGGCACTCGGATAGTAATCTTGGGCATAGCATTTTACCAAATCACCTCATTCTTTGGGGCCCACGTGAGGAACACAAATGCGAACAAGCCTGAATGGTCCCCAGGACAATATGCAACTGAAAACTCACACCCCAGAAGTGACTCGAACCCATACTTCCCAGGAGCAACGCAACTGGTATGTACAAGACGCCTTAATCCACTTGACCATCACGACCGGACATAATGAGGTGATAGCCGAGGCTATTTGAACCACCCCACCGCCGGCACTCGGATAGTAATCTTGGGCATAGCATTTTACCAAATCACCTCATTCTTTGGGGCACACGTGAGGAACACAAATGCGAACAAGCCTGAATGGTCCCCAGGACAATATGCAACTGAAAACTCACACCCCAGAAGTGACTTGAACCCATACTCCCAGGAGCAACGCAACTGGTATGTACAAGACGCCTTAATCCACTTGACCATCACGACCGGACATAATGAGGTGATAGCCGAGGCTATTTGAACCACCCCACCGCCGGCACTCGGATAGTAATCTTGGGCATAGCATTTTACCAAATCACCTCATTCTTTGGGGCACACGTGAGGAACACAAATGCGAACAAGCCTGAATTGTCCCCAGGACAATATGCAACTGAAAACTCACACCCCAGAAGTGACTCGAACCCATACTCCCAGGAGCAACGCAACTGGTATGTACAAGACGCCTTAATCCACTTGACCATCACGACCGGACATAATGAGATGATAGCCGAGGCTTTTTGAACCACCCCACCGCCGGCACTCGGATAGTAATCTTGGGCATAGCATTTTACCAAATCACCTCATTCTTTGGGGCACACGTGAGGAACACAAATGCGAACAAGCCTGAATGGTCCCCAGGACAATATGCAACTGAAAACTCACACCCCAGAAGTGACTCGAACCCATACTCCCAGGAGCAACGCAACTGGTATGTACAAGACGCCTTAATCCACTTGACCATCACGACCGGACATAATGAGGTGATTGCCGAGGCTATTTGAACCACCCCACCGCCGGCACTCGGATAGTAATCTTGGGCATAGCATTTTACCAAATCACCTCATTCTTTGGGGCACACGTGAGGAACACAAATGCGAACAAGCCTGAATGGTCCCCAGGACAATATGCAACTGAAAACTCACACCCCAGAAGTGACTCGAACCCATACTCCCAGAAGCAACGCAACTGGTATGTACAAGACGCCTTAATCCACTTGACCATCACGACCGGACATAATGAGGTGATAGCCGAAGCTATTTGAACCACCCCACCGCCGGCACTCGGATAGTAATCTTGGGCATAGCATTTTACCAAATCACCTCATTCTTTGGGGCACACGTGAGGAACACAAATGCGAACAAGCCTGAATGGTCCCCAGGACAATATGCAACTGAAAACTCACACCCCAGAAGTGACTCAAACCCATACTCCCAGGAGCAACGCAACTGGTATGTACAAGACGCCTTAATCCACTTGACCATCACGACCGGACATAATGAGGTGATAGCCGAGGCTATTTGAACCACCCCACCGCCGGCACTCGGATAGTAATCTTGGGCATAGCATTTTACCAAATCACCTCATTCTTTGGGGCACACGTGAGGAACACAAATGCGAACAAGCCTGAATGGTCCCCAGGACAATATGCAACTGAAAACTCACACCCCAGAAGTGACTTGAACCCATACTCCCAGGAGCAACGCAACTGGTATGTACAAGACGCCTTAATCCACTTGACCATCACGACCGGACATAATGAGGTGATAGCCGAGGCTATTTGAACCACCCCACCGCCGGCACTCGGATAGTAATCTTGGGCATAGCATTTTACCAAATCACCTCATTCTTTGGGGCACACGTGAGGAACACAAATGCGAACAAGCCTGAATGGTCCCCAGGACAATATGCAACTGAAAACTCACACCCCAGAAGTGACTTGAACCCATACTCCCTGGAGCAACGCAACTGGTATGTACAAGACGCCTTAATCCACTTGACCATCACGACCGGACATAATGAGGTGATAGCCAAGGCTATTTGAACCACCCCACCGCCGGCACTCGGATAGTAATCTTGGGCATAGCATTTTACCAAATCACCTCATTCTTTGGGGCACACGTGAGGAACACAAATGCGAACAAGCCTGAATGGTCCCCAGGACAATATGCAACTGAAAACTCACACCCCAGAAGTGACTCGAACCCATACTCCCAGGAGCAACGCAACTGGTATGTACAAGACGCCTTAATCCACTTGACCATCACGACCGGACATAATGAGATGATAGCCGAGGCTATTTGAACCACCCCACCGCCGGCACTCGGATAGTAATCTTGGGCATAGCATTTTACCAAATCACCTCATTCTTTGGGGCACACGTGAGGAACACAAATGCGAACAAGCCTGAATGGTCCCCAGGACAATATGCAACTGAAAACTCACACCCCAGAAGTGACTCGAACCCATACTCCCAGGAGCAACGCAACTGGTATGTACAAGACGCCTTAATCCACTTGACCATCACGACCGGACATAATGAGGTGATTACCGAGGCTATTTGAACCACCCCACCGCCGGCACTCGGATAATAATCTTGGGCATAGCATTTTACCAAATCACCTCATTCTTTGGGGCACACGTGAGGAACACAAATGCGAACAAGCCTGAATGGTCCCCAGGACAATATGCAACTGAAAACTCACACCCCAGAAGTGACTCGAACCCATACTCCTAGGAGCAACGCAACTGGTATGTACAAGACGCCTTAATCCACTTGACCATCACGACCGGACATAATGAGGTGATAGCCGAGGCTATTTGAACCACCCCACCGCCGGCACTCGGATAGTAATCTTGGGCATAGCATTTTACCAAATCACCTCATTCTTTGGGGCTTACGTGAGGAACACAAATGCGAACAAGCCTGAATGGTCCCCAGGACAATATGCAACTGAAAACTCACACCCCAGAAGTGACTCGAACCCATACTCCCAAGAGCAACGCAACTGGTATGTACAAGACACCTTAATCCACTTGACCATCACGACCGGACATAATGAGGTGATAGCCGAGGCTATTTGAACCACCCCACCGCCGGCACTCGGATAGTAATCTTGGGCATAGCATTTTACCAAATCACCTCATTCTTTGGGGCACACGTGAGGAACACAAATGCGAACAAGCCTGAATGGTCCCCAGGACAATATGTAACTGAAAACTCACACCCCAGAAGTGACTCGAACCCATACTCCCAGGAGCAACGCAACTGGTATGTACAAGACGCCTTAATCCACTTGACCATCACGACCGGACATAATGAGGTGATAGCCGAGGCTATTTGAACCACCCCACCGCCGGCACTCGGATAGTAATCTTGGGCATAGCATTTTACCAAATCACCTCATTCTTTGGGGCACACGTGAGGAACACAAATGCGAACAAGCCTGAATGGTCCCCAGGACAATATGCAACTGAAAACTCACACCCCAGAAGTGACTCGAACCCATACTCCCAAGAGCAACGCAACTGGTATGTACAAGACACCTTAATCCACTTGACCATCACGACCGGACATAATGGGGTAATAGCCGAGGCTATTTGAACCACCCCACCGCCGGCACTCGGATAGTAATCTTGGGCATAGCATTTAACCAAATCACCTCATTCTTTGGGGCACACGTGAGGAACACAAATGCGAACAAGCCTGAATGGTCCCCAGGACAATATGCAACTGAAAACTCACACCCCAGAAGTGACTCGAACCCATACTCCCAAGAGCAACGCAACTGGTATGTACAAGACACCTTAATCCACTTGACCATTACGACCGGACATAATGAGGTGATAGCCGAGGCTATTTGAACCACCCCACCGCCGGCACTCGGATAGTAATCTTGGGCATAGCATTTTACCAAATCACCTCATTCTTTGGGGCACACGTGAGGAACACAAATGCGAACAAGCCTGAATGGTCCCCAGGACAATATGCAACTGAAAACTCACACCCCAGAAGTGACTCGAACCCATACTCCCAGGAGCAACGCAACTGGTATGTACAAGACGCCTTAATCCACTTGACCATCACGACCGGACATAATGAGGTGATAGCCGAGGCTATTTGAACCACCCCACCGCCGGCACTCGGATAGTAATCTTGGGCATAGCATTTTACCAAATCACCTCATTCTTTGGGGCACACGTGAGGAACACAAATGCGAACAAGCCTGAATGGTCCCCAGGACAATATGCAACTGAAAACTCACACCCCAGAAGTGACTTGAACCCATACTCCCAGGAGCAACGCAACTGGTATGTACAAGACGCCTTAATCCACTTGACCATCACGACCGGACATAATGAGGTGATAGCCGAGGCTATTTGAACCACCCCACCGCCGGCACTCGGATAGTAATCTTGGGCATAGCATTTTACCAAATCACCTCATTCTTTGGGGCACACGTGAGGAACACAAATGCGAACAAGCCTGAATGGTCCCCAGGACAATATGCAACTGAAAACTCACACCCCAGAAGTGACTTGAACCCATACTCCCAGGAGCAACGCAACTGGTATGTACAAGACGCCTTAATCCACTTGACCATCACGACCGGACATAATGAGGTGATAGCCGAGGCTATTTGAACCACCCCACCGCCGGCACTCGGATAGTAATCTTGGGCATAGCATTTTACCAAATCACCTCATTCTTTGGGGCACACGTGAGGAACACAAATGCGAACAAGCCTGAATGGTCCCCAGGACAATATGTAACTGAAAACTCACACCCCAGAAGTGAATCGAACCCATACTCCCAGGAGCAACGCAACTGGTATGTACAAGACGCCTTAATCCACTTGACCATCACGACCGGACATAATGAGGTGATAGCCGAGGCTATTTGAACCACCCCACCACCGGCACTCGGATAGTAATCTTGGGCATAGCATTTTACCAAATCACCTCATTCTTTGGGGCACACGTGAGGAACACAAATGCGAACAAGCCTGAATGGTCCCCAGGACAATATGCAACTGAAAACTCACACCCCAGAAGTGACTCGAACCCATACTCCCAAGAGCAACGCAACTGGTATGTACAAGACACCTTAATCCACTTGACCATCACGACCGGACATAATGGGGTGATAGCCGAGGCTATTTGAACCACCCCACCGCCGGCACTCGGATAGTAATCTTGGGCATAGCATTTTACCAAATCACCTCATTCTTTGGGGCACACGTGAGGAACACAAATGCGAACAAGCCTGAATGGTCCCCAGGACAATATGCAACTGAAAACTCACACCCCAGAAGTGACTCGAACCCATACTCCCAAGAGCAACGCAACTGGTATGTACAAGACACCTTAATCCACTTGACCATTACGACCGGACATAATGAGGTGATAGCCGAGGCTATTTGAACCACCCCACCGCCGGCACTCGGATAGTAATCTTGGGCATAGCATTTTACCAAATCACCTCATTCTTTGGGGCACACGTGAGGAACACAAATGCGAACAAGCCTGAATGGTCCCCAGGACAATATGCAACTGAAAACTCACACCCCAGAAGTGACTCGAACCCATACTCCCAGGAGCAACGCAACTGGTATGTACAAGACGCCTTAATCCACTTGACCATCACGACCGGACATAATGAGGTGATAGCCGAGGCTATTTGAACCACCCCACCGCCGGCACTCGGATAGTAATCTTGGGCATAGCATTTTACCAAATCACCTCATTCTTTGGGGCACACGTGAGGAACACAAATGCGAACAAGCCTGATTGGTCCCCAGGACAATATGCAACTGAAAACTCACACCCCAGAAGTGACTTGAACCCATACTCCCAGGAGCAACGCAACTGGTATGTACAAGACGCCTTAATCCACTTGACCATCACGACCGGACATAATGAGGTGATAGCCGAGGCTATTTGAACCACCCCACCGCCGGCACTCGGATAGTAATCTTGGGCATAGCATTTTACCAAATCACCTCATTCTTTGGGGCACACGTGAGGAACACAAATGCGAACAAGCCTGAATGGTCCCCAGGACAATATGCAACTGAAAACTCACACCCCAGAAGTGACTTGAACCCATACTCCCAGGAGCAACGCAACTGGTATGTACAAGACGCCTTAATCCACTTGACCATCACGACCGGACATAATGAGGTGATAGCCGAGGCTATTTGAACCACCCCACCGCCGGCACTCGGATAGTAATCTTGGGCATAGCATTTTACCAAATCACCTCATTCTTTGGGGCACACGTGAGGAACACAAATGCGAATAAGCCTGAATGGTCCCCAGGACAATATGCAACTGAAAACTCACACCCCAGAAGTGACTTGAACCCATACTCCCAGGAGCAACGCAACTGGTATGTACAAGACGCCTTAATCCACTTGACCATCACGACCGGACATAATGAGGTGATAGCCGAGGCTATTTGAACCACCCCACCGCCGGCACTCGGATAGCAATCTTGGGCATAGCATTTTACCAAATCACCTCATTCTTTGGGGCACACGTGAGGAACACAAATGCGAACAAGCCTGAATGGTCCCCAGGACAATATGCAACTGAAAACTCACACCCCAGAAGTGACTCGAACCATACGACATATATATATATATATATATATATATATATATATATATATATATATATATATATATATATATATATATATATATATATATATATATATATTAGTATATTTTGGTAGCAGTCTTTCCTGTAGACATATATTATTAAATATGACCGAAAAAGTAAGATTAATAATTCTAACACGAATTTTCTCAATCTTTCGTACATTTCTTTTCACTGCTGGTGGTAATTCAAAAATCAATTCTTCAAAATTCATTTTTATTTCTAGTCTGACGCAACACTTGAGGTCGTTTCGTAAAACTTATTACATTTTCAAAGACTTTAGTTTACACATACACAACTGAATAGAACTTACTGATTGATTGATTGATAAAGATTAAGCCACCCAAGACGTGGCACGGGCATGAATAGCCCGTAAGTGGTACAATTTTTTTTTCTCAGTATTCTGAGGTTGCTTTTAACCATCAAGCGGTTATCGCGGGGGAGGATACTGCTTCACAGTCTTTATGAGGGTGTCCAGCTGCTGGACACCTTTGTTGACCAGTAGGGTGGCTGTGTTGATGGCTTCAGGGTGGCCACTGCATGATTCAGGAACTCTTGAAGCTCTTCTAAGGTCATTGGTTGCTTCACATTCCAGTAGATAGTGAAGTAATGGCTTTTCTGTGACAGTTTGGCAGAAGATACACTCTCTCTGTCGGGGTTCACCAATCTCCCAGTTGCATCTGTAACCTAGACGTAGTCTATATAACCTAACTGCTATTTCCCTGTGGATTCCTTTTGGGATATTTAACCTTTCTAATTTGGTAGCCTGAAGATACCATGTTGCAGATGGCGAACCTTCAGCTATTCTCTGGTGCAGGTAGGCTTTGTTGAGATGTGAGAGTTTTTTGGTGATGATGTTTTTTATGTTCTCTAGGCTGGGTTGAACTGTTTTATGTATCACTGGATGACGAGTTGCCAATTTTGCAATTTCATCAGCTTTTTCATTTAATGGGATTCCAATATGGGATGGGATCCAGTTTAAAGTTATGTTGAGTCCTTTGCCTTTAGCGACTGCTCCAAGATACAAAATGGTGGTAATTATTTCCACATTATCTTTCCACTGTTTTTGTCCTAGTATTTGAAGTGCAGCTTTTGAGTCTGTGTGTATGATTGCATTTTGAGTGTTTTGTGCAATCACATATGCGAATGCCTGTTGTATGGCAAACAGCTCAGTTTGGGTTGATGATACTAGTCCTCCCAGTCTCCAATATGCCTGAACGCTGGTCGTGCAAAGAGCAGCGCCAGCACTCTCATTTTCTGTGTCCACCGATCCGTCTGTGAAGATGTGGGTGGCTCCTGCTACTGCTATGCTATACATTGGCTCTTCTATTATGCGCCTTAGGATTGTCGGATCATAGGCAGCCTTTTTCATTGGGAGACTTTCTATTATTATTTTGAAAGTAGGCTCTTCCCACGGCGCGGAAGGAGTGTAATTTGGGTGTGGATGATCACCCTTTCTATCAAGAATCATGATTTTTAAATGTAGTCTGTTTAGGATTTTTCCTGCTCTTGCAACCCAAGAGTTTCCATTGTTTAGGCCTAGTCCAACCACCAAGGCCTGCCGTACTGGGATTGGATCAGAAGAAATAATTATCTTACTGATAATTGTAGCTGTCCTTTGTGATATTCTTTCTTGTAGAAAGGGCAAACCCGTCTCCAGTCTAAGAGTTTCAAGCCTGGTCCACATAGGGGCTCCCAGTGCAGCTCTCATAGCATTGTTTTGGGCAACTTCAAGCTTTTTCCACTGTTGGTGTGATAGATTTTTGAGTGCAGGTGCGGCATAATCGATCACTGATCTGACTGCCTGTACATAGTATGTGCGAAGGACTTGCAGATTGGCTCCTCCAGAAAGGGATGTTAGCGACCTGAGGATTGCCGTCCGGGCCGCAGTTTGCTCTCTCAAGTAAGTGACCTCAGCATTAAAATTCATGTGTGTGTCCAGGATGATTCCTAGATACTGATAGGTGTCGACCCATTCTATTGGTTAACCCTGTACTGTGAGTTGAATGTTGGGCTTCGCTATTTTTATGGGCATGGCCTTTGACTTTGAGGGGTAGAGTTTGATCCCAATCTGTTTTGCCTCTTTACTGATGCAGTCTAAGCATTTGGGTGCAAGTCGCGCCGCATCTCTTCCTTTTATGGTGATGACAAAGTCGTCCGCGTAGTTTAGCAGCCTGCAGTGATGTGGGAGTTTCAACCTCATTATACTTTCCATTAAACAGTTGAAGAGAAGAGGGCTGAGAATACCTCCTTGCGGTGTACCATTTTCATGTCTTTTGTACTCAGAGACTGTGCCATGAAGTTTTACTCTTGCTTCTCTGTTTATGAGACAGTTTTTGGTCCAGGAGAGCAGGTTGCCTCTGACCTCTTTGTCAATGAGGCAGCAGAGAATAGCTGGGGCACTAGCCAGTTCAAAGGCTTTTTCGAGGTCCAGGAATATCAGCATTCCTGGTCTGTCATTCAAGTGGGCTAACAGAGTTGTAATACATTCCACTGTGCCAACCCCTCTTCTATAGGCATACATATCATGGTGCAGTTTAGGCATTTTCCACTCCAGTCTGTTGAGTGCATTCTGTCAGCCGTCTTGGCTGCACAGCTTTGGAGAGAGATGGGCCTGGGATTAGCTGGATCTTTGGGTTTTGGGATCGGCACTATGTCTGCTCTATTCCAAGCAGAAGGTCTAGTTTGAGAAGTCCAGGCTAAATTAATTAACCTTAGGTATGCAGCGTCTCCCTCTGGGCCGAGGTTTCTAATAATTTTATAGGCTATTTTGTCGGCTCCAGGGGATGTATCCTTGGAGTTTTTCTTAGCCCGATTGAGCTCATCCAGTGTGAAGGGGGCATTAGTGTCAGAGACTTCTTCACATGCTGTAAGGATTCTGTGCCACCTTTCTTCCTCTAGTCCGGTCTGTACTGCTAATACATCTGGTGGAAGTTGATTGCTGGCTGCTCTCTCTGCAAACCTGGTTGCCAGTACTTCGGCTTCCTGTTGAGGATCTTTAGGGTGTGGAGCTTTAGGTGTTTTATTCCCTTTGGCCCGGTGAATTTGCTGCCACATCTCTCCGAGAGAGGTGTGTTCATTCAGGTGTGAACACCATTCCAGCCACTTTTGTTCTTTTATTTGTCTGGTCTCTCGATGTACATGTTCCTTGACCTCACAAAGTAAGATCCTGTTGCGGTCACTTGGCTGCTTTTTGTATAGCTTTCTTGTTCTATTGAGTCTATGGTTGAGTTCTTTGACACGTTCGCAATAGTACCAATGATCTTTATGGTGTCCGGTGGACTGTTTTTTCAGTGGGATTGAGTGGTTGGCTGCACTCTGAATCTCTTTGACAAATTCTTGTTCTGCCTGATTAATGTCTTCGGGAAGATCATAGTTTCTTTGCCACTCTGAAATGAGGTTTTGAAATCGGTCCCAGTTTGCTAAAGCAAAGTTCCAGGCTTCAGATGGAGGCGGAGGTGGGGTGGGTAAGTCTAACTGAAGATCAATTTGGACCCCATAGTGGTCGCTTGTGAGTGTGGGCTCAACTGACCATGTTGCTGCATCTCTTAGGGAGGCTGAAACGAAGGTTAGGTCTAATCTGCCTCCTTGGATGTGGGTAGGTTCATTCTTGTTTAGGATTTGTATTTCTGGAAGCTGGTCCAGTAGATGTGTAATGTGTATGCCGGCTTCATTTGTTTTGTTCGAGCCCAGTGCCAATCGATGATGGGCATTAAAATCTCCACAAATGATTGTGTTTGTTGTTGTCGCATGTCCAAATAACACAGAGAGATCCATTTCGGCTTGTGGAGACCTGTACACATTGAACACTTTAAGTTTGTCGTGTCTTAGCTCAATGGTGACTCCCATTACCTCTGTCCCTGCTCCACAATTGGGTGGGCTGGTTATGGGTTTGGAGATCAGGTCACATTTTACATAGATTGCACATCCCCTGGATTGCCCATTGATCCATGGAAGGAAGAAGCCTCGATAGCCTGAGATTTTAGGTTTTAATCCGGCTCGAAGCAAGCTCTCCTGTAGTATCAGGATGTCTATGCCCTTGGTTGCTGCTATGCATTGCAAGTGTTGCAATTTAGTGCGCAGTCCTTGCGCATTCCATTGCAGGATCTTTAGAATTCTAGGTTCTTGGAATTTGCTGATAATTCCGTGGTATCCATGGAGTCTGATGAACACGCCATGGAAGTTGCAATTGGTGTATAGGTTCTTAGTGGACCTGAAATTGACTCATCAATGTCGCTTTCCGACGAGCTGGACTCTATCTGCTTTTTATGGGGGTGTCTCCTGCCCTGCTGTCTTGACGGTGTGGATATTACATCTTCGAATTTTTTGAGCTTGTGCTCAATTGTCTTCCGAGTCTCTGTGGTTTGCTTGATTCCATGTGAAGACAGCAGACTTTCGATTAACTCAGTGACCAAAGTTTTGAGCATTGGCCAGAGAGCGTTCAGTTCAGAGGGAGCACTATTTAATGTTGTGCAGGTTAGGGGCCTAGTGGCTTTTAGACCCTTCTCGGTGGCAACTTTGGCACTGGAATTGCTACTCCTATTGGCCCCAGTGTGCTTGCTGGATGAAATGGGAGGCCGACTGCTTTGAACATGATTCTTGTGTCCTCCATCTTTCTTTTTGTCCTGTACTGTCTTCTCACCCTTCACCATGGCCGATGGTGAAGGGCCGTGTGCCCCCTTTTCCTGAATGGGTAGACCCCACGCGGTTTTAGTGGGCATGGGAGCTGGTATTCGTTTTGGTGGGGGTTTCGGCTCCGCTGTAGGCGTGGTGGGGTTCGTTTGAAGCCTTTTGAGCCTTTCAGGGCATTTCAAGTTCCAGGCATGATGTGCCTTGGAACAATTTGGGCATTTTGCCTGAACAGGGTGGTTTGCCTTGAATTTATCAATACATGTTTTTGTATCATGGGGCTGGCTGCAGACTCCGCACCTCACTGGGTGTTGGCAGCCATCTTTGTGATGCCCAAATCTCTGACATCTGAAGCATCTTAGGGGTTCTGGGGTGTAAGGCCTGTGTTGGAACACACCCCAGATTCCAAGGTCAAGTTTCTCCGGGATCCGTCCTCTTACTGTGAGAAGGACTTGTCGAGTTTCCTGTTTTGTGGTTCGTACTTGGCATTTCTCTGCTGACACCACATAGTTCAGCTTTTCGAGATGGCCAAGGGCCATATGCAAGGGATAGTGGAGGACAATGATTTTACTTATTTTATCCTCTGGATTCAGTTCCTCACATTTTGCGTAATTTTTTAGAATCGTAGCGGCCGACTCGTCTTTAGGCCTCAGAATGTATTCTCCTTTGAGATTAGGTTTTGCTCTGACCTGGAGCTAGGGGTACTCTTTTTCCAGGTCCACTACAGTAGCGTAGGAAGACTTACCTTCCGTGTGCTGCACTTTGAAGACTGGAAGCGTAGATCTAGTCTGAGGCGCTGGGAGAGCTGGAGAAGCTGGAGAGATTAATGGGCGATGGGTCGTCATGGAGTGGTTTGTCCTGTTGGCCTTATTCACGTGATGCCACTCGCCGTCATTTTCGGAACTAGTATCCATTATCGATGGTCTTTTCCTACACTGAGCAGCATTGCTGGATCGATTATAAGTCAATTCGAATTCCATGATGAAATTCAAATGATCACTTGTGGAGTGGTCTGGTGAGTGAAGGTGACAAAGTCAGCGTGCAGTTGGCTCACTGGGTGAACAGTGATGTGTAGAACTTACACATCTCCGATTTGTTTATATCTACATGTGAGTGAGGTGGATGGGGTGAGGTGGTATTAATAGGGTATTAAATTCATCAACACAAGACAGAACTCGAAACAATGGGAATTGAATGGAAGTGATTGTAGAAAGCCTATTGGTCCATATTTCTTGATGCTTCTATATTGGAGCGGAGTCTTGAGGTGGGTAGAATATAGTTGTGCATTAATTGGCTGTTGATTGCTGGTGTTGACCTCTTAATGTGTAGTGCCTCGCAAACGTCAAGCCGTCTGCTATCGCTGTATCTATCGATGATTTCTGTGTTGTTTACTAGGATTTCTCTGGCGATGGTTTGGTTGTGGGAAGAGATTATATGTTCCTTAATGGAGCCCTGTTGCTCCATTAAGGAACATATAAGTTTTACAAAACGCGCTCAAGTGTCGCGTCAGACTAGAAATAAAAATGAATTTTGGAGAATTGATTTTTGAATTACCACCAGCAGTGAAAAGAAATGTACAAAAGATTGAGAAAATTCGTGTTAGAATTATTAATCTTACTCTTTCGGTCATATTTAATAATATATATATATATATATATATATATATATATATATATATATATATATATATATATATATATATACAAATATATATATATATATTGAGGCACCCTTCTTGAGCCCTGATGGGCACATGTATAAGCAAGCAGATGTGGTCGCCACGGGTTCTCCCCTAGGTGTCATGTTTGCGAACTTCTACTTGGGTGAATACGATCAATCCTAAGGTCTTAGTTGGCATGAACTTGAAGCCTGCTATTTACTGCAGATATGTTGACGAAATTTTTACACAGTTACCTGATGTCAGACGTCTGCGGGAGCTGAAGGAGGCATTCCAGCAGAATTCTGTAATGAGTTTCACTTACGAGATGAAGAAGGATGGGAAGCTGCCCTTTCTAGATTTAACAGTCACGGAAAGGAGCGGAGGTTTCCTCATTGCAGTCTACACTAAGGAAACAAACATAGGAATGTGCCTCAATGCTAACAGTTACTGCCCAGACAGGTACAAGAGAAGTGTTGTCACTGCTTATGTCGAGCGTGCTCTCAGCCACAGCTCGGGATGGAAGCAAGTCGATGAAGAACTCTGTAGGGTAAGGCAGGTCCTAGTCAACAACGGCTTCTCCAATGGTTTCGTTTAAGACATCATAAAAAGGAAGGTAAAACGCCATGCAACCTCTGAAGAGTCAACTAACACAACACCTGTACCCCCTATTAGACTATTTTACAGGCACTTCTTTTCCACAGCTCATAAAACGAGGGAAAGGGTCCTGAAAGATATTGTTATTAGGAACGTTATCCCTACAGACCAAAATCAGAAGATACAATTGACCATTTACTATAAAACCAAAAAAAGGCCTACCTACTCATGAAAAACTCTCCAGACACAAAGCAGAATGCCTTAAAAAAGACCAACGTCGTCTATGCCTTGAAATGTCCACTTGGGGACTGTAAGTTCGAACGAACTCAGTATATAGGCAAGACAACAACATCTCTATTTAGGCGATTAACAATGCATAAGCAACAGGGCTCCATTAAGGAACATATAATCTCTTCCCACAACCAGACCATCACCAGAGAAATCTTAACAAACAACACAGAAATCATCGATAGATACAGAAATAGAAGGCGGCTTGACATCTGCAAGGCACTACACATCAAAAAGTCAACACCAGCAATCAACAGCCAATTAATGCACAACTATATTCTACCCACTTCAAGACTCCGTACCAATATAGAAGCATCAAGAGGAAGTATAGGCCAAAAGGCCTTTTGCAGTTACTTCCATTCTTCGCTTTCACTTATCCAATTTATACCCCTTGAACTGTGTTCTGTCTTGTGTTGGTCAAAAGTTTGTTCACCTCATCCAAAACTGTTTCAATATATCACCCCTCCCAAATGCGAGTATATAAGACAAGCTGTTCAGCGTCAAAATTAGTAAATTTCTGTTAAGTGTATTCAGGTTACAAGTTGTGTGTATTTAAACTAAAGTCTTTGAAAACGTAATTCGTTATTACGAAACGCGTTCAAGAGTCGCGTCAGACTAGAAATAAAAATTAATTTTTGAGAATTGATTTTTCAAATATCATGGACAGTAAAAAGATACATAAGAAATATTGTGAAAATTCGTGTTAGAATTATTAATCTTACTTTTTCGGTCATTTTAACAACATATATAGCTATATAAGTAAAAATGGAAATGTTAGTTTGTTCAAAATCGCTAATCTCCAAAAGTTCTTCACCGATTGCTTTGAAATTTTCGCACAATGTTCCAATCGCTACTGAGCAGGTTTTTATGTACATACCATATTGATGTCACGTCTGGGACGGAAATAAGCATGCTTTTTTTTGAAAAAAATCATGTGTTTTCTGTGTGTGAGAGAAATCTTCGAAACCTCTGTACCGATTGCTTTGAAATTTTGACACGACGTTGCATTCAAATATGCGAGTGTTTTTATATACCTACCATATACATGCCTTACCTATGACAGGAAAAAACATGCTTTTTTAGGAAAACAGCGACATCTGTTGGATGTAAGTGCAACACACGCTTTATTCTCCCAAAGTTCATCACTGATTCCTTTGAAATTCTGACACAACGCTTCATTTGAATATGCGCATGTTTTTATATATTACTATATTGATGCCACGCCTATGACAGATAAAAACAGTTTTTTTCAAAAAAACTGCGCCATCTGTTGTACATAATAGCAACACAAACGCAATACTAAATATGTTACGAATTCCATTTCAATGTTTCTAATTGCATTAATAATTTTAATTTTCATAGATTTCGATTTATTTGAATTTTTATTGAATTATTTTGTGTGACATTGTGTTGGAGTTGAGCTGTGTACTTTATCATACCGTTCATTTCATATATATAAGTATAAATTCCACAATTGTGACAGGTAACAATATTTGTCTTTTTTTAAGAAATAGTGCGATCTCAACACGCTATCCTAAATATGTTACAATTCCATTTCTATGTCTTCGATTGCATTTACAAATTAATTTTTCATACATTTCGATTTATTTTCAATTAGATTAAATTTTTTTTGTGACATTACATTGGAACTGAGCTATGTTGTTTACCATACCATTCATTTCGTGAGAATAAGTATAGATGTCACACACCTGTGACAGGTAAACCACTTTTTTTACAAAAACAGCGCCATCTGTTGTACGTAGGAGCAACTCACTCAATAATACATGTTTCGATTCCATTTCAATGTTTCCGATATCATTGATAAATTGAGTTTTCATATATTTTGAATTATTTTAACTTTAATTTAATTATTTTGAATGATATTGCATTGGAATTGAGCTTTGTTGTTTATCATACCGTTCATTTCGATAGTATAGTTTGTTTATATATTTTTTCATTGTTTTTCATTTCGTTTCCTAATTGTTTTTCTTATATTTCAGTGATGGGAACATCAGATCATTTGGAACGCAACTGGTAACTACAGGACGCCTTAATCCGCTTGACCATCACGACCGGACATAAGGAAGTGATAGCCGAAAGTTTTCAGTCGTATATAGTCCTGGGGACAATTCAGGCTGGTTCGCATTTGTGTTTCTCACATGTGCCCCAAAGAATGAGGTGATTTGATAAAATGCTATGCCCAAGATTACCATCTGAGTGCCGGCGGGGAAGTGGTTCAAACTGCTTCGGCTATCACTTCCTTATGTCCGGTCGTGATGGTCAAGCGGATTACGGTGTCCTGTAGTTACCAGTTGCGTTGCTTCTGGGAGTATGGGTTCGAGTCACTTCTGGGGTGTGAGTTTTCAGTCGTATATAGTCCTGGGGACCATTCAGGCTTGTTCGCATTTGTTTCTCACGTATGCCCCAAAGAATGAGGTGATTTAATAAAATGCTATGCTCAAGATTAACATCCGAGTGCCGGCGGGGAAGTGGTTCAAATAGCTTCGGCTATCACTTCCTTATGTCCGGTCGTGATGGTCAAGTGGATTAAGGCGTCCTGTAGTTACCAGTTGCGTTGCTTCTGGGAGTATGGGTTCGAGTCACTTCTGGGGTGAGTTTTTCAGTCATATATATATATATGTCATATATATATATATATATATATATATATATATATGTATAGTCATTTTATATATATATATATATATATATATATATATATATATATATATATATATATATATATATATATATATATAAACCTAGAAGCGTACCACCCCTGGTACAAGTGCTGGGACCCATAGACTCGGAGAAGAAAATAAAGAGCAGTCTGTGAAGCTGGGATCATGTACCCCTGCCTGTTGAACTAGGTATTCAGGGAGGATTTCCTTCACCAAGTTGTCAGACCCCACTGAAGAGGACAGGAACGCTGGAACAGCAATTTGTGTTGCTGTGCGCACGCCAAGGCCTCCGAATCTGACAGGAAGGGAGGCCTGTGTCCACTGTGAGTCGCTGAGGGAAAGGTTGAGGGCTTTTTCTAGCGTTGATTTCAGCAAGCTGTCGTACTCTTCTAATTTAATATTGTTGAAAGATGGCGAACATCTTAGAAAGTAGGTCAGCTTGGGGAAGGACAAGCATCTGGTGATGAGGTAAAGTGCATCATGAGCATCGATGTCTTCCCTGGAAACACAAACCAAAACTGTCTCTATTTTCCGCTTGTTACAACTTGTAATAAAGTTGTTACATCTTGACTTAACCTGTTTATGGCGTATTAGAACGTTGTTACAACTTGCTATATTGGTTGTTATAGCTGGTTAGGAATTGCTAAAACTTGTTCGAACTTTGTACCAATGTCGTAGTTTCGGTGTGTGTTTGGTGGGTTCAATCCTCACGTTCATCCTCTTCAGGTCAGTAATCTTCTTACCAAGGACCTCGTCGATGGCATTCCCTCCAAGAGGAGCACCTAGGAGTGTGCTGTCCTCAGGATTGGTTGTATGAATATCAGGCAAAACAACCTTAATTTGCTCTATTATGTGCTGGTTGGTGGAGGTTATTTCGCACTTGGAAGGGTTCAGGGTGAGGCCTAGACATGCTCCTTGCTCCTGAATTATTCATATGTCGTCCAAGAGTGAGCCAGAGGAGCCGGCTAGAGTACCATCGTCCAAAAAACAAATATTGAGCTCACTGGACAGGCTATCGGTGACTTTCTTGATGACTAGGCAGAAAAGAAAAGGAGCAAGGGGGTCACCCTGTTGGACACTTTCTAGTAATTCAATTTCATGTTTCCCGAATAGCAGAGTTAGATTCTTGTTGTAAAATGAGTTTACAAATGGGTAGAGGGAAGGAAAAAGGCGATGTACCGCACTGAGTACTGCATCCCTTCTAACCAGATTGAAAGCATTTATGAAGTCCAGTTTTATCAAGGCTTTTTCATCCGTAATGTTGGCAATGTAGGCTCTAGCTGCATGAGCCGCTGCCTCACACCCTTGAGAAATGCCAAACCCAAGCTTTTTTGGCTTCAGCATGTCAGCTGCTGCCTGACTTACTGTTCTAGCAGCAGCCTTAGCGACGAGGCGCCGGAGTGACTTACCCACAGCCGTCGGTCTGATTCCTCCATCTTTTTTCCTCAGGGCACAGAGGGTAGCACCAATAAAGAGAGGCGTTATGGTTTCTGGTATGTTGCCAGCAAGACAAGTGTTGGAGAATCTAGTTAGTTCCTCCAGGAGGCCCTGTGCAATGTCTCCCTGTGCAGGGTTGAGCATTTGTTTGATGTGGTTGGGTCTTAGTCCTGTGAACCCACCTGCTGATCCTGGTGGGAAGGATAAAGCTGCTTTATGCATCACGGATTCGAGTACACACAAGGGTTCTGATCTGGTGACACCGACTAGGGGAACACTGTCGTCACGAGGAGCTCTGGGTGGGTGTTTTTCCCTCAGGGCTTGTGCTGTATCGGCATCCCTGGTGGCAACTGTGTCTTCACTGGTGATGACACTGCCCCTATTGTGTTGCCTTCTTCTATTTTCTTGCTGACTGTTGCTCTGATTTTGCATGCCTCGGTTCTGCTGTTGATACCTTTCGTGCGGTGAGTGTTTTTGGCACGGGTGGGGAGGGGTGCCTGGTTGTCCTCTCTAGGAAAACTATTTATAGCCATAATGAGACTAGAGACATCTCCCGTCCACGAGGCTAGCCATAGCCCGTGCTTCTTGCCCCGCTCCTGTGCCAGGTAAGTTATGGGCTCACCATAGCCGTGCTACTTGGAACTTGTTCCAAGTAGCTACTTGGAACTTGTTCCAAGTAGCTGAATCTATAACAACAACAACATATAACATCTCTTTCCAGCAGACTAACGATGCATAAGCAACAGGGCTCCATTAAGGAGCATATAATCTCTTCCCACAACCAGACCATCACCAGAGAAATCTTAACAAAAAACACGGAAATCATCGATAGATACAGCGATAGCAGGCGGCTTGATATCTGCGTGGCACTACACATTAAGAAGTCAACACCAGCAATTAACAGCCAATTAATGCACAACTATATTCTACCCACTTCAAGACTCCGCACCAATATAGAAGCATCAAGAAATATGGGCCAATAGGCCACTTGCATTTACTTCCATTCTTCCCCTTTAACTTTACCCAATATTACCCAATAATTCGAGTCTATCTTGTATTAAAAGTTTGTTTTCACCTCATCCAAAACTATTGTAACATATCACCTCACCCAAATGCAGGTATATAAAATGAAAAGCCGTTTGAATTATAGCATAGTAAGAAATCTATTTTAGTGTTGGCAGGTTATAGTTGTGTGTGTGTAAACTAAAGTCTCTGAAAATGTAATAAGCTATTACGAAACGCGTTCAAGTGTCGCGTCAGACTAGAAATAAAAACGAAATTTTGGAGAACTGATTTTTCAATTACCATCGACAGTGAAAAGAACCATTAGAAATATTGAGAAAATTCGTGTTAGAATTATTAATCTTACTTTTTCGGTCATATTTAATAATATATGTCTGCAGGAAAGACTGCTACCAAAATATACTAATATATATATATATATATATATATATATATATATATATATATATATATATATATATATATATATATATATATATATATATGTATATATATATATATATATATATATATATATATATATGTATATATATATATATATATATATATATATATATATATATATATATATATATATATATATATATATATATATATATATATATGTATATATATATATATATATATATATATATATATATATGTATATATATATATATATATATATATATATATATATATATATATATATATATATATATATATATATATAATAGTATATTTTGGTAGCAGTCTTTCCTGTAGACATATATTATTAAATATGACCGAAAAAGTAAGATAAATAATTCTAACACGAATTTTCTCGATCTTTTGTACGTTTCTTTTCACTGTTGGTGGTAATTCAAAAATCAATTCTCCAAAATTCATTTTTATTTCTAGTCTGAAGCGACACTTGAGCGCGTTTCGTAAAACTTATTACATTTTCAAAGACTTTAGTTTACACATACACAACTGAATAGAAATTACACATCTTCGATTTGTTTATATCTACATATGAGTGAGGTGGATGGGGTGAGGTGGTTTTAATAGGGTATTAAATTCCTAAACACAAGACAGAACACGAAACAATGGGTATTGAATGGAAGTGATTGTAGAAAGCCTATTGGTCCATATTTCTTGATGCTTCTATATAGGAGCGGAGTCTTGAGGTGGGTAGAATATAGTTGTGCATTAATTGGCTGTTGATTGCTGGTGTTGACTTCTTGATGTGTAGTGCCTCGCAGACGTCAAGCCGCCTGCTATCGCTGTATCTATCGATGATTTCTGTGTTGTTTACTAGGATTTCTCTGGCGATGGTTTGGCTGTGGGAAGAGATTATATGTTTCTTAATGGAGCCCTGTTGCTTATGCATCGTTAAACACCTAGAAAGAGATGTTGTTGTCTTGCCTATATACTGGGTTTTTTGGAGCTTACAGTCACCAAGAGGGCATTTGAAGGCATAGACGACGTTGGTCTCTTTTAAAGCGTTCTGCTTTGTGTCTGGAGAGTTTTTCATGAGTAGGCTGGCCGTTTTTCTGGTTTTATAGTAAATCGTCAGTTGTATCCTCTGATTTTTGTCTGTAGGTATAACGTTTCTATTAACAATATCTTTCATTACCCTTTCCTCTGTTTTATGAGCTGTGGAAAAGAAGTTCCTGTAAAATAGACTAATAGGGGGTATAGGTTTTGTGTTAGTTGTCTCTTCAGAGGTTGCATGGCGTTTCACTTTCCTTCTTATGATATATATATATATATATATATATATATATATATATATATATATATATATATATATATATATATATATATATATATATATATATATATTATTAATATGACCGAAAAAGTAAGATTAATAATTCTAACACGAATTTTCTCAATCTGTCGTACATTTCTTTTCACTGTTGGAGGTAATTCAAAAATCAATTCTCCAAAATTCATTTTTATTTCTAGTCTGACGCGACACGAGCGCGTTTCGTAAAACTTATTACATTTTCAAAGACTTTAGTTTACAAATACACAACTGAATAGAACTTACACATCTTCGATTTTTGTTTATATCTACATTTGAGTGAGGTGGATGGGGTGAGGTGGCATTAATAAGGTATTAATTTCATCAACACAAGACAGAACAAGAGGTGGCATTAATACGGTATTAATTTCATCAACACAAGACAGAACACGAAACAATGGGTATTGAAATGGAAGTGATTGTAGAAAGCCTATTGGTCCATATTTCTTGATGCTTCTATATTGGAGCGGAGTCTTGAGGTGGGTAGAATATAGTTGTGCATTAATTGGCTGCTGATTGCTGGTGTTGACTTCTTAATGTGCAGTGCCTCGCATACGTCAAGCCGCCTGCTGTTGCTGTATCTATCAATGATTTCAGTGTTGTTTACTAGGATTTCTCTGGCGATGGTTTGGTTGTGGGAAGAGATTATATGTTCCGTAATGGAGCCCTGTTTATGCATCGTTAAACGCCTAGAAAGAGATGTTGTTGTCTTGCCTATATACTGGGTTTTTTGGAGCTTACAGTCCCCAAGTGGGCATTTGAAGGCATAGACGACGTTGGTCTCTTTTAAAGCGTTCTGCTTTGTGTCTGGAGAGTTTCTCATGAGTAGGCTGGCCGTGTTTCTGGTTTTATAGTAAATCGTCAGTTGTATCCTCTGATTTTTGTCTGTAGGGATAACGTTTCTATTAACAATATCTTTCAGGACCCTTTCCTCTGTTTTATGAGCTGTGGAAAAGAAGTTCCTGTAAAATAGTGTAATAGGGGGTTTAGGTGTTGTGTTAGTTGTCTCTTCAGAGGTTGCATGGCATTTCACTTTCCTTCTTATGATGTCTTCGACGAAACCATTGGAGAAGCCGCTGTTGACTAGGACCTGCCTTACCCTACAGAGTTCTTTGTCGACTTGCTTCCATTCTGAGCTGTGGCTGAGAGCACGGTCCACATATGTGTTAACAACACTTCTCTTGTACCTGTCTGGGCAGTCGCTGTTGGCATTTAGGCACACTCCTATGTTCGTTTCCTTAGTGTAGACTGCAGTGTGGAAACCTCCGCTCTTTTCCATGACTGTTACATCTAGAAAGGGCAGCTTCCCATCCTTTTCCATCTCGTAAGTGAAATGCAGCACGGAACTCTGCTCAAATGCCTCCTTCAGCTCCTGCAGATGTCTGACATCAGGTACCTGTGTAAAAATGTCGTCAACATACCTGGAGTATATGGCCGGTTTCAAGTTCATGTCGACTAAGACTTTTTGCTCGATGGCAAAAAGTCGAGCGAAAAAGTCGGGCTGGTTTGCATTTGTTTTCCTCGTGTGTGCCCCAAAGAATGAGGTGATTTGATAAAATACCATGCCCAAGATTACCAACCGAGTGCCGGCTGGGGGATGGAAATAGCCTCGGCTAAAATCCTCTTTTGTCTGGTCGTGCTGGGCGAGCAGCTAAGGGATCCTGTTCGCCAGCTGAGTGCTCCTGGCATTATGGGTTCGAGTCACTTCTAGGGTGTGAGTTTTAAGGTGCATATAGTCCTGGGGACCATTCAGGCTTGTTCGCATTTGTGTTCCTCACGTGTGCCCCAAAGAATGAGGAGATTTGATAAAATACTATGCCCAAGATTACCAAACGAGTGCCGGTAGAGGGGATGGAAATAGCCTCGGCTACCATCCTCTTTTGTCCGGTCGGGTTGGTCGAGTGGTTAAAGGATCCTGTACGCCAGCAGAGTTATCCTGGCAGTATTGGTTCGAGTCACTTCTGGGGAGTGAGTTTTCAGTTGCAAATAGTCCAGGGGACCGTTCAGGCTTCTTCGCATCTGTGTTCCTCACGTGTGCCTCAAAGAACAAGGTAATATACTAGAATATCATACCCAAGATTACCAACCGAGTGCTGGCGGGGTGATGGAAATAGCCTCGGCTACAGTCCTATTTTGTCCAGTCATGTTGGTCGAGCGGTTAAGGGATCCTGTACGCTAGCAGAGTGCTCCTGGCAGTATGGGTTCGAGTCAATTCTGGGGGTGTGAGTTCTCAGTTGCATATAGTCCTGTGAACAATTCAGGCTGGTTTGCATTTGTTTTCCTCGTGTGTGTCACAAAGAATGAGGTGATTTGATAAAATACCATGCCCAAGATTACCAACCGAGTGCCGACGTGGGGGATGGAAATAGCCTCGGCTACCATCCTCTTTTATCTGGTCGTGTTGATCAAGCAGTTAAGTGATCCTGTACGCCAACTGAGGTCTCCTGGCAGTATGGGTTTGAGTCCCTACTGGGGTGTGAGTTTTCAGTTGCATATAGTCCTGGGGACTATTCAGGCTTGTTAGCATCTGTGTTCCTCACGTGTGCCCCCAAAAATGAGATGATTTGATAAAATACCATGCCCAAGATTTCCAACCGAGTGACAGCGGGGGGATGGAAATAGCCTTGGCTACTGTCCTCTTTTGTCCAGTCGTGTTGGTTGAGCCGTTAAGGGATCCTGTACGCCAGCAGAGTGCTCCTGCCAGTATGGGTTCGAGTAAATTCTGGGGTATGAGTTTTCAGTTGCATATAGTCCTGGGGACCATTGAGGCTTGTTCGCATTTGTTTTCCTCACGTGTGCCCCAAAGAATGAGGTGATTTGATAAAACACCATGCCCAAGATTACCAACCGAGTGCTGGCGGGGGGATGGAAATTGCCTGGGCTACCATCCTCTTTGGTCCGGTCTTGTTGATCAAGCAGTTAAGTGATCCTGTACGCCAGCAGAGGCCTCCTGGCAGTATGGGTTTGAGTCACTTCTGGGGTGTGAGTTTTCAGTTGCATATAGTCCTGGGGACCATTCAAGCTTCTTCACGTCTGTGTTCCTCATGTGTGCCGCAAAGAATGAGGTAATTTGATAAAATACCATGCCCAAGATTACCAACCGAGTTCCAGCGGGGTGATGGAAATGGCCTCGGCTACCATCCTCTTTTGTCCGGTCGTGTTGGTCGAGCGGTTAAGGGATCCTGTACGCCAGCAGAGTGCTCCTGCCAGTATGGGTTCCAGTAAATTCTGGGGTGTGAATTTTCAGATTCATATAGTCCTGGGGACCATTCAGGCTGGTTTGCATTTGTGTTCCTCATGTGTGCATCAAAGAATGAGGAGATTTGATAAAATACCATGCCCAAGATTACCAACTGAGTGCCGGCGGGGAATGGAAATAGCCTCGGCAACCATCCTCTCTTGTTCGGTCGTGTTGGTCGAGCGGTTAGTGGATCCTGTACGCCAGCAGAGTGCTCCTGGTAGTATGGGTTTGAGTAACTTCTGTGGTGTTTGTTTTCAGTTGCATATAGTCCAAGGGACCATTCAGGTTTGTTCGCATTCCTGTTCCTCACGTATGCAGCAAAGAATGAGGAGATTTGATAAAATACCAAGCCCAAGATTACCAACTGAGTGCTAGCGGGGAGTGGAAATAGTCTCGGCTACCATCCTCTCTTGTCTAGTCGTGTTGGTCGAGCAGTTAATGGATCCTGTATGCCAGCAGAGTGCTCTTGGCAGTATGGGTTTGAGTCACTTCTGTGGTGTTTGTATTCAGTTGCATATTGTCCTAACGACCATTCAGGCTTGTTCGCATTCCTGTTCCTCACGTGTGCCCCAAAGAATGACTTGATTTAATGAAATACTATGCCCAAGATTACCAACTGTGTGCGGGCGGGTGGATGTAAATAGCCTCAGCTACCGTCCTCTTTTCTCTGGTCGTGTTTGTTGAGCGATTAAGGGATCCTGTACACCAGCAGGGTGCTCCTTGCAGTATGGGTTCGAGTCATTTCTGGGGTGTGAGTTTTAAGTTGCATATAGTCCTGGGGACTATTCCGGCTTGTTAGCATCTGTGTTCCTCACGTGTGCCCAAAAGAATGAGATGATTTGATAAAATACCATGTCCAAGATTTCGAACAGAGTGACAGCGGGGAGATGGAAATAGCCTCGGCTACCATCCTCTTTTGTCTGGTCGTGTTGGATAAGCGGTTAAGGGATCCTTTACGCCAGCAGCGTGCTCCTGGCAGTTTGGGTTCGAGTCACTTCTAGGGTGTGAGTTTTCAGTTGCATATAGTCCTGGGGACCATTCAGGCTTGTTTCCATTTGTGTTCCTCACGTGTGCCAAAAATTATGAGGTGGTTCAATAAAATACCAAGCCCAAGATAACCAACCGTGTGCCAGCGGGAGGATGGAAATACCCTCGACTACCATCCTCTTTTGTCCGGTCGTGTTGGTCGAGCGGTTGAGGAATCCTATACGCAAGCAGAGTGCTCCTGGCAGTATGGGTTCGAGTCACTTCTGGGGTGTGAGTTTTCAGTTGCATATAGTCCTGGGGACCATCCAAGCTTGTTCGCACTTGTGTTCCTCATGTGTGCCCCAAAGAATGAGGTGATTTGGTAAAATACCATGCCCAAGATTACAAACTGAGTGCCGGCAGGGGGATGAAATAGCCTCTGCTACCATCCTCTTTCGTCCGGTCGTGTTGGTTGAGCAGTTAAGAGATCCTGTACGCCAGCAGAGTGCTACTAGCAGAATAGGTTCGATTCACATCTGGGGTGTGAGTTTTCAGTTGCATATAGTCCTGGGGACCAATCAGGCTTGTTAGCATCTGTGTTCTTCACGTGTGACCCAAAGAATGAGGTGATATGATAAAATACCATGCCCACGATTACCAACCAAGTGCAGGCGAGGGGATTTAAAAAGCCTTGGCTACAGTCCTCTTTTGTCCGGTCGTGTTAGTTGAGCAGTTAAAGGATCCTGTATGCCAGCAGAGTGCTCCTGGCAGTATGGGATCGAGTTACGTTTGGGGTGTGAGTTTTCAGTTGCATATAGTCCTGGGGACTGTTCAGGCTTGTTAGCATCTGTGTTCCTCATGAGTGCCCCAAAGAATGAGGTGATTTGATAAAATACCGTGCAGAAAATTACCAACCGAGTGCTGGCGGGGTGATGGAAATAGCCTCGGCTACCATCCTCTTTTGTCCGGTCGTGTTCGTCGAGCGGTTAAGTGATCCTGTATGCCAGCAGAGTGCTTCTGGCAGAATGGGTTCGAATCACTTCTGGGGTGTGTGTTTTCAGTTGCTTATAGTCGTGGGGACCATTCAGGCTTGTTCGCATTCGTGTTGCTCATGTGTGCCCCAAAGAATGAGGTGATTTGAGAAAGTACTATGCCCATTATTACCAAACGAATGCCGGCGGGGGGATGGAAATAGCCTCGGCTACCATCGTCTTTTGTGCGGTTGTGTTGGTCGAGCGGTTAAGGGTTCTTGTACGCCAGCAGAGTCATCCTAGCAGTATGGGTTCGAATCACTTCTGGGGTATGAGTTTTCTGTTACATATAATCCTGGGGACCATTGAGGCTTGTTAGCATTTGTGTTCCTCACGTGTGCCCCAAAGAATGAGGTGATTTGATAAGACACCATGACCAAGATTCCCAACCGAGTGTTGGCGAGGGGATGGAAATAGCCTCGGCTACCATCCTCTTTTGTCTGGTCGTGTTGGTTGAGTGGTTGAGGAATCCTGTACGCCAGCAGAGGGCTCCTGACAGTATGGGTTCGAGTCACTTCTGGAGAGTGTGTTTTCAGTTGCATATAGTCCTGGGGACCATTAAGGCTTGTTCACATTCGTGTTCCTCACGTGTGCCCCAAAGAATGAGGTGATTTGATAATATACCATGCCCAAGATTACCAACCGAGTGCTGGTGGGTGGATGGAAATAGCCTCGGCTACCATCCTCTTTTGTCTGGTCGTGTTGGTTGAGCGGTTAAGGGATCCTGTACGCCAGCAGAGTGCTCCTGGCAGTATGGGTTCGAGTCACTTCTTGGGTGTGAGTTTTCACTTGCAAATAGTCCTGGGGACCAATCAGGCTTGTTAGCATCTGTGTTCCTCACGTGTGCCCCAAAGAATGAGGAGATTTGATAAAATACCATGCCCAAGATTACAAACTGAGTGCCGGCAGGGGGATGAAATAGCCTCTGCTACCATCCTCTTTCATCCGGTCGTGTTGGTTGAGCAGTTAAGGGATCCTGTACACCAGCAGAGTGCTCCTAACAGAATAGGTTCGAGTCACATCTGGGGTGTGAGTTTTCAGTTGCATATAGTCCTGGGGACCAATCAGGCTTGTTAGCATCTGTGTTCCTCACGTGTGACTCAAAGAATGAGGTGATATGATAAAATACCATGCCCAAGATTACCAACCAAGTGCTGGCGGGGGGATGGAAATAGCCTTGGCTACCATCCTCTTATGTCCGGGCGAGGGGATTTAAAAAGCCTCAGCTACAGTCCTCTTTTCTCCGGTCGTGTTGGTTGAGCAGTTAAGGGATCCTGTACGCCAGCAGAGTGCTCTTGGCAGTATGGGTTCGAGTCACGTCTGGGGGTGTAAGTTTTTAGTTGCATGTAGTCCTGGGTACCATTCAGGCTTGTTAGCATCTGTGTTCCTCATGAGTGCCACAAAGAATGAGGTGTTTTGATAAAATACCGTGCCCAAAATTACCAACAGAGTGCTGGCGGGGGGATGGATATAGCCTCGGCTACCATCTCTTTTTGTCCGGTCGTTTTCGTCGAGCAGTTAAGCAATCCTGTATGCCAGCAGAGTGCCTCTGGCACAATGGGTTCGAGTCACTTCTGGGGTGTGAGTTTTCAGTTGCATATAGTCCTGGGGACCATTCAGGCTTCTTCGCATCTGTGTTTCTCACGTGTGCCCGAAAGAATGAGGTAATTTGATAAACAATCATGCCGAAGATTACCAGCCGAGTGCCGGCGGGGTGATGGAAATGGCCTCGGTATCATCCCCTTTTGTCCGGTCGTGTTGGTCGAGCGATTAAGGGATCGTTTACGCCAGCAGAGTGCTTCTGCCAGTATGGGTTCGAGTAAATTCTGGAGTGTGAGTTTTCAGTTGCATATAGTCCTGGGGACCATTCAGGCTGGTTTACATTTGTATTCCTCATGTGTGCCCTAAAAAAAGAGGAGATTTGATAAAATACCATGACCAAGATTACCAACTGAGTGCCGGCGGGGAGTGGAAATAGCCTCTTCTACCATCCTCTCTTGTCTGGTCGTGTTGGTCGAGCGGTTAATGGATCCTGTACGCCAGCAGAGTGCTCCTTGCAGTTTGGGTTTGAGTCACTTCTGTGGTGTTTGTTTTCAGTTGCATATAGTTCTAGGGACCATTCAGGTTTGTTCGCATTCCTGTTCCTCACGTGTGCCCCAAAGAATGAGGTGATTTGATGAAATACTATGCCCAAGATTACTAACTGAGTGCGGGCGGGTGGATGGAAATAGCCTCGGCTACTGTCCTCTTTTGTCTGGTCGTGATGGTTGAGCGATTAAGGGATCCTGCACGCGAGCAGGGTGCTCCTGGCAGTATGGGTTCGAGTCACTTCTGGGGTGTGAGTTTTAAGTTGCATATAGTCCTGGGGACTATTCAGGCTTGTTAGCATCTGTGTTCCTCACGTGTTCCCCAAAGAATGAGATGATTTGATAAAATACCATGCCCAAGATTTCCAACCGAGTGACAGCTGTGGGATGGAAATAGCCTCGGCTACTGTCCTCTTTTGTCCAGTCGTTATATCGTTATATTTGTCCAGTCCTATTATAACCACCGAAGGTGATAGTAATAGGAATAAGAAGAGAAGTGGTCCTTATCCCCGTTCTTGACAACTTGTTTTCTTAAAATCACCATCTTCCTCGTCGCTTCCAGCTTGCCCTTGCTTCCCTAAAATCTAACAACTCTATTCTTATCCTTCCTTCCGACAAAGGCAATTCGGTGGTTGTCCTTGACCGTGAGGACTACCTCTGAAAAGCAGATGTCTTGCTCTCTGACTCTCGCACTTATGCTCCTCTGATTTCTAACCCTTTGGATCGCCTCAAAACTTCCTTTAACCTCAAACTAAGACAGCTCTCTAGTCTTTGCCCTCCTGACTTTGATCACATTAAACGTTTCCGTGTCATCTGCCCTTCTCTTCCTTATTTCTATGGTCTTCCTAAGACTCATAAACCTGGTGTTCCTCTTCGTCCTATCATTTCTTCACGGGGCTCTGTCAGCTATCCTCTTGCCTCCTGGCTCGCTAAAACCCTGACACCTTACCTTGGCACTTTTTCCCCTGCCCACCGTCGTCACTCTCAGGACTTCATAAAAAGACTGCGCCTGCAGCCCTTTTGTAAGAGGCTTAGTCATGATGTCGACTCTGTTCACTAATCTCGCCAGCAGAGGTCTCCTGGCAGTATGGGTTTGAGTCACTTCTGGGGTGTGAGTTTTCCATTGCATATAGTCCTAGGAACCATTCAGGCTTCTTCGCATCTGTGTTCCTCACGTGTGCCCCAAAGAATGAGGTAATTTGATAAAATACCATGCCCAAGATTACCAACCGAGTGCCGGCGGGGTGATGGAAATGGCCTCAGCTACCATTCTCTTTTGTCTGGTCGTGTTAGTCGAGTGGTTAAGGGATTCTGTATGCCAGCAGAGTGCTCCTGCCAGTATGGGTTTGAGTCACTTCTGTGGTGTTTGTTTTCAGTTGCATATAGTCCTAGGGACCATTCAGGCTTGTTCGCATTCCTGTTCCTCACGTGTGCCCCAAAGAATGAGGTGATTTGATGAAATACTATGCCCAAGATTACCAACTGAGTACAGCCGGGTGGATGGAAATAACCTCGGCTACCATCCTCTTTTGTCTGATCGTGTTGGTTGAGCGATTAAGGGATCCTGTACGCCAGCAGGGTGCTCCTGGCAGCATGGGTTCGAGTCACTTCTAGGGTGTGAGTTTTAAGTAGCATATAATCCTGGAGACTATTCAGGCTTGTTAGCCTCTGTGTTCCTCATGTGTGCCCCAAAGAATGAGATGATTTGATAAAATACCATGCCCAAGATTTCCAACCGAGTGACAGCTGGGGGATGGAAATAGCCTCGGCTACTGTCCTCTTTTGTCCAGTCGTGTTGGTTGAGCTGTTAAGGGATCCTGTACGCCAGCAGAGTGCTCCTACCAGTATGGGTTCGAGTAAATTCTGGGGTGTGAGTTTTCTGTTGCATATAGTCCTGGGGACCATTCAGGTTTGTTTGCATTTGTGTTCCTTACGTGTGCCCCAAAGAATTAGGTGATTCGATAAAATACCAGGCACAAGATTACCAACCGAGTGCCGGCGGGATGATGGAAATAGCCTCGGCTACCATCCTCTTTCGTCCGGTCGTGTTGGTCAAGTGGTTGAGTGATCCTGTACGCCAGCAGAGTGCTCCTGCCAGTATGGGTTCGAGTAAATTCTGGGGTTTGAATTTTCAATTGCATATAGTCCTGGGGACCATTCAGGCTTCTTCGCATCTGTGTTCCTCACGTGTGCCCCAAAGAATGAGGTAATTTGATAAAATACCATGCCAACGATTACCAACCGAGTGCCGGCGGGATGATGGAAATAGCCTCGGCTACCATCCTCTTTCGTCCGGTCGTGTTGGTCGAGTGGTTAAGGGATCCTGTACGCCAGCAGAGTGCTCCTGGCAGTATGGGTTCGAGTCATTTCTCGGGTGTGAGTTTTCAGTTGCAAATAGTCCTGGGGACCAGTCAGCCTTGTTAGCATCTGTGTTCCTCACGTGTGCCCCAAAGAATGAGGAGATTTCATAAAATACCATGCCCAAGATTACCAAACGAGTGCCGGCGAGGAGAAGGAAATAGCCTCGGCTACCGTCCTCTTTTGTCCGGCCGTGTTGGTTGAGCAGTTAAGAGATCCTGTACGCCAGCAGAGTGCTCCTGGCAGTATGGGTTCGAGTCACTTCAGTGGTGTTTGTTTTCAGTTGCATATAGTCCTAGGGACCATTCAGGCTTGTTCGCATTCCTGTTCCTCACGTGTGCCCCAAAGAATGAGGCGATTTGACAAAATACTATACCCAAGATTACCAGCCGAGTGCGGGCGGGAGGATGGAAATAGCCTCGGCTACCGTCCTCTTTTGTCTGGTCGTGTTGGTTGAACGATTAAGAGATCCTGTACGCCAGCAGTTTGCTCCTGGCAGTATGCGTTCGAGTCACTTCTGTGGTGTTTGTTTTCAGTTGCATATAGTTCTAGGGACCATTCAGGCTTGTTAGCATCTGTGTTCCTCACGTGTGCCTCAAAGAATGAGATCATTTGATAAAATACCATGCCCAAGAATACAAACCGAGTGCTGGCGGGGGGATGGAAATAGCCTCGGCTACCATCCTCTTTTGTCCGGTCGTGTTGATCAAGCGGTTGAGTGATCCTGCACGCCAGCAGAGGTCTCCTGGAAGTATGGGTTTGAGTCACTTCTGGGATGTGAGTTTTAAGTTGCATATAGTCCAGGGGACTACTCAGGCTTGTTAGCATCTGTGTTCCTCACGTGTGCCCCCAAAAATGAGATGATTTGATAAAATACCATGCCCAAGACTTCAAACCGAGTGCCGTCGGGGTGATGGAAATGGCCTCAGCTACCATTCTCTTTTGTCTGGTCATGTTGGTCGAGCGGTTAAGGGATCCTGTACGCCAGCAGAGTGCTCCTACCAGTATGGGTTTGAGTCACTTCTGTGGTGATTGTTTTCAGTTGCATATAGTCCTAGGGACCATTCAGGCTGGTTTGCATTTGTGTTCTTTATGTGTGCCCCGAAGGATGAGGAGATTTGATAAAATACCAAGCCCAAGATTACCAACTGAGTGCCGGCGGGGAGTGGAAATAGTCTCGGCCACCATCCTCTCTTGTCTGGTCGTGTTGGTCGAGCAGTTAATGGATCCTGTATGCCAGCAGAGTGCTCTTGGCAGTATGGGTTTGAGTCACTTCTGTGGTGTTTGTATTCAGTTGCATATAGTCCTAACGACCATTCAGGCTTGTTCGCATTCCTGTTCCTCACGTGTGCCCCAAAGAATGAGGTGATTTAATGAAATACTATGCCCAAGATTACCAACTGTGTGCGGGCGGGTGGATGGAAATAGCCTCAGCTACCGTCCTCTTTTCTCTGGTCGTGTTGGTTGAGCGATTAAGGGATCCTGTACGCCAGCAGAGTGCTCCTTGTGGGTTCGAGTCATTTCTGGGGGTATGAGTTTTAAGTTGCATATAGTCCTGGGGACTATTCAGGCTTGTTAGCATCTGTGTTCCTCACGTGTGCCCGAAAGAATGAGATGATTTGATAAAATACCATGCCCAAGATTTCCAACGGGGTGACAGCAGGGAGATGGAAATAGCCTCGGCTACCATCCTCTTTTGTCTGGTCATGTTGGTTAAGCGGTTAAGGGATCCTTTACGCCAGCAGCGTGCTCCTGGCAGTATGGGTTCGAGTCACTTCTAGGGTGTGAGTTTTAAGTTGCATATAGTCCTGGGGACCATTCAGGCTTGTTTGCATTTGTGTTCCTCACGTGTGCCCCAAATTATGAGGTGGTTCAATAAAATACCAAGCCCAAGATAACCAACAGTGTACCAGCGGGAGGATGGAAATACCCTCGACTACCATCCTCTTTTGTCCGGTTGTGTTGGTCGAGCGGTTGAGGAATTCTATACACAAGCAGAGTGCTCCTGGCAGTATGGGTTCGAGTCACTTCTGGGGTGTGAGTTTTCAGTTGCATATAGTCCTGGGGACCATCCAAGCTTGTTCGCATTTGTGTTCCTCATGTGTGCCCTAAAGAATGAGGTGATTTGGTAAAATACCATGCCCAAAATTACCAACCGAGTGCTGGCGAGGTGATGGAAATTGCCTCGGCTACCATCCTCTTTTGTCCGGTCGTGTTCGTCGAGCGGTTAAGCGATCCTGTATGCCAGCAGAGTGCTACTGGCAGAATGGGTTTGAGTCACTTCTGGGATGTGTGTTTTCACTTGCTTATAGTCGTGGGGACCATTCAGGCTTGTTCGCATTCGTATTGCTCACGTGTGCCCCAAAGAATGAGGTGATTTGAGAAAGTACTATGCCCATGATTACCAAACGAATGTTGGCCTTGGGGATGGAAATAGCCTCGGCTACCATCGTCTTTTTTCCGGTCGTGTTGGTCGAGCGGTTAAGGGATCTTGTACGCCAGCAGAGTCATCCTAGCAGTATGGGTTCGAGTCACTTCTGGGGTATGAATTTTCAGTTGCATATAATCCTGGGGACCATTGAGGCTTGTTAGCATTTTTGTTCCTCACGTGTGCCCCAAAGAATGAGGTGATTTGATAAAACACCACGACCAAGATTCCCAACCGAGTGCTGGCGGGGGGATGGAAATAGCCTCGGCTACCGTCATCTTTTGTCTGGTCGTGTTGGTCGAGCAGTTGAGGAATCCTGTATGCCAGCAGAGGGCTCCTGACAGTATGGGTTCGAGTCCCTTCTGGAGTGTGTGTTTTCAGTTGCATATAGTCCTGGGGACCATTAAGGCTTGTTCACATTCGTGTTCCTCACGAGTGCCCCAAAGAATGAGGTGATTTGATAAAATACCATGCCCAAGATTACCAACCTAGTGCTGGTGGGTGGATGGAAATAGCCTCGGCTACCATCCTCTTTTGTCTGGTCGTGTTGGTTGAGCGAGTTAGGGATCCTGTACGCCAACAGAGTGTTCCTGGCAGTATGGGTTCGAGTCACTTCTCGGGTGTGAGTTTTCACTTGCAAATAGTCCTGGGGACCAATCAGGCTTGTTAGCATCTGTGTTCCTCACGTGTGCCCCAAAGAATGAGGAGATTTGATAAAATACCATGCCCAAGATTACCAACCGAGTGCCGGCGAGGAGATGGAAATAGCCTCGGCTACCGTCCTCTTTTGTCCGGCCGAGTTGGTTGAGCAGTTAAGAGATTTTGTACGCCAGCAGAGTGCTCCTGGCAGTATGGGGTCGAGTCACTTCTGGGGAGGGCGTTTTCAGTTGCATATATTCCTGGGGACCATTCAGGCTTCTTCGCATCTGTGTTCCTCACGTGTGCCCAAAAGAATGAAGTAATTTTATAAAATACCATGCCCAAGATTACCAACCGAGTGCCGGCGGGGGGATGGAAATAGCCTCGGCTACCATCCTCTTTTGTCCCGTCGTGTTGGTCAAGCGGTTGAGTGATCCTGTACGCCAGCAGAGGGCTCCTGCCAGTATGGGTTCGAGTAATTTCTGGGGTGTGAGTTTTCAGTTGCATATAGTCCTGGAGACCATTGAGGCTGGTTTGCATTTGTGTTCCTCATGTGTGCCCCAAAGAATGAGGAGATTTGATACAATACCATGCCCAAGATTACAAACTGAGTGCCGGCAGGGGGATGAAATAGCCTCTGCTACCATCCTCTTTCGTCCGGTCGTGTTGGTTGAGCAGTTAAGGGATCCTGTACGCCAGCAGAGTGTTCCTAGCTGAATAGGTTCGAGTCACATCTGGGGTGTGAGTTTTCAGTTGCATATAGCCCTGGGGACCAATCAGGCTTGTTAGCATCTGTGTTCCTCATGTGTGACCCAAAGAATGAAGTGATATGATAAAATACCATGCCCAAGATTACCAACCAAGTGCCGGCGAGGGGATTTAAAAAGCCTCGGCTACAGTCCTCTTTAGTCCGGTCGTGTTGGATGAGCAGTTAAAGTATCCTGTATGCCAGCAGAGTGCTCCTGGCAGTATGGGTTCGAGTCACGTCTGGGGTGTGAGTTTTCAGTTGCATATAGTCCTGGGGACCATTCAGGCTTGTTAGCATCTGTGTTCCTCATGAGTGTCACAAAGAATGAGGTGATTTGATGAAATACCGTGCCCAAAATTACCAACCGAGTGCTGGCGGGGGGATGGAAATAGCCTCGGCTACCATCCCTTTTTGTCCGGTCGTTTTCGTCGAGCAGTTAAGCGATCCTGTATGCCAGCAGAGTGCTCCTGGCAGTATAGGTTCGAGTCACTTCTGGGGTGTGAGTTTTCAGTTGCATATAGTTCTTGGGACCATTCTAGCTTGTTCGCATTTGTTTTCCTCACGTGTGCCCCAATGAATGAGGTGATTTGAAAAACACCATGCCCAAGACTACCAACCAATGCAAGCGGGAGGATGGAAATAGCCTTGGCTGCCATCCTTTTTTTTCCGGATGTGTTGGTCGAGCGGTTGAGGGATCCTGTTCGCCAGAAGAGTGGTCTTGGCAGCATGTGTTCGAGTCACTTCTCGGGTGTGAGTTTTCTGTTGCATATAGTCCTGGGGACCATTCAGGCTTCTTTGCATCTGTGTTCCTCACGTGTGTGCCAAAGAAAGAGGAAATTTGATAAAATACCAAGCCCAAGATTACCAACCGAGTTGCAGCGGGAGAATGGAAATACCTTCGCCTATCATCCTCTTTTGTCCGATCGTGTTGGTCGAGCGGTTAAGGTATCCTATACGCCAGGAGAGTGCTCCTGGCAGTATGCGCTCGAGTCACTTCTGGGTTGTGAGTTTTCAGTTGCATATAGTACTGGGGACAATTCAGGCTTGTTCGCATTTATGTTCCTCACGTGTGCACCAAAGAATGAGGTGATTTGATAGAATACTATGCCCAAGAATACACCCGAGTGCCGGCGGGGGGATGGAAATAGCCTCGGCTTCCATCCTCTTTTGTCCAGTCGTGATGGTCGAGCGGTTAAGGGATCCTGTTTGACAGCAGAGTGCTCCTGGCAGTATGGGTTCGAGTCACTTCTCGGGTGTGAGTTTTCTGTTGCATATAGTCCTGAGGACCATTCAGGCTTCTTCACATTTGTTTTCCTCACGTGTGCCCCAAAGAATGAGGTGATTTGATAAAACACCATGCCCAAGATTACCAACAGAGTGCCAACGGGGGGATGGTAAAAGCCTCGGCTGCCATCGTCTTTTGTCCGGACGTGTTGGTCGAGCAGTTGAGGGATCCTGTACGCCAGCAGAGTGCTCCTGGCAGTATGTGTTCGAGTCACGCCTGGGGTGTGAATTTTCAGTTGCATATAGTCCTGGGGACCATTCAGGCATCTTCACATCTGTGTTCCTCATGTGTGCCCCAAAGAATGAGGTAATTTGATATAATACCATTTTCTTCTTGAGGTTATCTTGAGATGATTTCGGGGCTTTAGTGTCCCCGCGGCCCGGTCCTCGACCAGGCCTCCACCCCCAGGAAGCAGCCCGTGACAGCTGACTAACACCAAATTACCTATTTTACTGCTAGGTAACAGGGGGCATAGGGTGAAAGAAACTCTGCCCATTGTTTCTCGCAGGCGCCTGGGATTGAACCCAGGACCACAGGATCACAAGTCCCGCGTGCTGTCCGCTCGGCCGACCGGCTCCCAATGCCCAAGATTACCAACCGAGTGAGAGCGGGGTGATGGAAATAGCCTCGGCTACCATCCTATTTGTCCGGTCGTGTTGATCGAGCGGTTAAGGGATCCTGTTTGCCAGCAGAGTGCTCCTTGCAGTATGGGTTCGAGTCAACTCTGGGGTGTGTGTTTTCAGTTGCATATAGTCCTGTGGTCCATTCAGGCTTTTTCGCATTCGTGTTCCTCACGTGTGTCCCAAAGAATGAGGTGATTTGATAAAACACTATGCCTAAGATTACCAACCGAGTGCCGGCGGGTGGATGGAAATAGCGTTGGCTTCCATCTTCTTTTGTCTCGTTGTGTTGGTGGTGCGATTAAGGAATCATGTACACCAGCAGGGTGCTCATATTTGTAGGGGTTCGAGTCACTTCTGGGGTGTGAGTTTTCAGTTGCATATAGTCATGAGGACCATTCAGGCTTGTTCGCATTTGTGTTCATCATGTGTGCCCCAAAGAATGAGGTGATTTAATAAAGTACCATGCCCAAGATTACCAACTGAATGCCAACGGGGAGATGGAAATAGCCTCGGCTACCATCCTCTTTTGTCCGGTCGTGTTCGTCAAGCGGTTAAGGGATCCAGTACGCCAGGAGAGTGCTCCTGGCAGTATGGGTTCGAGTCACTTCTAGGGAGTGAGTTTTCAGTTGCATATTGTCCAGGGGACCATTCAGCCTGGTTTGCATCTGTGTTCCACACGTGCGCCCCAAAGAATCAGTGATTTGAAAAAATACTATGCCCAAGATTACCAACCGAGTGCCGGCGAGGGGATGCAAATAGCCTCGGCTACCGTCCTCTTTTGTCCGGTCGTGTTGGACGATTGGTTAAGCAATCCTGTACGCCAGCAGAGTGCTCCTGGCAGAATGGGTTCGAATCACTTCTAGGGAGTGAGTTTTCAGTTGCATATTGTCCAGGGGACCATTCAGCCTGGTTTGCATTTGAGTTCCTCATGTGTGCCCCAAAGAATGAAGTGGTTTGATAAAATACCATGCCCAAGATTTCCAATCGAGTGCCGGCGGGAAGATGGAAATTGCCTCGGCTACCATCCTCTTTTGTCCGGTCGTGTTGGAATAGTGGTTAAGCGATATATAGTCATATAGTCACTCACTATATGACTTCACTTCCTATATAGTCATATAGGAAAACTCACACCCCAGAAGTGACTCGAACCCATACTACCAGGAGAACTCTGCTGGCATACAGGATCCCTTAACTGCTCGACCAACACGACCGGACAAAAGAGGATGGGAGCCGATCCTCTTTCCATCCCCCCGCCTGCACTCGGATGGTAATCTTGGGCATAGTATTTTATCAAATCACCTCATCTTTTGGGCACACGTGAGGAACACAAATAAGAAAAATCCTAAATGGTCCTCAGGACTATATGCAACTGAAAACTCACACTCGGGAAGTGACTCGAACCCATACTGCCAGGAGCACTCTGCTGGCGTACAGGATCCCTTAACACTATTCCAACACGACCGGACAAAAGAGGATTGTAGCCGAGGCTATTTCCATCTTCCCGCCGGCACTCGATTGGAAATCTTAGCCATGGTATTTTATCAAACCACTTCATTCTTTGGGGCACACGTGAGAAAAACAAATGCGAAAAAGCCTGAATGGTCCACAGGACTATATGCAACGGAACACTAACACCCCAGAAGTGACTCGAACCCATACTACCAGGAGCTCTCCGCTGGCGTACTGAATCCTTTTGCTGCTCAACGAAGATGACCAAACAAAGGAGGATGGTAGGCGAGGCTATTTCCATCTCCCTCACCGGCACTCGGCTGGTAATCTTGGGCATGGTATTTTATCAAATCATCTCATTCTTTGAGGCACAAGTGATTAACACCAATACGAACAAGCCTGAATGGTCCCCAGGACTATATGCAACTGAAAACTCACATCCCAGAAGTGACTCGAACCGCTAGCGCAAGGAGCACCCAGCTGGCGTACAGGATCCCTTAACAGCTCAACTAACACGACCAGACAAAAGAGGATGATAGCCGAGGCTATTTCCATCCACCTGCAGGCACTTGGTTGGTAATCTTGGAAATGGAATTTTATCAAATCACCTCATTCTTTCGGGCACACGTGAGGAACACGAATGTGAACAAGCCTGAATGGTTTCCAGGACTATATGCAACTGAAAACTCACACCCCAGAAGTAACTCGAACCCTTTCTACCAGGAGCACTCTGCTGGCGTACAGGATCGCTTAACCACTATTCCAACACGACCGGACAAAAGAGGATGGTAGCCGAGGCTATTTCCATCTTCCCGCCGGCACTCGATTGGAAATCTTGGGCATGGTGGGGCCTCGTAGCCTGGTGGATAGCGCGCAGGACTCGTAATTCTGTGGCGCGGGTTCGATTCCCGCATGAGGCAGAAACAAATGGGCAAAGTTTCTTTCACCCTGAATGCCCCTGTTACCTAGCAGTAAATAGGTACCTGGGAGTTAGTCAGCTGTCACGGGCTGCTTCCTGGGGGTGGAGGCCTGGTCGAGGACCGGGCCGCGGGGACACTAAAGCCCCGAAATCATCTCAAGATAACCTCAAGAAGATGGTATTTTATCAAACCACTTCATTCTTTGGGGCACACATGAGGAACTCAAATGCAAACCAGGCTGAATGGTCCCCATGAATATATGCAACAGAAAAATCACACCCCAGGAAGTAACTGGAACCCATACTGCCAGGAGCACTCTACTGGCATACAGGATCCCTCAACCGCTCGACCAACACGTCCGGACAAAAGGGGATGGTAGCCTAAGCTTTTTCCATCCCCCCACCACCACTCGGTTGGTAATCTTGGGCATAGTATTTTATCAAATCAGCTCATTCTTTGGGGCACACATGTGGAACACAGATGCTAACAAACCTGAATTGTCCCCAGTACAATATGCAACTGAAAACTCACAACCCAGAAGTGACTCAAGCGCATACTGCCAGGAGCACTCTGCTGGCGTAGAGGATACCTTAACCACTCGACCAACACGATCGGACAAAAGAGGATGATAGTCGAGGGTATTTTTATTCTCCTGCTTCCACTCGGTTGGAAATCTTGGGCATAGTGTTTTTCAAATTACCTCATTCATTGAGGCACACGTGAGGAAAACAAATGCGAACAAGCCTGAATGGTCCCCAGGACTATATGCAACTGAAAACTCACACCCCGGGAAGTAACTCGAACCCATACTGCCAGGAGCACTCTGCTGGCGTACAGGATCCCTCAAGCGCTCGACCAACACGTCCGGACAAAATGGGATAGTTGCCTAGGCTTTTTCCATCCCCCCACCACCACTCGGTTGGTAATCTTGGGCATAGTATTTTATCAAATCACCTCATTCTTTGGGGCACACGTGTGGAACACAGATGCTAACAAGCCTGAATTGTCCCCAGTACTATATGCAACTGAAAACTCACAACCCAGAAGTGACTCGAGCGCATACTGCCAGGTGCACTCTGCTGGCGTAGAGGATACCTTAACCGCTCGACCAACACGATCGAACAAAAGAGGATGATAGTCGAGGGTATTTCCATTCTCCCGCAGCCACTCGGTTGGTAATCTTGGGCTTGATATTTTATCAAATTTCCTCTTTCTTTGGCACACACGTGAGGAACACAGAGGCAAATAAGCCTGAATGGTCCCCAGGACTATATGCAACTGAAAACTCACACCCCAGAAATGACTCGAATCCATACTGCCATGACCACTCTGCTGACGAACAGAGTCCCTTAACTGCTCAACCAACACGACTGGACAAAAGAGGACAATAGCCGAGGCTATTTCTATTCCCCCGCCAGCAATTGGTTGGTAATCTTGGGCATGGTATTTTATCAAATCATCTCATTCTTTGGAGCACACGTGAGGAACACAGATGCTCAGAAGCCTGAATAGTCCCCAGAACTATATGCAACCTAAAACTCACACCCCAGAAGTGACTCGAACCCATACTGCCAGGAGCACCCTGCTGGCGTACAGGATCCCTTAATCACTCAACCAACACGACCATATGCAGGCGATGTGTCACAATAACGTGGCTGAAGTATGTTGACCAGACCACACACTAGAAGTTGAAGGGACGACGACGTTTCGGTCCGTCCTGGACCATTCTCAAGTCGATTGTGATGAGGAGGTAGAGACAGGCAATAAATAGGCAAGAGGAGGAAAGTAAGGTGTAGCGGATAGTAATAATAATGAGAACTGCAGAAGGCCGATTGGCCCATACGAGGCAGCTCCTATTACAACCACCGAAGGAGATAGTAATAGGAATAAGAAGAGGAAAGCAAGGGAGAAGACAATGAACAGAAAAAGGGGAGAAGAGAGAAAGAAAAGGAAAGAGAAAGAAAGATAGAAGGCGTAAGCTTACCTTAAGTTACATCTGGCAACTCGTCCCCTTCCGCCACCTTATATTGCCCAAAACGTTCCCTCAACGTTTTTACTACTCTCGACGTGGCCGAAACCTCTCCATCCCAAATTGGAGGGGATGGTCTACGTCGTAAATCATCCTACTAAGTACGTGTCATATTTGTGCTGTGGCGGTGGAGCTCATACTAAGATTTCCTTCTCCGGGGAGTCCGTAGTTGATGGTATTGGCTTTTGTCTCGCAGACCTAAGTTGGCTCAAGAGTCGTGGATTGGTGGTAACTATTTCAGGAGCGCTGGTGGTGCTGTTAGTATTTATAGGCAGCACGTCTGCTGAAATGGTAATGGCATTAGTGTTGGGAGGTGGAGAGAGAAATACCTCTGTTTGTGCCACTCGGATCTTGGGTGGTTCTTGAATCTGTGTTGAGATCTTCCTCATAATCGTCCTGGTGTTAGTGTCCGGAGCGGTAGTGGAGGCAGCCAGACTTGCGTCCAGGGGCAATGAGGGGGTCCAGGCCGTTGGCTACGTACAATGCGTTGAATTCCTTGCCGAATCGTTGATAGTTGATTGTCTGTCCGGCATGCCTCTCCGCTAGTCGAATATGACCAGGGATAATGCCTGCACGTGATCCAAGAAACTTCGAGGGTGCTAGTTAGTCCTTGGGACCACAGCGTGGAGGCCGGGTGATTTCCTGGGATAAGCCACTGTTTGATAGGGCTGGTACGGTTGTAGTCTGCATCTGGCTTATAAAAGGTAGGCTCGGGAACTGGTCAGGTCCAAGGTCTAAGATCGCGGCGACTTGCCTCTGAATGGTCGGTTGGGTAGTGGTCTTGTCTTTAATTTTCTTCAGTTCCTCCTTCCTTTTTGTGTAGAAGTCGGAGGTGGCGGAGTGCTGTTCTCTACAGTTCGCGCATTTCTTCAGCGGAGAGTCAACACGTATGTCATTGGGTAACATATGATTTGTTTGTTTCTCTCTAGATGTGTGGTTCTGTCCTGACTTGTAGCCCCCAACTTGAGAAGAGGTTGTGGGCACGAGACTGAAATTAATAGTAAGTATACATGTATACACCAACTTATAAATTGATGAGTATTATACGGTCAGTAACATATAAAGTTATGCGCTATCCTAACAAGCCAGATACTATGCCAATTTCGCCTCAATGATTTTTTACGTCATGCCATGGACAGTCTCAAAAATTTTCAGACCTAATATGGTATACTAATATAACATATATATATATATATATATATATATATATATATATATATATATATATATATATATATATATATATGTCGTACCTAGTAGCCAGAACGTCGTACTCGGCCTGCTATGCAAGGCCCGATTTGCCTAATAAGCCAAGTTTTCCTGAATTAATATATTTTCTCAATTGTTTTTCTTATGAAATGATAAAGCTACCCATTTCATTATGTATGAGGTCATTTTTTTTATTGGAGTTAAAATTAACGTAGATATATGACCGAACCTAACCAACCCTACCTAACCTAACCTATCTTTATAGGTTAGGTTAGGTTAGGTAGCCGAAAAAGTTAGGTTAGGTTAGGTTAGGTAGGTTAGGTAGTCGAAAACCAATTAATTCATGAAAACTTGGCTTATTAGGCAAATCAGGCCTTGCAAAGTAGGCTGTGTACGACGTTCTGGCTACTAGGTACGACATACATATATATACATATATATATATATATATATATATATATATATATATATATATATATATATATATATATATATATATATATATATATATATATATATATATATATATATATATATATATATATATATATGTCGTACCTAGTAGCCAGAACGCACTTCTCAGCCTACTATGCAAGGCCCGATTTGCCTAATAAGCCAAGTTTTCATGAATTAATTGTTTTTTAACTACCTAACCTACCTAACCTAACCTAAGCTAACTTTTTCGGCTACCTAACCAAACCTATCCTATAAAGATAGGTTAGGTTAGGTTAGGTAGGGTTGGTTAGGTTCGGTCATATATCTACGTTAATTTTAACTCCAATAAAAAAAAAATTGACCTCATACATAATGAAATGGGCAGCTTTATCATTTCATAACAAAAAAATTTGAAAAAATATATTAATTCAGGAAAACTTGGCTTATTAGGCAAATCGGGCCTTGAATAGTAGGCCAAAAAGTGAGTTCTGGCTACTAGGTACGACATATATATATATATATATATATATATATATATATATATATATATATATATATATATATATATATATATATATATATATATATATATATATATATATATATATATATATTTACACGTGTGTAAGGTTGTGAAGCCTCGATTGGTGAGTAAGGTTGTGAAGCCTCGACTGGTAAGTAAGGTTGTAAAGCCTCGACTGGTGAGTAAAGTTGTGAAGCCTCGACTGGTGAGTAAAGTTGTGAAGCGCCGACTGGTGAGTAAGGTTGTGAAGCCTCGACAGGTGAGAAAGGTTGTGAAGCCTCGACTGGTGAGTAAGGTTGTGAAGCCGCGACTGGTGTGTAAAGTTGTGAAGCCTTGACTTGGGTGAAAGGTTGTGAAGCCTCGACTGGTAAGTAAAATTGTCAAGCCTCGACTGGTGAGTAAGGTTGTGAAGCATCGACTGGTGAGTAAGGTTGTGAAGCCTCGACTGGTGAGTAAGGTTTTGAAGCCTCGACTGATGAGTAAGGTTGTGAAGCCTCGACTGGTGAGTAAAGTTGTGAAGCCTTGACTGGAGTTGGTTGGAGTTGGTAAGGTTGTGGAGCTTCGACTTGTATGTAAGGTTGTGAAGCCTCGAAAGGTGAGAAAGGTTGTGAAGCCTCGACTGGTGAGTAAGGTTGTGAAGCCTCGACTGGTGAGTAAGGTTGTGAAGCCTCGTCTGATGAGTAAGGTTGTGAAGCTTCGACTGGTGTGTAAGATTGTGAAGCCTCGACTGGTGAGAAAGGTTGTGAAGCCTCGACTGGTGGGTAAGGTTGTGAAGCCTCGACTTTTGTGTAAGATTGTGAAGCCTCTACTGGTGTGTAAGGTTGTGAAGCCTCGACTGGTATGTAAGATTGTGAAGCCTCGACTTGTGTGTAAGGTTGTGAATCCTCGACTGGTGTGTAAGGTTGTGAAGCCTCGACTTGTGTGTAAGGTTGTGAAGCCTTGACTGGTGTGTAAGGTTGTGAAGCCTCGACTGGTGAGTAAGGTTATGAAGCATCGACTGGTGAGTAAGGTTGTGAAGCCTCGACTGGTGAGTAAAGCTGTGAAGCCTCGACTGGTGAGTAAGGTTGTGAAACCTCGACTGGTGTGTAGGGTTGTGAAGCCTCAACTGGTGAGTAAGGTTATGAAGCCTCGACTGGTGTGTAGGGTTGTGAAGCCTCGACTGATGTGTAAGATTGCGAAACCTCGACTGGTGTCTTGGGTTGTGAAGCCTCGACTAGTGAGTAACGTTATGAAGCCTCGACTGGTGAATAGGGTTGTGAAGCCTCGACTGATGTGTAAGGTTGTGAAGCCTCGACTTGTGTGTAAGGTTGTAAAGCCTCGACTGGTGAGTAAGATTGTGAAGCCGCGACAGGTGTGTAAGGTTGTGAAGCCTTGACTTGTGTGTAAGGTTTTAAAGCCTCGACTGGTGAGAAAGATTGTGAAGCCTCGACTGGTGAGTAAGGTTGTGAAGCATCGACTGATGAGTAAGGTTGTGAAGCCTCGACTGGTGAGTAAACGTGTGAAGCCTCGGCTGGTGGGTAAGGTTGTTAAACCTCGACTGGTTTGTAGGGTTGTGAAGCCTAAACTGGTGAGTAAGGTTGTGAAGCCTCAACTGGTGAGTAAGGTTATGAAGCCTCGACTGGTGTGTAGGGTTGTGAAGCCTCAAAAGTTGTGTAAAATTGTGAAAGTTCGACTGGTGTGTAGGGTTGTGAAGCCTCGACTTTGAGTAAGGTTATGAAGCCTTTACTGGTGTATTGGATTGTGAAGCCTCGACTGATGTTTAAGGTTGTGAAGCCTCGACTGGTGTGTAAGGTTGTGAAGCCTCGACTGGTGAGTAAGGTTGTGAAGCCTCGACTGATGAGTAAGGTTGTGAAGCCTCGACTGGTGTGTAAGATTGTGAAGCCTCGACTGGTGAGAAAGGTTGTGAAGCCTCGACTGGTGGGTAAGGTTGTGAAGCCTCGACTTTTGTGTAAGATTGTGAAGCCTCTACTGGTGTGTAAGGTTGTGAAGCCTCGACTGGTGTGTAAGATTGTGAAGCCTCGACTTGTGTGTAAGGTTGTGAATCCTCGACTGGTGTGTAAGGTTGTGAAGCCTCAACTTGTGTGTAAGGTTGTGAAGCCTTGACTGGTGTGTAAGGTTGTGAAGCCTCGACTGGTATGTAAGGTTGTGAAGCTTCGACTGGTGTGTAGGGTTGTGAAGCCTCGACTGGTGTGTAAGGTTGTGGAGCCTCGATTGGTGAGTAAGGTTGTGAAGACTCGACTGGTAAGTAAGGTTGTGAAGCCTCGACTGGTGAGAAAGGTTGTGAAGCCTCGACTGATGTGTAAGGTTGTGAAACCTTGACTTGTGTGTAAGGTTGTGAAGCCTCGATTGGTAAGTAAGGTTGTGAATCCTCGTCTGGTGACTAAGGTTGTGAAGCATCGACTGGTGAGTAAGGTTGTGAAGCCTCGACTGGTGAGTAAGGTTGTGAAGCCTCGACTGGTGAGTAAGGTTGTGAAGCCTCGACTGGTGAGTAAGGTTGTGAAGCCTTGACTGGAGTGTAAGGATGTGAAGCTTCGACAATCACTTCTTCATCAATCATTTCTTCAACAATCAGTTCTTAACAACCAGTTCTTCAACAATTAGTTTTTAAACAATCAGTTCTTAAACAAACAGTTCTTCAACAATCTGTTCTTAACAATCAGTTCTTCAACAATCAGTTATTAAACAGTTAGTTCTTCAACTATCAGGTCCTCAACAGTCAGTTCCTCAACAATTCTTCAATTCAACGGGATATAACTTAAGAATTTTTTTGAGTTTCTCATGATGGGCTAGTGTGTAAGGTTGTGAAGCCCCGAATTGTGTGTAAGGTTGTGAAGCCTCGACTGGTGGGTAGGGTTGTGAAGCCTCGACTGGTGAGTAAGGTTATGAAGCCCCGACTGGTGTGTAGGGTTGTGAAGCCTCGACTGATGTGTAAGGTTGTGAAGCCTCGACTGGTGAGTAAGGTTGTGAAGCCTCGACTGGTGAGTAAAGTTGTGAAGCCTCGACTGGTGAGTAAGGTTGTGAAGCCTCGACTGGTGAGTAAGATTGTGAAGCCGCGACAGGTGTGTAAGGTTGTGAAGCCTTGACATGTGTGTAAGGTTTTAAAGCCTCGACTGGTGAGTAAGATTGTGAAGCCTCGACTGGTGAGTAAGGTTGTGAAGCATCGACTGGTGAGTAAGGTTGTGAAGCCTCGACTGGTGAGTAAAGTTGTGAAGCCTCGGCTGGTGGGTAAGGTTGTGAAACCTCGACTGGTTTGTAGGGTTGTGAAGCCTAAACTGGTGAGTAAGGTTGTGAAGCCTCAACTGGTGAGTAAGGTTATGAAGCCTCGACTGGTGTGTAGGGTTGTGAAGCCTCGAAAGTTGTGTAAAATTGTGAAAGCTCGACTGGTGTGTAGGGTTGTGAAGCCTCGACTATGAGTAAGGTTATGAAGCCTCTACTGGTGTATAGGATTGTGAAGCCTCGACTGATGTTTAAGGTTGTGAAGCCTCGACTGTGTGTAAGGTTGTGAAGCCTCGACTGGTGAATAAGGTTGTGAAGCCTCGACTGATGAGTAAGATTGTGAAGCCTCGACTGGTGTGTAAGATTGTGAAGCCTCGACTGGTGAGAAAGGTTGTGAAGCCTCGACTGGTGGGTAAGGTTGTGAAGCCTCGACTTTTGTGTAAGATTGTGAAACCTCTACTGGTGTGTAAGGTTGTGAAGCCTCGACTGGTGTGTAAGATTGTGAAGCCTCGACTTGTGTGTAAGGTTGTGATTCCTCGACTGGTGTGTAAGGTTGTGAAGCCTCAACTTGTGTGTAAGGTTGTGAAGCCTTGACTGGTGGGTAAGGTTGTGAAGCCTCGACTGGTGTGTAAGGTTGTGAAGCTTCGACTGGTGTGTAGGGTTGTGAAGCCTCGACTGGTGTGTAAGGTTGTGGAGCCTCGATTGGTGAGTAAGGTTGTGAAACCTTGACTTGTGTGTAAGGTTGTGAAGCCTCGATTGGTAAGTAAGGTTGTGAAGCCTCGACTGGTGACTAAGGTTGTGAAGCATCGACTGGTGAGTAAGGTTGTGAAGCCTCGACTGGTGAGTAAGGTTGTGAAGCCTCGACTGGTGAGTAAGGTTGTGAAGCCTCGACTGGTGAGTAAGGTTGTGAAGCCTTGACTGGAGTGTAAGGATGTGAAGCTTCGACAATCACTTCTTCATCAATCAGTTCTTCAACAATCAGTTCTTAACAACCAGTTCTTCAACAATTAGTTTTTAAACAATCAGTTCTTAAACAAACAGTTCTTCAACAATCTGTTCTTAACAATCAGTTCTTCAACAATCAATTATTAAACAGTTAGTTCTTCAACTATCAGGTCCTCAACAGTCAGTTCCTCAACAATCAGTTCTTCAACAATTCTGCAATTCAACGGGATATAACTTAAGAATTTTGTTGAGTTTCTCATGATGGGCTAGTGTGTAAGGTTGTGAAGCCCCGAATTGTGTGTAAGGTTGTGAAGCCTCGACTGGTGGGTAGGGTTGTGAAGCCTCGACTTTTGTGTAAGATTGTGAAGCCTCTACTGGTGTGTAAGATTGTGAAGCCTCGACTGGTGAGAAAGGTTGTGAAGCCTCGACTGGTGGGTAAGGTTGTGAAGCCTCGACTTTTGTGTAAGATTGTGAAGCCTCTACTGGTGTGTAAGGTTGTGAAGCCTCGACTGGTGTGTAAGATTGTGAAGCCTCGACTTGTGTGTAAGGTTGTGAATCCTCGACTGGTGTGTAAGGTTGTGAAGCCTCAACTTGTGTGTAAGGTTGTGAAGCCTTGACTGGTGTGTAAGGTTGTGAAGCCTCGACTGGTATGTAAGGTTGTGAAGACTCGACTGGTGTGTAAGGTTGTGGAGCCTCGATTGGTGAGTAAGGTTGTGAAGACTCGACTGGTAAGTAAGGTTGTGAAGCCTCGACTGGTGAGAAAGGTTGTGAAGCCTCGACTGTTGTGTAAGGTTTGAAACCTTGACTTGTGTGTAAGGTTGTGAAGCCTCGATTGGTAAGTAAGGTTGTGAAGCCTCGACTGGTGACTAAGGTTGTGAAGCATCGACTGGTGAGTAAGGTTGTGAAGCCTCGACTGGTGAGTAAGGTTGTGAAGCCTCGACTGGTGAGTAAGGTTGTGAAGCCTCGACTGGTGAGTAAGGTTGTGAAGCCTTGACTGGAGTGTAAGGATGTGAAGCTTCGACAATCACTTCTTCATCAATCATTTCTTCAACAATCAGTTCTTAACAACCAGTTCTTCAACAATTAGTTTTTAAACAATCAGTTCTTAAACAAACAGTTCCTCAACAATCTGTTCTTAACAATCAGTTCTTCAACAATCAGTTATTAAACAGTTAGTTCTTCAACTATCAGGTCCTCAACAGTCAGTTCCTCAACAATCAGTTCTTCAACAATTCTTCAATTCAACGGGATATAACTTAAGAATTTTGTTGAGTTTCTCATGATGGGCTAGTGTGTAAGGTTGTGAAGCCCCGAATTGTGTGTAAGGTTGTGAAGCCTCGACTGGTGGGTAGGGTTGTGAAGCCTCGACTGGTGAGTAAGGTTATGAAGCCCCGACTGGTGTGTAGGGTTGTGAAGCCTCGACTGATGTGTAAGGTTGTGAAGCCTCGACTGGTGAGTAAGGTTGTGAAGCCTCGACTGGTGAGTAAAGTTGTGAAGCCTCGACTGGTGAGTAAGGTTGTGAAGCCTCGACTGGTGAGTAAGATTGTGAAGCCGCGACAGGTGTGTAAGGTTGTGAAGCCTTGACATGTGTGTAAGGTTTTAAAGCCTCGACTGGTGAGTAAGATTGTGAAGCCTCGACTGGTGAGTAAGGTTGTGAAGCATCGACTGGTGAGTAAGGTTGTGAAGCCTCGACTGGTGAGTAAAGTTGTGAAGCCTCGGCTGGTGGGTAAGGTTGTGAAACCTCGACTGGTTTGTAGGGTTGTGAAGCCTAAACTGGTGAGTAAGGTTGTGAAGCCTCAACTGGTGAGTAAGGTTATGAAGCCTCGACTGGTGTGTAGGGTTGTGAAGCCTCGAAAGTTGTGTAAAATTGTGAAAGCTCGACTGGTGTGTAGGGTTGTGAAGCCTCGACTTTGAGTAAGGTTATGAAGCCTCTACTGGTGTATAGGATTGTGAAGCCTCGACGGATGTTTAAGGTTGTGAAGCCTCGACTGTGTGTAAGGTTGTGAAGCCTCGACTGGTGAATAAGGTTGTGAAGCCTCGACTGATGAGTAAGATTGTGAAGCCTCGACTGGTGTGTAAGATTGTGAAGCCTCGACTGGTGAGAAAGGTTGTGAAGCCTCGACTGGTGGGTAAGGTTGTGAAGCCTCGACTTTTGTGTAAGATTGTGAAACCTCTACTGGTGTGTAAGGTTGTGAAGCCTCGACTGGTGTGTAAGATTGTGAAGCCTCGACTTGTGTGTAAGGTTGTGATTCCTCGACTGGTGTGTAAGGTTGTGAAGCCTCAACTTGTGTGTAAGGTTGTGAAGCTTCGACTGGTGTGTAGGGTTGTGAAGCCTCGACTGGTGTGTAAGGTTGTGGAGCCTCGATTGGTGAGTAAGGTTGTGAAACCTTGACTTGTGTGTAAGGTTGTGAAGCCTCGATTGGTAAGTAAGGTTGTGAAGCCTCGACTGGTGACTAAGGTTGTGAAGCATCGACTGGTGAGTAAGGTTGTGAAGCCTCGACTGGTGAGTAAGGTTGTGAAGCCTCGACTGGTGAGTAAGGTTGTGAAGCCTCGACTGGTGAGTAAGGTTGTGAAGCCTTGACTGGAGTGTAAGGATGTGAAGCTTCGACAATCACTTCTTCATCAATCAGTTCTTCAACAATCAGTTCTTAACAACCAGTTCTTCAACAATTAGTTTTTAAACAATCAGTTCTTAAACAAACAGTTCTTCAACAATCTGTTCTTAACAATCAGTTCTTCAACAATCAGTTATTAAACAGTTAGTTCTTCAACTATCAGGTCCTCAACAGTCAGTTCCTCAACAATCAGTTCTTCAACAATTCTTCAATTCAACGGGATATAACTTAAGAATTTTGTTGAGTTTCTAATGATGGGCTAGTGTGTAAGGTTGTGAAGCCCCGAATTGTGTGTAAGGTTGTGAAGCCTCGACTGGTGGGTAGGGTTGTGAAGCCTCGACTGGTGAGTAAGGTTATGAAGCCCCGACTGGTGTGTAGGGTTGTGAAGCCTCGACTGATGTGTAAGGTTGTGAAGCCTCGACTGGTGAGTAAGGTTGTGAAGCCTCGACTGGTGAGTAAGGTTGTGAAGCCTCGACTGGTGAGTAAGGTTGTGAAGCCTCGACTGGTGAGTAAGGTTGTGAAGCCTCGACTGGTGTGTAAGGTTGTGAAGCCTCGACTTGTGTGTAAGGTTGTGAAGCCTCGACTGGTAAGTAAGGTTGTGAAGCCTCGACTGCTGGGTAAGGTTGTGAAGCTTTGACTGATGTGTAAGGTTGTGAAGCCTCGACTTGTGTGGAAGGTTGTGAAGCCTCGACTGGTAAGTAAGGTTGTGAAGCGTCGACTGCTGAGTAAGGTTGTGAAACATCGACTGGTGAGTAAGGTTATGAAGCCTCGACTGATGTGTAGGGTTGTGAAGCCTCGACTGATGTGTAAGATTGCGAAACCTCGACTGGTGTCTTGGGTTGTGAAGCCTCGACTAGTGAGTAAGGTTATGAAGCCTCGACTGGTGTATAGGGTAGTGAAGCCTCGACTGATGTGTAAGGTTGTGAAGGCTCGACTGGTGAGTAAGGTTGTGAAGCCTCGACTGGTGAGTAAGGTTGTGAAGCCTCGACTGGTGTTAAAAGTTGTTAAGCCTCGACTGGTGTGTAGGGTTGTGAAGCCTTGACTGGTGTGTAAGGTTGTGAAGCCTTGACTGGTGAGAAAGGATGTGAAGCCTCGACTGGTGTGTTAGGTTGTGAAGCCTTGACTTGTGTGTGTAAGGTTGTGAAGCCTCGACTGTTAAGTAACGTTGTGAAGCCTCGAATGGTGAGTAAGGTTGAGAAGCCTCGACTGGTGTGTAAGATTGTGAAGCCTCACCTGGTGAGAAAGGTTGTGAAGTCTCGACTGGTGTGCAAGGTTGTGAAGCCTCGACTTTTGTGTAAGATTGTGAAGCCTCGACTTGTGTGTAAGGTTGTGAAGCCTCGACTGGTGTGTAAGATTGTGAAGCCTCGACTTGTGTGTAAGGTTGTGAAGCCTCGACTGGTGTGTAAGGTTGTGGGGCCTTGACTGGTGTGTAAGGTTGTGAAGCCTCGACTGGTGTGTAAGGTTTCGAAGCCTCGACTGGTGTGTAGTGTTGTGAAGCCTCGACTGGTGAGTAAGGTTGTGAAGCCTTGACTGGAATGTAATGTTGTGAAGCTTCGACAATCACTTTTTCATCAATCAGTTCTTCAACAATCAATTCTTAACAACCAGTTCTTCAACAATTAGTTTTTAAACAATCAGTTCTTCAACAAACAGTTCTTCAACAATCTGTTCTTAACAATCAGTTCTTCAACAATCAGTTATTAAACAATTAGTTCTTCAACTATCAGTTCCTCAACAGTCAGTTCCTCAACAATCAGTTCTTCAACAATTCTTCAAATCAACATGATATAACTGAAGCATTTTGTTGAGTTTCTCATGATGGGCTAGTGTGTAAGGTTGTGAAGCTTCGACTGGTGTGTAGGGTTGTGAAGCCTCGACTGGTGTGTAAGGTTGTGGAGCCTCGATTGGTGAGTAAGGTTGTGAAGACTCGACTGGTAAGTAAGGTTGTGAAGCCTCGACTGGTGAGAAAGGTTGTGAAGCCTCGACTGATGTGTAAGGTTGTGAAACCTTGACTTGTGTGTAAGGTTGTGAAGCCTCGATTGGTAAGTAAGGTTGTGAAGCCTCGACTGGTGACTAAGGTTGTGAAGCATCGACTGGTGAGTAAGGTTGTGAAGCGTCGACTGGTGAGTAAGGTTGTGAAGCCTCGACTGGTGAGTAAGGTTGTGAAGCCTCGACTGGTGAGTAAGGTTGTGAAGCCTTGACTGGAGTGTAAGGATGTGAAGCTTCGACAATCACTTCTTCATCAATCATTTCTTCAACAATCAGTTCTTAACAACCAGTTCTTCAACAATTAGTTTTTAAACAATCAGTTCTTAAACAAACAGTTCTTCAACAATCTGTTCTTAACAATCAGTTCTTCAACAATCAGTTATTAAACAGTTAGTTCTTCAACTATCAGGTCCTCAACAGTCAGTTCCTCAACAATCAGTTCTTCAACAATTCTTCAATTCAACGGGATATAACTTAAGAATTTTGTTGAGTTTCTCATGATGGGCTAGTGTGTAAGGTTGTGAAGCCCCGAATTGTGTGTAAGGTTGTGAAGCCTCGACTGGTGGGTAGGGTTGTGAAGCCTCGACTGGTGAGTAAGGTTATGAAGCCCCGACTGGTGTGTAGGGTTGTGAAGCCTCGACTGATGTGTAAGGTTGTGAAGCCTCGACTGGTGAGTAAAGTTGTGAAGCCTCGACTGGTGAGTAAGGTTGTGAAGCCTCGACTGGTGAGTAAGATTGTGAAGCCGCGACAGGTGTGTAAGGTTGTGAAGCCTTGACATGTGTGTAAGGTTTTAAAGCCTCGACTGGTGAGTAAGATTGTGAAGCCTCGACTGGTGAGTAAGGTTGTGAAGCATCGACTGGTGAGTAAGGTTGTGAAGCCTCGACTGGTGAGTAAAGTTGTGAAGCCTCGGCTGGTGGGTAAGGTTGTGAAACCTCGACTGGTTTGTAGGGTTGTGAAGCCTAAACTGGTGAGTAAGGTTGTGAAGCCTCAACTGGTGAGTAAGGTTATGAAGCCTCGACTGGTGTGTAGGGTTGTGAAGCCTCGAAAGTTGTGTAAAATTGTGAAAGCTCGACTGGTGTGTAGGGTTGTGAAGCCTCGACTTTGAGTAAGGTTATGAAGCCTCTACTGGTGTATAGGATTGTGAAGCCTCGACTGATGTTTAAGGTTGTGAAGCCTCGACTGTGTGTAAGGTTGTGAAGCCTCGACTGGTGAATAAGGTTGTGAAGCCTCGACTGATGAGTAAGATTGTGAAGCCTCGACTGGTGTGTAAGATTGTGAAGCCTCGACTGGTGAGAAAGGTTGTGAAGCCTCGACTGGTGGGTAAGGTTGTGAAGCCTCGACTTTTGTGTAAGATTGTGAAATCCTCTACTGGTGTGTAAGGTTGTGAAGCCTCGACTGGTGTGTAAGATTGTGAAGCCTCGACTTGTGTGTAAGGTTGTGATTCCTCGACTGGTGTGTAAGGTTGTGAAGCCTCAACTTGTGTGTAAGGTTGTGAAGCCTTGACTGGTGGGTAAGGTTGTGAAGCCTCGACTGGTGAGTAAGGTTGTGAAGCTTCGACTGGTGTGTAGGGTTGTGAAGCCTCGACTGGTGTGTAAGGTTGTGGAGCCTCGATTGGTGAGTAAGGTTGTGAAACCTTGACTTGTGTGTAAGGTTGTGAAGCCTCGATTGGTAAGTAAGGTTGTGAAGCCTCGACTGGTGACTAAGGTTGTGAAGCATCGACTGGTGAGTAAGGTTGTGAAGCCTCGACTGGTGAGTAAGGTTGTGAAGCCTCGACTGGTGAGTAAGGTTGTGAAGCCTCGACTGGTGAGTAAGGTTGTGAAGCCTTGACTGGAGTGTAAGGATGTGAAGCTTCGACAATCACTTCTTCATCAATCAGTTCTTCAACAATCAGTTCTTAACAACCAGTTCTTCAACAATTAGTTTTTAAACAATCAGTTCTTAAACAAACAGTTCTTCAACAATCTGTTCTTAACAATCAGTTCTTCAACAATCAGTTATTAAACAGTTAGTTCTTCAACTATCAGGTCCTCAACAGTCAGTTCCTCAACAATCAGTTCTTCAACAATTCTTCAATTCAACGGGATATAACTTAAGAATTTTGTTGAGTTTCTCATGATGGGCTAGTGTGTAAGGTTGTGAAGCCCCGAATTGTGTGTAAGGTTGTGAAGCCTCGACTGGTGGGTAGGGTTGTGAAGCCTCGACTGGTGAGTAAGGTTATGAAGCCCCGACTGGTGTGTAGGGTTGTGAAGCCTCGACTGATGTGTAAGGTTGTGAAGCCTCGACTGGTGAGTAAGGTTGTGAAGCCTCGACTGGTGAGTAAAGTTGTGAAGCCTCGACTGGTGAGTAAGGTTGTGAAGCCTCGACTGGTGAGTAAGGTTGTGAAGCCTCGACTGGTGAGTAAGGTTGTGAAGCCTCGACTGGTGTGTAAGGTTGTGAAGCCTCGACTTGTGTGTAAGGTTGTGAAGCCTCGACTGGTAAGTAAGGTTGTGAAGCCTCGACTGCTGGGTAAGGTTGTGAAGCTTTGACTGGTGTGTAAGGTTGTGAAGCCTCGACTTGTGTGGAAGGTTGTGAAGCCTCGACTGGTAAGTAAGGTTGTGAAGCGTCGACTGCTGAGTAAGGTTGTGAAACATCGACTGGTGAGTAAGGTTATGAAGCCTCGACTGATGTGTAGGGTTGTGAAGCCTCGACTGATGTGTAAGATTGCGAAACCTCGACAGGTGTCTTGGGTTGTGAAGCCTCGACTAGTGAGTAAGGTTATGAAGCCTCGACTGGTGTATAGGGTAGTGAAGCCTCGACTGATGTGTAAGGTTGTGAAGGCTCGACTGGTGAGTAAGGTTGTGAAGCCTCGACTGGTGAGTAAGGTTGTGAAGCCTCGACTGGTGTTAAAAGTTGTTAAGCCTCGACTGGTGTGTAGGGTTGTGAAGCCTTGACTGGTGTGTAAGGTTGTGAAGCCTTGACTGGTGAGAAAGGATGTGAAGCCTCGACTGGTGTGTTAGGTTGTGAAGCCTTGACTTGTGTGTGTAAGGTTGTGAAGCCTCGACTGTTAAGTAACGTTGTGAAGCCTCGACTGGTGAGTAAGGTTGAGAAGCCTCGAAGGTGTGTAAGATTGTGAAGCCTCACCTGGTGAGAAAGGTTGTGAAGTCTCGACTGGTGTGTAAGGTTTGAAGCCTCGACTTTTGTGTAAGATTGTGAAGCCTCGACTTGTGTGTAAGGTTGTGAAGCCTCGACTGGTGTGCAAGATTGTGAAGCCTCGACTTGTGTGTAAGGTTGTGAAGCCTCGACTGGTGTGTAAGGTTGTGGGGCCTTGACTGGTGTGTAAGGTTGTGAAGCCTCGACTGGTGTGTAAGGTTTCGAAGCCTCGACTGGTGTGTAGTGTTGTGAAGCCTCGACTGGTGAGTAATATTGTGAAGCCTTGACTGGAGTGTAATGTTGTGAAGCTTCGACAATCACTTTTTCATCAATCAGTTCTTCAACAATCAATTCTTAACAACCAGTTCTTCAACAATTAGTTTTTAAACAATCAGTTCTTCAACAAACAGTTCTTCAACAATCTGTTCTTAACAATCAGTTCTTCAACAATCAGTTATTAAACAATTAGTTCTTCAACTATCAGTTCCTCAACAGTCAGTTCCTCAACAATCAGTTCTTCAACAATTCTTCAAATCAACATGATATAACTGAAGCATTTTGTTGAGTTTCTCATGATGGGCTAGTGTGTAAGGTTGTGAAGCCTCGACTGGTGTATAGGGTTGTGAAGCCTCGACTGATGTGTAAGGTTGTGAAGCCTCGAATTGTGTGCAAGGTTGTAAAGCCTCGACTGGTGAGTAAGGTTGTGAAGCCTCGACTGGTGAGTAAGGTTGTGAAGCCTCGACGGGTGACTAAGGTTGTGAAGCCTTGACTGGAGTGTAAGGTTGTGAAGCTTCGACAATCACTTCTTCATCAATCAGTTCTTCAACAATCAGTTCTTAACAACCAGTTCTTCAACAATTAGTTTTTAAACAATCAGTTCTTAAACAAACAGTTCTTCAACAATATGTTCTTAACAATCACTTCTTCAACAATCAGTTATTAAACAGCTAGTTCTTCAACTATCAGTTCCTCAACAGTCAGTTCCTCAACAATTAGTTCTTCAACAATTCTTTAACTCAACGGCATATAACTGAAGCATTTTATTGAGTTTCTCATGATGGGCTAGTGTGTAAGGTTGTGAAGCCCCGAATTGTGTGTAATGTTGTGAAGCCTCGACTAGTGTGTTAGGTTGTGAAGCCTCGACTGGTGTGTAGGGTTGTGAAGCCTCGACTGGTGAGTAAGGTTATGAAGCCCCGACTGGTGTGTAGGGTTGTGAAGCCTCGACTGATGTGTAAGGTTGTGAAGCCTCGACTGGTGAGTAAGGTTGTGAAGCCTCGACTGATGAGTAAAGTTGTGAAGCCTCTACTAGTGAGAAAGGTTGTGAAGCCTCGACTAATGAGTAAGGTTGTGAAGCCTCGACTGGTGAGTAAGGTTGTGAAGCCTCGACTGGTGAGTAAAGTTGTGAAGCCTCGACTGGTGTGTAAGGTTGTGAAGCCTTGACTTGTGTGTAAGGTTGTGAAGCCTCGACTGGTAAGTAAGGTTGTGAAGCCTCGACTGCTGAGTAAGGTTGTGAAGCATCGACTGGTGAGAAAGGTTGTGAAGTCTCGACTGGTGAGTAAAGTTGTGAAGCCTCGACTGGTGAGTAAGGTTGTGAAACCTCGACTGGTGTGTAGGGTTGTGAAGCCTACACTGGTGAGTAAGGTTTTTAAGCCTCGACTGGTGTGTAGGGTTGTGAAGCCTCGACTGATGTGTAAGATTGCGAAACCTCGACTGGTGTCTTGGGTTGTGAAGCCTCGACTAGTGAGTAAGGTTATGAAGCCTCGACTGGTGTATACGGTTGTGAAGCCTCGACTGATGTGTAAGGTTGTGAAGCCTCGACTTGTGTGTAAGGTTGTAAAGCCTCAACTGGTGAGTAAGGTTGTGAAGCCTCGACTGATGAGTAAGGTTTTGAAGTTTCGACTTGTGTGTAAGGTTGTGAAGCCTCGACTGGTGAGAAAGGTTGTGAAGCCTCGACTGGTGTGTAGGGCTGAGAAGCCTCGACTGGCGAGTAAAGTTATGAAGCCCCGACTGGTGTGCAGGGTTGTAAAGCTTCGACTGATGTGTAAGGTTGTGAAGCCTCGACTGGTCTGTAAGGTTGTGAAGCCTCGACTGGTGAGTAAGGTTGTGAAGCCTCGACTGGTGAGTAAGGTTGTGAAGCCTTGACTGGTGTGTAGGGTTGTGAAGCCTCGACTGTTGTGTAAGGTTGTGGAGCCTCGATTGTTGAGTAAGGTTGTGAAGCCTCGACTGGTGAGTAAAGTTGTGAAGCCTCGGCTGGTGGGTAAGGTTGTGAAACCTCGACTGGTTTGTAGGGTTGTGAAGCCTAAACTGGTGAGTAAGGTTGTGAAGCCTCAACTGGTGAGTAAGGTTATGAAGCTTCGACTGGTGTGTAGGGTTGTGAAGCCTCGACTTTGAGTAAGGTTATGAAGCCTCTACTGGTGTATAGGATTGTGAAGCCTCGACTGATGTTTAAGGTTGTGAAGCCTCGACTGGTGTGTAAGGTTGTGAAGCCTCGACTGGTGAGTAAGGTTGTGAAGCCTCGACTGATGAGTAAGGTTGTGAAGCCTCGACTGGTGTGTAAGATTATGAAGCCTCGACTGGTGAGAAAGGTTGTGAAGCCTCGACTGGTGGGTAAGGTTGTGAAGCCTCGACTTTTGTGTAAGATTGTGAAGCCTCTACTGGTGTGTAAGGTTGTGAAGCCTCGACTGGTGTGTAAGATTGTGAAGCCTCGACTTGTGTGTAAGGTTGTGATTCCTCGACTGGTGTGTAAGGTTGTGAAGCCTCAACTTGTGTGTAAGGTTGTGAAGCCTTGACTGGTGGGTAAGGTTGTGAAGCCTCGACTGGTGTGTAAGGTTGTGAAGCTTCGACTGGTGTGTAGGGTTGTGAAGCCTCGACTGGTGTGTAAGGTTGTGGAGCCTCGATTGGTGATTAAGGTTGTGAAACCTTGACTTGTGTGTAAGGTTGTGAAGCCTCGATTGGTAAGTAAGGTTGTGAAGCCTCGACTGGTGACTAAGGTTGTAAAGCATCGACTGGTGAGTAAGGTTGTGAAGCCTCGACTGGTGAGTAAGGTTGTGAAACCTTGACTGGAGTGTAAGGATGTGAAGCTTCGACAATCACTTCTTCATCAATCAGTTCTTCAACAATCAGTTCTTAACAACCAGTTCTTCAACAATTAGTTTTTAAACAATCAGTTCTTAAACAAACAGTTCTTCGACAATCTGTTCTTAACAATCAGTTCTTCAACAATCAGTTATTAAACAGTTAGTTCTTCAACTATCAGGTCCTCAACAGTCAGTTCCTCAACAATCAGTTCTTCAACAATTCTTCAATTCAACGGGATATAACTTAAGAATTTTTTGAGTTTCTCATGATGGGCTAGTGTGTAAGGTTGTGAAGCCCCGAATTGTGTATAAGGTTGTGAAGCCACGACTGGTGGGTAGGGTTGTGAAGCCTCGACTGGTGAGTAAGGTTATGAAGCCCCGACTGGTGTGTAGGGTTGTGAAGCCTCGACTGATGTGTAAGGTTGTGAAGCCTCGAATGGTGAGTAAGGTTGTGAAGCCTCGACTGGTGAGTAAAGATGTGAAGCCTCGACTGGTGAGTAAGGTTGTGAAGCCTCGACTGGTGAGTAAAGTTGTGAAGCCTCGACTGGTGAGTAAGGTTGTGAAGCCTCGACTGGTGTGTAAGGTGGTGAAGCCTCGACTTGTGTGTAAGGTTGTGAAGCCTCGACTGGTAAGTAAGGTTGTGAAGCCTCGACTGCTGGTTAAGGTTGTGAAGCTTTGACTGGTGTGTAAGGTTGTGAAGCCTCGACTTGTGTGTAAGGTTGTGAAGCCTCGACTGGTAAGTAAGGTTGTGAAGCGTCGACTGCTGAGTAAGGTTGTGAAACATCGACTGGTGAGTAAGGTTATGAAGCCTCGACTGATGTGTAGGGTTGTGAAGCCTCGACTGATGTGTAAGATTGCGAAACCTCGACTGGTGTCTTGGGTTGTGAAGCCTCGACTAGTGAGTAAGGTTATGAAGCCTCGACTGGTGTATAGGGTAGTGAAGCCTCGACTGATGTGTAAGGTTGTGAAGCCTCGACTGGTGAGTAAGGTTGTGAAGCCTCGACTGGTGAGTAAGGTTGTGAAGCCTCGACTGGTGTTAAAAGTTGTGAAGCCTCGACTGGTGTGTAGGGTTGTGAAGCCTTGACTGGTGTGTAAGGTTGTGAAGCCTTGACTGGTGAGAAAGGATGTGAAGCCTCGACTGGTGTGTTAGGTTGTGAAGCCTTGACTTGTGTGTGTAAGGTTGTGAAGCCTCGACTGTTAAGTAACGTTGTGAAGCCTCGACTGATGAGTAAGGTTGTGAAGCCTCGACTGGTGTGTAAGATTGTGAAGCCTCGACTGGTGAGGATGGTTGTGAAGTCTCGACTGGTGTGTAAGGTTGTGAAGCCTCGACTTTTGTGTAAGATTGTGAAGCCTCGACTTATGTGTAAGGTTGTGAAGCCTCGACTGGTGTGTAAGATTATGAAGCCTCGACTTGTGTGTAAGGTTGTGAAGCCTCGACTGGTGTGTAAGGTTGTGAAGCCTTGACTGGTGTGTAAGGTTGTGAAGCCTCGACTGGTGTGTAAGGTTTCGAAGCCTCGACTGGTGTGTAGTGTTGTGAAGCCTCGACTGGTGAGTAAGGTTGTGAAGCCTTGACTGGAGTGTAATGTTGTGAAGCTTCGACAATCACTTCTTCATCAATCAGTTCTTCAACAATCAATTCTTAACAACCAGTTCTTCAACAATTAGTTTTTAAACAATCAGTTCTTCAACAATCAGTTATTAAACAATTAGTTCTTCAACTATCAGTTCCTCAACAGTCAGTTCCTCAACAATCAGTTCTTCAACAATTCTTCAACTCAACATGATATAACTGAAGCATTTTGTTGAGTTTCTCATGATGGGCTAGTGTGTAAGGTTGTGAAGCCTCGACTGGTGTATAGGGTTGTGAAGCCTCGACTGATGTGTAAGGTTGTGAAGCCTCGAATTGTGTGTAAGGTTGTAAAGCCTCGACTGGTGAGTAAGGTTGTGAAGCCTCGACTGATGTGTAAGGTTGTGGAGCTTCGACTTATGTGTAAGGTTGTGAAGCCTCGACTGGTGAGAAAGGTTGTGAAGCCTCGACTGGTGAGTAAGGGTGTGAAGCCTCGACGGGTGACTAAGGTTGTGAAGCCTTGACTGGAGTGTAAGGTTGTGAAGCTTCGACAATCACTTCTTCATCAATCAGTTCTTCAACAATCAGTTCTTAACAACCAGTTCTTCAACAATTAGTTTTTAAACAATCAGTTCTTAAACAAACAGTTCTTCAACAATATGTTCTTAACAATCAGTTCTTCAACAATCAGTTATTAAACAATTAGTTCTTCAACTATCTGTTCCTCAACAGTCAGTTCCTCAACAATTAGTTCTTCAACAATTCTTTAACTCAGCGGCATATAACTGAAGCATTTTATTGAGTTTCTCATGATGGGCTAGTGTGTAAGGTTGTGAAGCCCCGAATTGTGTGTAATGTTGTGAAGCCTCGACTAGTGTGTTAGGTTGTGAAGCCTCGACTGGTGTGTAGGTTTGTGAAGCCTCGACTGGTGAGTAAGGTTATGAAGCCCCGACTGGTGTGTAGGGTTGTGAAGCCTCGACTGATGTGTAAGGTTGTGAAGCCTCGACTGGTGAGTAAGGTTGTGAAGCCTCGACTGGTGAGTAAAGTTGTGAAGCCTCGACTAGTGAGAAAGGTTGTGAAGCCTCGACTGGTGAGTAAGGTTGTGAAGCCTCGACTGGTGAGTAAGGTTGTGAAGCCTCGACTGGTGAGTAAAGTTGTGAAGCCTCGACTGGTGTGTAAGCTTGTGAAGCCTTGACTTGTGTGTAAGGTTGTGAAGCCTCGACTGGTAAGTAAGGTTGTGAAGCCTCGACTGCTGAGTAAGGTTGTGAAGCATCGACTGGTGAGAAAGGTTGTGAAGTCTCGACTGGTGAGTAAAGTTGTGAAGCCTCGACAGGTGAGTAAGGTTGTGAAACCTCGACTGGTGTGTAGGGTTGTGAAGCCTACACTTGTGAGTAAGGTTTTGAAGCCTCGACTGGTGTGTAGGGTTGTGAAGCCTCGACTGATGTGTAAGATTGCGAAACCTCGACTGGTGTCTTGGGTTGTGAAGCCTCGACTAGTGAGTAAGGTTATGAAGCCTCGACTGGTGTATACGGTTGTGAAGCCTCGACTGATGTGTAAGGTTGTGAAGCCTCGACTTGTGTGTAAGGTTGTAAAGCCTCAACTGGTGAGTAAGGTTGTGAAGCCTCGACTGATGAGTAAGGTTTTGAAGTTTCGACTTGTGTGTAAGGTTGTGAAGCCTCGACTGGTGAGAAAGGTTGTGAAGCCTCGACTGGTGTGTAGGGCTGAGAAGCATCGACTGGCGAGTAAAGTTATGAAGCCCCGACTGGTGTGCAGGGTTGTAAAGCTTCGACTGATGTGTAAGGTTGTGTAGCCTCGACTGGTCTGTAAGGTTGTGAAGCCTCGACTGGTGAGTAAGGTTGTGAAGCCTCGACTGGTGAGTAAGGTTTTGAAGCCTCGACTGGTGTTAAAAGTTGTGAAGCCTCGACTGGTGTGTAGGGTTGTGAAGCCTTGACTGGTGTGTAAGGTTGTGAAGCCTAGACTGGTGAGAATGTGAAGCCTCGACTGGTGTGTTAGGTTGTGAAGCCTTGACATGTGTGTGTAAGGTTGTGAAGCCTCGACTGTTAAGTAACGTTGTGAAGCCTCGACTGATGAGTAAGGTTGTGAAGCGTCGACTGGTGTGTAAGATTGTGAAGCCTCGACTGGTGAGAAAGGTTGTGAAGTCTCGACTGGTGTGTAAGGTTGTGAAGCCTCGACTTTTGTGTAAGATTGTGAAGCCTCGACTGGTGTGTAAGGTTGTGAAGCCTCGACTGGTGTGTAAGATTGTGAAGCCTCGACTTGTGAGTAAGGTTGTGAAGCCTCGACTGGTGTGTAAGGTTGTGAAGCCTTGACTGGTGTGTAAGGTTGTGAAGCCTCGACTGGTGTGTAAGGTTTCGAAGCCTCGACTGGTGTGTAGTGTTGTGAAGCCTCGACTGTTGTGTAAGGTTGTGGAGACTCGATTGGTGAGTAAGGTTGTGAAGCCTCGACTGGTAAGTAAGGTTGTGAAGCCTTGACTGGTGAGAAAGGTTGTGAAGCCTCGACTGGTGTTTAAGGTTGTGAAGCCTCGACTGGTGAGTAAGGTTGTGAAGCCTCGACTGGTGAGTAAAGTTGTGAAGCCTCGACTGGTGAGTAAGGTTGTGAAGCCTCGACTGGGGATTAAGGTTGTGAAGCCTCGACTGGTGAGTAAGGTTGTGAAGCCTCGACTGGTGTGTAAGGTTGTGAAACCTTGACTTGTGTGTAAGGTTGTGAAGCCTCGATTGGTAAGTAAGGTTGTGAAGCATCGACTGGTGAGTAAGGTTGTGAAGCATCGACTGGTGAGTAAGATTGTGAAGGCTCGACAGGTGAGTAAGGTTGTGAAGCCTCGACTGGTGAGTAAGGTTGTGAAGCCTTGACTAGAGTGTAAGGTTGTGAAGCTTCGACAATCACTTCTTCACCAATCAGTTCTTCAACAAACAGTTCTTCAACAATCTGTTCTTAACAATCAGTTCTTCATCAATCAGTTATTAAACAATTAGTTCTTCAACTATCAGTTCCTCAACAGTCAGTTTCTCAACAATCAGTTCTTCAACAATTCTTCAACTCAACATGATATAACTGAAGCATTTTGTTGAGTTTCTCATGATGGGCTAGTGTGTAAGGTTGTGAAGCCTCGACTGGTGTATAGGGTTGATAAGCCTCGACTAATGTGTAAGGTTGTGAAGCCTCGAATTGTGTGTAAGGTTGTAAAGCCTCGACTGGTGAGTAAGGTTGTGAAACCTCGACTGATGAGTAAGGTTGTGGAGCTTCGACTTGTGTGTAAGGTTGTGAAGCCTCGACTGGTGAGTAAGGTTGTGAAGCCTCGACGGGTGACTAAGGCTGTGAAGCCTTGACTAGTGTGTAGGGTTGTGAAGCCTCGACTGATGTGTAAGGTTGTGAAGCCTCGACTGGTGAGTAAGGTTGTGAAGCCTCGACTGGTGAGTAAAGTTGTGAAGCCTCGACTGGTAAGAAAGGTTGTGAAGCCTCGACTGGTGAGTAAGGTTGTAAAGCCTCGACGGGTGACTCAGGTTGTGAAGCCTCGACTGGTGAGTAAGGTTGTGAAGCCTCGACGGGTGACTAAGGTTGTGAAGCCTTGACTGGAGTGTAAGGTTGTGAAGCTTCGACAATCACTTCTTCATCAATCAGTTCTTCAACAATCAGTTCTTAACAAACAGTTCTTCAACAATCTGTTCTTTACAATCAGTTCTTCAACAATCAGTTATTAAACAATAAGTTCTTCAACTATCAGTTCCTCAATAGTCATTTCCTCAACAATCAGTTCTTCAACAATTCTTCAACTCAACATAATATAACTGAAGCATTTTGTTGAGTTTCTCATGATGGGCTAGTGTGTAAGGTTGTGAAGCCCCGAATTGTGTGTAATGTTGTGAAGCCTCGACTAGTGTGTTAGGTTGTGAAGCCTCGACTGGTGTGTAGGTTTGTGAAGCCTCGACTGGTGAGTAAGGTTATGAAGCCCCGACTGGTGTGTAGGGTTGTGAAGCCTCGACTGATGTGTAAGGTTGTGAAGCCTCGACTGGTGAGTAAGGTTGTGAAGCCTCGACTGGTGAGTAAAGTTGTGAAGCCTCGACTAGTGAGAAAGGTTGTGAAGCCTCGACTGGTGAGTAAGGTTGTGAAGCCTCGACTGGTGAGTAAGGTTGTGAAGCCTCGACTGGTGAGTAAAGTTGTGAAGCCTCGACTGGTGTGTAAGCTTGTGAAGCCTTGACTTGTGTGTAAGGTTGTGAAGCCTCGACTGGTAAGTAAGGTTGTGAAGCCTCGACTGCTGAGTAAGGTTGTGAAGCATCGACTGGTGAGAAAGGTTGTGAAGTCTCGACTGGTGAGTAAAGTTGTGAAGCCTCGACAGGTGAGTAAGGTTGTGAAACCTCGACTGGTGTGTAGGGTTGTGAAGCCTACACTTGTGAGTAAGGTTTTGAAGCCTCGACTGGTGTGTAGGGTTGTGAAGCCTCGACTGATGTGTAAGATTGCGAAACCTCGACTGGTGTCTTGGGTTGTGAAGCCTCGACTAGTGAGTAAGGTTATGAAGCCTCGACTGGTGTATACGGTTGTGAAGCCTCGACTGATGTGTAAGGTTGTGAAGCCTCGACTTGTGTGTAAGGTTGTAAAGCCTCAACTGGTGAGTAAGGTTGTGAAGCCTCGACTGATGAGTAAGGTTTTGAAGTTTCGACTTGTGTGTAAGGTTGTGAAGCCTCGACTGGTGAGAAAGGTTGTGAAGCCTCGACTGGTGTGTAGGGCTGAGAAGCATCGACTGGCGAGTAAAGTTATGAAGCCCCGACTGGTGTGCAGGGTTGTAAAGCTTCGACTGATGTGTAAGGTTGTGAAGCCTCGACTGGTCTGTAAGGTTGTGAAGCCTCGACTGGTGAGTAAGGTTGTGAAGCCTCGACTGGTGAGTAAGGTTTTGAAGCCTCGACTGGTGTTAAAAGTTGTGAAGCCTCGACTGGTGTGTAGGGTTGTGAAGCCTTGACTGGTGTGTAAGGTTGTGAAGCCTAGACTGGTGAGAATGTGAAGCCTCGACTGGTGTGTTAGGTTGTGAAGCCTTGACATGTGTGTGTAAGGTTGTGAAGCCTCGACTGTTAAGTAACGTTGTGAAGCCTCGACTGATGAGTAAGGTTGTGAAGCGTCGACTGGTGTGTAAGATTGTGAAGCCTCGACTGGTGAGAAAGGTTGTGAAGTCTCGACTGGTGTGTAAGGTTGTGAAGCCTCGACTTTTGTGTAAGATTGTGAAGCCTCGACTGGTGTGTAAGGTTGTGAAGCCTCGACTGGTGTGTAAGATTGTGAAGCCTCGACTTGTGAGTAAGGTTGTGAAGCCTCGACTGGTGTGTAAGGTTGTGAAGCCTTGACTGGTGTGTAAGGTTGTGAAGCCTCGACTGGTGTGTAAGGTTTCGAAGCCTCGACTGGTGTGTAGTGTTGTGAAGCCTCGACTGTTGTGTAAGGTTGTGGAGACTCGATTGGTGAGTAAGGTTGTGAAGCCTCGACTGGTAAGTAAGGTTGTGAAGCCTTGACTGGTGAGAAAGGTTGTGAAGCCTCGACTGGTGTTTAAGGTTGTGAAGCCTCGACTGGTGAGTAAGGTTGTGAAGCCTCGACTGGTGAGTAAAGTTGTGAAGCCTCGACTGGTGAGTAAGGTTGTGAAGCCTCGACTGGGGATTAAGGTTGTGAAGCCTCGACTGGTGAGTAAGGTTGTGAAGCCTCGACTGGTGTGTAAGGTTGTGAAACCTTGACTTGTGTGTAAGGTTGTGAAGCCTCGATTGGTAAGTAAGGTTGTGAAGCATCGACTGGTGAGTAAGGTTGTGAAGCATCGACTGGTGAGTAAGATTGTGAAGGCTCGACAGGTGAGTAAGGTTGTGAAGCCTCGACTGGTGAGTAAGGTTGTGAAGCCTTGACTAGAGTGTAAGGTTGTGAAGCTTCGACAATCACTTCTTCACCAATCAGTTCTTCAACAAACAGTTCTTCAACAATCTGTTCTTAACAATCAGTTCTTCAACAATCAGTTATTAAACAATTAGTTCTTCAACTATCAGTTCCTCAACAGTCAGTTTCTCAACAATCAGTTCTTCAACAATTCTTCAACTCAACATGATATAACTGAAGCATTTTGTTGAGTTTCTCATGATGGGCTAGTGTGTAAGGTTGTGAAGCCTCGACTGGTGTATAGGGTTGATAAGCCTCGACTAATGTGTAAGGTTGTGAAGCCTCGAATTGTGTGTAAGGTTGTAAAGCCTCGACTGGTGAGTAAGGTTGTGAAACCTCGACTGATGAGTAAGGTTGTGGAGCTTCGACTTGTGTGTAAGGTTGTGAAGCCTCGACTGGTGAGTAAGGTTGTGAAGCCTCGACGGGTGACTAAGGCTGTGAAGCCTTGACTAGTGTGTAGGGTTGTGAAGCCTCGACTGATGTGTAAGGTTGTGAAGCCTCGACTGGTGAGTAAGGTTGTGAAGCCTCGACTGGTGAGTAAAGTTGTGAAGCCTCGACTGGTGAGAAAGGTTGTGAAGCCTCGACTGGTGAGTAAGGTTGTAAAGCCTCGACGGGTGACTCAGGTTGTGAAGCCTCGACTGGTGAGTAAGGTTGTGAAGCCTCGACGGGTGACTAAGGTTGTGAAGCCTTGACTGGAGTGTAAGGTTGTGAAGCTTCGACAATCACTTCTTCATCAATCAGTTCTTCAACAATCAGTTCTTAACAAACAGTTCTTCAACAATCTGTTCTTTACAATCAGTTCTTCAACAATCAGTTATTAAACAATAAGTTCTTCAACTATCAGTTCCTCAATAGTCATTTCCTCAACAATCAGTTCTTCAACAATTCTTCAACTCAACATAATATAACTGAAGCATTTTGTTGAGTTTCTCATGATGGGCTAGTGTGTAAGGTTGTGAAGCCCCGAATTGTGTGTAATGTTGTGAAGCCTCGACTAGTGTGTTAGGTTGTGAAGCCTCGACTGGTGTGTAGGGTTGTGAAGCCTCGACTGGTGAGTAAGGTTATGAAGCCCCGACTGGTGTGTAGGGTTGTGAAGCCTCGACTGATGTGTAAGATTGTGAAGCCTCGACTGGTGAGTAAGGTTGTGAAGCCTCGACTGGTGAGTAAAGTTGTGAAGCCTCGACTGGTGAGAAAGGTTGTGAAGCCTCGACTGGTGAGTAAGATTGTGAAGCCTCGACGGGTGACTAAGGTTGTGAAGCCTTGACTGGAGTGTAAGGTTGTGAAGCTGCGACAATCACTTCTTCATCAATCAGTTCTTCAACAATCAGTTCTTAACAACCAGTTCTTCAACAATTAGTTTTTAAACAATCAGTTCTTAAACAAACAGTTCTTCAACAATCTGTTCTTAACAATCAGTTCTTCAACAATCAGTTATTAAACAGCTAGTTCTTCAACTATCAGTTCCTCAACAGTCAGTTCCTCAACAATCAGTTCTTCAACAATTCTTTCTCAACGGGATATAACTGAAGCATTTTGTTGAGTTTCTCATGATGGGCTAGTGTGTAAGGTTGTGAAGCCTCGACTGGTGTGTAGGGTTGTGAAGCCTCGACTGATGTGTAAGGTTGTGAAGCCTCGACTGGTGAGTAAAGTTGTGAAGCCTCGACTGGTGAGAAAGGTTGTGAAGCCTCGACTGGTGAGTAAAGTTGTGAAGCCTCGACTGGTGAGTAAAGTTGTGAAGCCTCGACTGGTATGTAAGGTTGTGAAGCCTTGACTTGTGTGTAAGGTTGTGAAGCCTCGACTGGTAAGTAAGGTTGTGAAGCCTCGACTGTTGAGTAAGGTTGTGAAGCATCGACTGGTGAGAAAGGTTGTGAAGTCTCGAATGGTGAGTAAAGTTGTGAAGCCTCGACTGATGAGTAAAGTTGTGAAGCCTCGACTGGTATGTAAGGTTGTGAAGCCTTGACTTGTGTGTAAGGTTGTGAAGCCTCGACTGGTAAATAAGGTTGTGAAGCCTCGACTGTTGAGTAAGGTTGTGAAGCATCGACTGGTGAGAAAGGTTGTGAAGTCTCGAATGGTGAGTAAGGCTTTGAAGCCTCGACTGGTGTGTAGGGTTGTGAAGCCTCGACTGATGTGTAAGCTTGCGAAACCTCGACTGGTGTCTTGGGTTGTGAAGCCTCGACTAGTGAGTAAAGTTATTAAGCCTCGACTGGTGTATACGGTTGTGAAGCCTCGACTGATGTGTAAGGTTGTGAAGCCTCGACTTGTGTGTAAGGTTGTAAAGCCTCAACTGGTGAGTAAGGTTGCGAAGCCTCGACTGATGAGTAAGGTTGTGGAGTTTCGACTTGTGTGTAAGGTTGTGAAGCCTCGACTGGTGAGAAAGGTTGTGAAGCCTCGACTGGTGTGTAGGGTTGTGAAGCCTCGACTGGCGAGTACAGTTATGAAGCCCCGACTTGTGTGCAGGGTTGTAAAGCTTCGACTGATGTGTAAGGTTGTGAAGCCTCGACTGGTCTGTAAGGTTGTGAAGCCTCGACTGGTGAGTAACGTTGTGAAGCCTCGACTGGTGAGTAAGGTTGTGAAGCCTCGACTGGTATTAAAAGTTGTGAAGCCTCGACTGGTGTGTAGGGTTGTGAAGCCTTGACTGGTGTGCAAGGTTGTGAAGCCTAGACTAATGAGAAAGGATGTGAAGCCTCGACTGGTGTGTTAGGTTGTGAAGCCTTGACTTGTGTGTGTAAGGTTGTGAAGCCTCGACTGTTAAGTAACGTTGTTAAGCCTCGACTGATGAGTAAGGTTGTGAAGCCTCGACTGGTGTGTAAGATTGTGAAGCCTCGACTGGTGAGAAAGGTTGTGAAGTCTCGACTGGTGTGTAAGGTTGTGAAGCTTCGACTTTATGTAAGATTGTGAAGCCTCGATTGGTGTGTAAGGTTGTGAAGCCTTGACTGGTGTGTAAGATTGTGAAGCCTCGACTTGTGTGTAAGGTTGTGAAGCCTCGACTGGTGTGTAACGTTGTGAAGCCTTGACTGGTGTGTAAGGTTGTGCAGCCTCGGCTAGTGTGTAAGATTTCGAAGCCTCGACTAGTGTGTAGGGTTGTGAAGCCTCGACTGGTGTGTAAGGTTGTGGAGCCTCGATTGGTGAGTAAGGTTGTGAAGCCTCGACTGGTAAGTAAGGTTGTGAAGCCTTGACTGGTGAGAAAGGTTGTGAAGCCTCGACTGGTGTTTAAGGTTGTGAAGCCTCGACTGGTGAGTAAAGTTGTGAAGCCTCGACTGGTGAGTAAAGTTGTGAAGCCTCGACTGGTGAATAAGGTTGTGAAGCCTCGACTGGTGAGTAAGGTTGTGAAGCCTCGACTGGTGTGTAAGGTTGTGAAACCTTGACTTGTGTGTAAGGTTGTGAAGCCTCGATTGGTAAGTAAGGTTGTGAAGCATCGACTGGTGAGTAAGGTTGTGAAGCATCGACTGGTGAGTAAGATTGTGAAGGCTCGACTGGTGAATAAGGTTGTGAAGCCTCGACTGGTGAGTAAGGTTGTGAAGCCTTGACTGGAGTGTAAGGTTTTGAAGCTTCGACAATCACTTCTTCTTCAATCAGTTCTTCAACAATCAATTCTTAACAACCAGTTCTTCAACAATTAGTTTTTAAACAATCAGTTCTTCAACAATCAGTTCTTCAACAATCTGTTCTTAACAATCAGTTCTTCAACAATCAGTTATTAAACAATTAGTTCTTCAACTATCAGTTCCTCAACAGTCAGTTCCTCAACAATCAGTTCTTCAACAATTCTTCAACTCAACATGATATAACTGAAGCATTTTGTTGAGTTTCTCATGATGGGCTAGTGTGTAAGGTTGTGAAGCCTCGACTGGTGTATAGGGTTGTGAAGCCTCGACTGATGTGTAAGGTTGTGAAGCCTCGAATTGTGTGTAAGGTTGTAAAGCCTCGACTGGTGAGTAAGGTTGTGAAGCCTCGACTGATGAGTAAGGTTGTGGAGCTTCGAATTTGTGTGTAAGGTTGTGAAGGCTCGACTGATGAGAAAGGTTGTGAAGCCTCGACTGGTGAGTAAGGTTGTGAAGCCTCGACGGGTGACTAAGGTTGTGAAGCCTTGACTGGAGTGTAAGGTTGTGAAGCTTCGACAATTACTTCTTCATCAATCAGTTCTTCAACAATCAGTTCTTAACAACCAGTTTTTCAACAATTAGTTTTTAAACAATCAGTTCTTAAACAAACAGTTCTTCAACAATCTGTTCTTAACAATCAGTTCTTCAACAATCAGTTATTAAACAGCTAGTTCTTCAACTATCAGTTCCTCAACATTCAGTTCCTCAACAATCAGTTCTTCAACAATTCTTTAACTCAACGGGATATAACTGAAGCATTTTGTTGAGTTTCTCCTGATGGGCTAGTGTGTAAGATTGTGAAGCCCCGAATTATGTGTAATGTTGTGAAGCCTCTACTAGTGTGTTAGGTTGTGAAACCTCGACTGGTGTGTAGGGTTGTGAAGCCTCGACTGGTGAGTAAAGTTATGAAGCCCCGACTGGTGTGTAGGGTTGTGAAGCCTCGACTGATGTGTAAGGTTGTGATGCCTCGACTGGTGAGTAGGGTTGTGAAGACTCGACTGGTGAGTAAAGTTGTGAAGCCTCGACTGGTGAGAAAGGTTGTGAAGCCTCGACTGGTGAGTAAGGTTGTGAAGCCTCGACTGGTGAGTAAGGTTGTGAAGCCTCGACTGGTGAGTAAAGTTGTGAAGCCTCGACTGGTGTGAAAGGTTGTGAAGCCTTGACTTGTGTGTAAGGTTGTGAAGCCTCGACTGGTAAGTAAGGTTGTGAAACCTCGACTGCTGAGTAAAGTTGTGAAGCATCGACTGGTGAGAAAGGTTGTGAAGTCTCGACTGGTGAGTAAAGTTGTGAAGCCTCGACTGGTGAGTAAGGTTGTGAAGCCTTGACTTTTGTGTGTAAGGTTGTGAAGCCTCGACTGTTAAGTAACGTTGTTAAGCCTCGACTGATGAGTAAGGTTGTGAAGCCTCGACTGATGAGTAAGGTTGTGAAGCCTCGACTGGTGTGTAAGATTGTGAAGCCTCGACTGGTGAGAAAGGTTGTGAAGTCTCGACTGGTGTGTAAGGTTGTGAAGCTTCGACTTTATGTAAGATTGTGAAGCCTCGATTGGTGTGTAAGGTTGTGAAGCCTTGACTGGTGTGTAAGATTGTGAAGCCTCGACTTGTGTGTAAGGTTGTGAAGCCTCGACTGGTGTGTAACGTTGTGAAGCCTTGACTGGTGTGTAAGGTTGTGCAGCCTCGGCTAGTGTGTAAGATTTCGAAGCCTCGACTAGTGTGTAGGGTTGTGAAGCCTCGACTGGTGTGTAAGATTGTGGAGCCTCGATTGGTGAGTAAGGTTGTGAAGCCTCGACTGGTAAGTAAGGTTGTGAAGCCTTGACTGGTGAGAAAGGTTGTGAAGCCTCGACTGGTGTTTAAGGTTGTGAAGCCTCGACTGGTGAGTAAAGTTGTGAAGCCTCGACTGGTGAGTAAAGTTGTGAAGCCTCGACTGGTGAATAAGGTTGTGAAGCCTCGACTGGGGATTAAGGTTGTGAAGCCTCGACTGGTGAGTAAGGTTGTGAAGCCTCGACTGGTGTGTAAGGTTGTGAAACCTTGACTTGTGTGTAAGGTTGTGAAGCCTCGATTGGTAAGTAAGGTTGTGAAGCATCGACTGGTGAGTAAGGTTGTGAAGCATCGACTGGTGAGTAAGATTGTGAAGGCTCGACTGGTGAATAAGGTTGTGAAGCCTCGACTGGTGAGTAAGGTTGTGAAGCCTTGACTGGAGTGTAAGGTTTTGAAGCTTCGACAATCACTTCTTCTTCAATCAGTTCTTCAACAATCAATTCTTAACAACCAGTTCTTCAACAATTAGTTTTTAAACAATCAGTTCTTCAACAATCAGTTCTTCAACAATCTGTTCTTAACAATCAGTTCTTCAACAATCAGTTATTAAACAATTAGTTCTTCAACTATCAGTTCCTCAACAGTCAGTTCCTCAACAATCAGTTCTTCAACAATTCTTCAACTCAACATGATATAACTGAAGCATTTTGTTGAGTTTCTCATGATGGGCTAGTGTGTAAGGTTGTGAAGCCTCGACTGGTGTATAGGGTTGTGAAGCCTCGACTGATGTGTAAGGTTGTGAAGCCTCGAATTGTGTGTAAGGTTGTAAAGCCTCGACTGGTGAGTAAGGTTGTGAAGCCTCGACTGATGAGTAAGGTTGTGGAGCTTCGAATTTGTGTGTAAGGTTGTGAAGGCTCGACTGATGAGAAAGGTTGTGAAGCCTCGACTGGTGAGTAAGGTTGTGAAGCCTCGACGGGTGACTAAGGTTGTGAAGCCTTGACTGGAGTGTAAGGTTGTGAAGCTTCGACAATTACTTCTTCATCAATCAGTTCTTCAACAATCAGTTCTTAACAACCAGTTTTTCAACAATTAGTTTTTAAACAATCAGTTCTTAAACAAACAGTTCTTCAACAATCTGTTCTTAACAATCAGTTCTTCAACAATCAGTTATTAAACAGCTAGTTCTTCAACTATCAGTTCCTCAACATTCAGTTCCTCAACAATCAGTTCTTCAACAATTCTTTAACTCAACGGGATATAACTGAAGCATTTTGTTGAGTTTCTCCTGATGGGCTAGTGTGTAAGATTGTGAAGCCCCGAATTATGTGTAATGTTGTGAAGCCTCTACTAGTGTGTTAGGTTGTGAAACCTCGACTGGTGTGTAGGGTTGTGAAGCCTCGACTGGTGAGTAAAGTTATGAAGCCCCGACTGGTGTGTAGGGTTGTGAAGCCTCGACTGATGTGTAAGGTTGTGATGCCTCGACTGGTGAGTAGGGTTGTGAAGACTCGACTGGTGAGTAAAGTTGTGAAGCCTCGACTGGTGAGAAAGGTTGTGAAGCCTCGACTGGTGAGTAAGGTTGTGAAGCCTCGACTGGTGAGTAAGGTTGTGAAGCCTCGACTGGTGAGTAAAGTTGTGAAGCCTCGACTGGTGTGAAAGGTTGTGAAGCCTTGACTTGTGTGTAAGGTTGTGAAGCCTCGACTGGTAAGTAAGGTTGTGAAACCTCGACTGCTGAGTAAAGTTGTGAAGCATCGACTGGTGAGAAAGGTTGTGAAGTCTCGACTGGTGAGTAAAGTTGTGAAGCCTCGACTGGTGAGTAAGGTTGTGAAGCCTTGACTTTTGTGTGTAAGGTTGTGAAGCCTCGACTGTTAAGTAACGTTGTTAAGCCTCGACTGATGAGTAAGGTTGTGAAGCCTCGACTGGTGTGTAAGATTGTGAAGCCTCGACTGGTGAGAAAGGTTGTGAAGTCTCGACTGGTGTGTAAGGTTGTGAAGCTTCGACTTTATGTAAGATTGTGAAGCCTCGATTGGTGTGTAAGGTTGTGAAGCCTTGACTGGTGTGTAAGATTGTGAAGCCTCGACTTGTGTGTAAGGTTGTGAAGCCTCGACTGGTGTGTAACGTTGTGAAGCCTTGACTGGTGTGTAAGGTTGTGCAGCCTCGGCTAGTGTGTAAGATTTCGAAGCCTCGACTAGTGTGTAGGGTTGTGAAGCCTCGACTGGTGTGTAAGATTGTGGAGCCTCGATTGGTGAGTAAGGTTGTGAAGCCTCGACTGGTAAGTAAGGTTGTGAAGCCTTGACTGGTGAGAAAGGTTGTGAAGCCTCGACTGGTGTTTAAGGTTGTGAAGCCTCGACTGGTGAGTAAAGTTGTGAAGCCTCGACTGGTGAGTAAAGTTGTGAAGCCTCGACTGGTGAATAAGGTTGTGAAGCCTCGACTGGGGATTAAGGTTGTGAAGCCTCGACTGGTGAGTAAGGTTGTGAAGCCTCGACTGGTGTGTAAGGTTGTGAAACCTTGACTTGTGTGTAAGGTTGTGAAGCCTCGATTGGTAAGTAAGGTTGTGAAGCATCGACTGGTGAGTAAGGTTGTGAAGCATCGACTGGTGAGTAAGATTGTGAAGGCTCGACTGGTGAATAAGGTTGTGAAGCCTCGACTGGTGAGTAAGGTTGTGAAGCCTTGACTGGAGTGTAAGGTTTTGAAGCTTCGACAATCACTTCTTCTTCAATCAGTTCTTCAACAATCAATTCTTAACAACCAGTTCTTCAACAATTAGTTTTTAAACAATCAGTTCTTCAACAATCAGTTCTTCAACAATCTGTTCTTAACAATCAGTTCTTCAACAATCAGTTATTAAACAATTAGTTCTTCAACTATCAGTTCCTCAACAGTCAGTTCCTCAACAATCAGTTCTTCAACAATTCTTCAACTCAACATGATATAACTGAAGCATTTTGTTGAGTTTCTCATGATGGGCTAGTGTGTAAGGTTGTGAAGCCTCGACTGGTGTATAGGGTTGTGAAGCCTCGACTGATGTGTAAGGTTGTGAAGCCTCGAATTGTGTGTAAGGTTGTAAAGCCTCGACTGGTGAGTAAGGTTGTGAAGCCTCGACTGATGAGTAAGGTTGTGGAGCTTCGAATTTGTGTGTAAGGTTGTGAAGGCTCGACTGATGAGAAAGGTTGTGAAGCCTCGACTGGTGAGTAAGGTTGTGAAGCCTCGACGGGTGACTAAGGTTGTGAAGCCTTGACTGGAGTGTAAGGTTGTGAAGCTTCGACAATTACTTCTTCATCAATCAGTTCTTCAACAATCAGTTCTTAACAACCAGTTTTTCAACAATTAGTTTTTAAACAATCAGTTCTTAAACAAACAGTTCTTCAACAATCTGTTCTTAACAATCAGTTCTTCAACAATCAGTTATTAAACAGCTAGTTCTTCAACTATCAGTTCCTCAACATTCAGTTCCTCAACAATCAGTTCTTCAACAATTCTTTAACTCAACGGGATATAACTGAAGCATTTTGTTGAGTTTCTCCTGATGGGCTAGTGTGTAAGATTGTGAAGCCCCGAATTATGTGTAATGTTGTGAAGCCTCTACTAGTGTGTTAGGTTGTGAAACCTCGACTGGTGTGTAGGGTTGTGAAGCCTCGACTGGTGAGTAAAGTTATGAAGCCCCGACTGGTGTGTAGGGTTGTGAAGCCTCGACTGATGTGTAAGGTTGTGATGCCTCGACTGGTGAGTAGGGTTGTGAAGACTCGACTGGTGAGTAAAGTTGTGAAGCCTCGACTGGTGAGAAAGGTTGTGAAGCCTCGACTGGTGAGTAAGGTTGTGAAGCCTCGACTGGTGAGTAAGGTTGTGAAGCCTCGACTGGTGAGTAAAGTTGTGAAGCCTCGACTGGTGTTAAAGGTTGTGAAGCCTTGACTTGTGTGTAAGGTTGTGAAGCCTCGACTGGTAAGTAAGGTTGTGAAACCTCGACTGCTGAGTAAAGTTGTGAAGCATCGACTGGTGAGAAAGGTTGTGAAGTCTCGACTGGTGAGTAAAGTTGTGAAGCCTCGACTGGTGAGTAAGGTTGTGAAGCCTTGACTTGTGTGTGTAAGGTTGTGAAGCCTCGACTGTTAAGTAACGTTGTTAAGCCTCGACTGATGAGTAAGGTTGTGAAGCCTCGACTGGTGTGTAAGATTGTGAAGCCTCGACTGGTGAGAAAGGTTGTGAAGTCTCGACTGGTGTGTAAGGTTGTGAAGCTTCGACTTTATGTAAGATTGTGAAGCCTCGATTGGTGTGTAAGGTTGTGAAGCCTTGACTGGTGTGTAAGATTGTGAAGCCTCGACTTGTGTGTAAGGTTGTGAAGCCTCGACTGGTGTGTAACGTTGTGAAGCCTTGACTGGTGTGTAAGGTTGTGCAGCCTCGGCTAGTGTGTAAGATTTCGAAGCCTCGACTAGTGTGTAGGGTTGTGAAGCCTCGACTGGTGTGTAAGGTTGTGGAGCCTCGATTGGTGAGTAAGGTTGTGAAGCCTCGACTGGTAAGTAAGGTTGTGAAGCCTTGACTGGTGAGAAAGGTTGTGAAGCCTCGACTGGTGTTTAAGGTTGTGAAGCCTCGACTGGTGAGTAAAGTTGTGAAGCCTCGACTGGTGAGTAAAGTTGTGAAGCCTCGACTGGTGAATAAGGTTGTGAAGCCTCGACTGGGGATTAAGGTTGTGAAGCCTCGACTGGTGAGTAAGGTTGTGAAGCCTCGACTGGTGTGTAAGGTTGTGAAACCTTGACTTGTGTGTAAGGTTGTGAAGCCTCGATTGGTAAGTAAGGTTGTGAAGCATCGACTGGTGAGTAAGGTTGTGAAGCATCGACTGGTGAGTAAGATTGTGAAGGCTCGACTGGTGAATAAGGTTGTGAAGCCTCGACTGGTGAGTAAGGTTGTGAAGCCTTGACTGGAGTGTAAGGTTTTGAAGCTTCGACAATCACTTCTTCTTCAATCAGTTCTTCAACAATCAATTCTTAACAACCAGTTCTTCAACAATTAGTTTTTAAACAATCAGTTCTTCAACAATCAGTTCTTCAACAATCTGTTCTTAACAATCAGTTCTTCAACAATCAGTTATTAAACAATTAGTTCTTCAACTATCAGTTCCTCAACAGTCAGTTCCTCAACAATCAGTTCTTCAACAATTCTTCAACTCAACATGATATAACTGAAGCATTTTGTTGAGTTTCTCATGATGGGCTAGTGTGTAAGGTTGTGAAGCCTCGACTGGTGTATAGGGTTGTGAAGCCTCGACTGATGTGTAAGGTTGTGAAGCCTCGAATTGTGTGTAAGGTTGTAAAGCCTCGACTGGTGAGTAAGGTTGTGAAGCCTCGACTGATGAGTAAGGTTGTGGAGCTTCGAATTTGTGTGTAAGGTTGTGAAGGCTCGACTGATGAGAAAGGTTGTGAAGCCTCGACTGGTGAGTAAGGTTGTGAAGCCTCGACGGGTGACTAAGGTTGTGAAGCCTTGACTGGAGTGTAAGGTTGTGAAGCTTCGACAATTACTTCTTCATCAATCAGTTCTTCAACAATCAGTTCTTAACAACCAGTTTTTCAACAATTAGTTTTTAAACAATCAGTTCTTAAACAAACAGTTCTTCAACAATCTGTTCTTAACAATCAGTTCTTCAACAATCAGTTATTAAACAGCTAGTTCTTCAACTATCAGTTCCTCAACATTCAGTTCCTCAACAATCAGTTCTTCAACAATTCTTTAACTCAACGGGATATAACTGAAGCATTTTGTTGAGTTTCTCCTGATGGGCTAGTGTGTAAGATTGTGAAGCCCCGAATTATGTGTAATGTTGTGAAGCCTCTACTAGTGTGTTAGGTTGTGAAACCTCGACTGGTGTGTAGGGTTGTGAAGCCTCGACTGGTGAGTAAAGTTATGAAGCCCCGACTGGTGTGTAGGGTTGTGAAGCCTCGACTGATGTGTAAGGTTGTGATGCCTCGACTGGTGAGTAGGGTTGTGAAGACTCGACTGGTGAGTAAAGTTGTGAAGCCTCGACTGGTGAGAAAGGTTGTGAAGCCTCGACTGGTGAGTAAGGTTGTGAAGCCTCGACTGGTGAGTAAGGTTGTGAAGCCTCGACTGGTGAGTAAAGTTGTGAAGCCTCGACTGGTGTGAAAGGTTGTGAAGCCTTGACTTGTGTGTAAGGTTGTGAAGCCTCGACTGGTAAGTAAGGTTGTGAAACCTCGACTGCTGAGTAAAGTTGTGAAGCATCGACTGGTGAGAAAGGTTGTGAAGTCTCGACTGGTGAGTAAAGTTGTGAAGCCTCGACTGGTGAGTAAGGTTGTGAAACCTCGACTGGTGTGTAGGGTTGTGAAGCCTACACTGGTGAGTAAGGTTTTGAAGCCTCGACTGGTGTGTAGGGTTGTGAAGCCTCGACTGATGTGTAAGATTGCGAAACCTCGACTGGTGTCTTGGGTTGTGAAGCCTCGACTAGTGAGTAAGGTTATGAAGCCTCGACTGGTGTATACGGTTGTGAAGCCTCGGCTGATGTGTAAGGTTGTGAAGCCTCGACTTGTGTGTAAGGTTGTAAAGCCTCAACTGGTGAGTAAGGTTGTGAAGCCTCGACTGATGAGTAAGGTTGTGGAGTTTCGACTTGTGTGTAAGGTTGTGAAGCCTCGACTGGTGAGAAAAGTTGTGAAGCCTCGACTGGTGTGTAGGGTTGTGAAGCCTCGACTGGCGAGTAAAGTTATGAAGCCCCGACTGGTGTGCAGGGTTGTAAAGCTTCGACTGATGTGTAAGGTTGTGAAGCCTCGACTGGTCTGTAAGGTTGTGAAGCCTCGACTGGTGAGTAAGGTTGTGAAGCCTCGACTGGTGAGTAAGGTTGTGAAGCCTCGACTGGTGTTAAAAGTTGTGAAGCCTTGACTGGTGTGTAGGGTTCTGAAGCCTTGACTGGTGTGTAAGGTTGTGACGCCTAGACTGGTGAGAAAGGATGTGAAGCCTCGACTGGTGTGTTAGGTTGTGAAGCCTTGACTTGTGTGTGTAAGGTTGTGAAGCCTCGACTGTTAAGTAACGTTGTGAAGCCTCGACTGATAAGTGAGGTTGTGAAGCCTCGACTGTTGTGTAAGATTGTGAAGCCTCGACTGGTGAGAAAGGTTGTGAAGTCTCGACTGGTGTGTAAGGTTTTGAAACCTCGACTTTTGTGTAAGATTGTGAAGCCTCGACTTGTGTGTAAGGTTGTGAAGCCTCGACTGGTGTGTAAGATTGTGAAGCCTCGACTTGTGTGTAAGGTTGTGAAGCCTCGACTGGTGTGTAAGGTTGTGAAGCCTTGATTGGTGTGTAAGGTTGTGAAGCCTCGACTGGTGTGTAAGGTTTCGAAGCCTCGACTGGTGTGTAGGGTTGTGAAGCCTCGAATGGTATGTAAGGTTGTGGAGCCTCGATTGGTGAGTAAGGTTGTGAAGCCTCGACTGGTAAGTAAGGTTTGAAGCCTTGACTGGTGAGAAAGGTTGTGAAGCCTCGACTGGTGTTTAAGGTTGTGAAACCTCGACTGGTGAGTAAGGTTGTGAAGTCTCGATTGGTGAGTAAAGTTGTGAAGCCTCGACTGATGAGTAAGGTTATGAAGCCTCGACTGGGGATTAAGGTTGTGAAGCCTCGACTGGTGAGTAAGGTTGTGAAGCCTCGACTGGTGTGTAAAGTGGTGAAACCTTGACTTGTGTGTAAGGTTGTGAAGCCTCGATTGGTAAGTAAGGTTGTGAAGCATCGACTGGTGAGTAAGGTTGTGAAGCATCGACTGGTGAGTAAGATTGTGAAGGCTCGACTGGTGAGTAAGGTTGTGAATCCTCGACTGGTGAGTTAGGTTGTGAAGCCTTGACTGGAGTGTAAGGTTGTGAAGCTTCGACAATCACTTCTTCATCAATCAGTTCTTCAACAATCAATTCTTAACAACCAGTTTTTCAACAATTAATTTTTAAACAATCAGTTCTTCAACAAACAGTTCTTCAACAATATGTTCTTAACAATCATTTCGTCAACAATCAGTTATTAAACAATTAGTTCTTCAAATATCAGTTCCTCAACAGTCAGTTCCTCAACAATCATTTCTTCAACAATTCTTCAACTCAACGGGATATAACTGAAGCATTTTGTTGAGTTTCTCATGATGGGCTAGTGTGTAAGGTTGTGAAGCCTCGTCTTGTATGTAAGGTTGTGAAGCCTCGACTGGTGTGTTAGGTTGTGAAGCCTCGACTGGTGTGTAGGGTTGTGAAGCCTCGACTGGTGAATAAGGTTATGAAGCCCCGACTGGTGTGTAGGGTTGTGAAGCCTCGACTGATGTGTAAGGTTGTGAAGCCTCGACTGGTGAGTAAGGTTGTGAAGCCTCGACTGGTGAGTAAGGTTGTAAAGCCTCGACTGGTTAGTAAGGTTGTGAAGCCTCGACTGGTGAGTAACGTTGTGAAGCCTCGACTGGTGTGTAAGGTTGTGAAGCCTTGACTTGTGTGTAAGGTTGTGATGCCGCGACTGGTAAATAAGGTTGTGAAGCCTCGACTGCTGAGTAAGGTTGTGAGGCATCGACTGGTGAGTAAGGTTGTGAAGCCTCGACTGGTGAGTAACGTTGTGAAGCCTCGACTGGTGAGTAAGGTTGTGAAGCCTCGACTGGTATTAAAAGTTGTGAAGCCTCGACTGGTGTGTAGGGTTGTGAAGCCTTGACTGGTGTGTAAGGTTGTGAAGCCTAGACTAATGAGAAAGGATGTGAAGCCTCGACTGGTGTGTTAGGTTGTGAAGCCTTGACTTGTGTGTGTAAGGTTGTGAAGCCTCGACTGTTAAGTAACATTGTTAAGCCTCGACTGATGAGTAAGGTTGTGAAGCCTCGACTGGTGTGTAAGATTGTGAAGCCTCGACTGGTGAGAAAGGTTGTGAAGTCTCGACTGGTGTGTAAGGTTGTGAAGCTTCGACTTTATGTAAGATTGTGAAGCCTCGATTGGTGTGTAAGGTTGTGAAGCCTTGACTGGTGTGTAAGATTGTGAAGCCTCGACTTGTGTGTAAGGTTGTGAAGCCTCGACTGGTGTGTAACGTTGTGAAGCCTTGACTGGTGTGTAAGGTTGTGCAGCCTCGACTGGTGTGTAAGATTTCGAAGCCTCGACTGGTGTGTAGGGTTGTGAAGCCACGACTGGTGTGTAAGGTTGTGGAGCCTCGATTGGTGAGTAAGGTTGTGAAGCCTCGACTGGTAAGTAAGGTTGTGAAGCCTTGACTGGTGAGAAAGGTTGTGAAGCCTCGACTGGTGTTTAAGGTTGTGAAGCCTCGACTGGTGAGTAAAGTTGTGAAGCCTCGACTGGTGAGTAAAGTTGTGAAGCCTCGACTGGTGAATAAGGTTGTGAAGCCTCGACTGGGGATTAAGGTTGTGAAGCCTCGACTGGTGAGTAAGGTTGTGAAGCCTCGACTGGTGTGTAAGGTTGTGAAATCTTGACTTGTGTGTAAGGTTGTGAAGCCTCGATTTGTAAGTAAGGTTGTGAAGCATCGACTGGTGAGTAAGGTTGTGAAGCATCGACTGGTGAGTAAGATTGTGAAGGCTCGACTGGTGAATAAGGTTGTGAAGCCTCGACTGGTGAGTAAGGTTGTGAAGCCTTGACTGGAGTGTAAGGTTGTGAAGCTTCGACAATCACTTCTTCATCAATCAGTTCTTCAACAATCAATTCCTAACAACCAGTTCTTCAACAATTAGTTTTTAAACAATCAGTTCTTCAACAAACAGTTCTTCAACAATCTGTTCTTAACAATCAGTTCTTCAACAATCAGTTATTAAACAAGTAGTTCTTCAACTATCAGTTCCTCAACAGTCAGTTCCTCAACAATCAGTTCTTCAACAATTCTTCAACTCAACATGATATAACTGAAGCATTTTGTTGAGTTTCTCATGATGGGCTAGTGTGTAAGGTTGTGAAGCCTCGACTGGTGTATAGGGTTGTGAAGCCTCGAGTGATGTGTAAGGTTGTGAAACCTCGAATTGTGTGTAAGGTTGTAAAGCCTCGACTGGTGAGTAAGGTTGTGAAGCCTCGACTGATGAGTAAGGTTGTGGAGCTTCGAATTTGTGTGTAAGGTTGTGAAGGCTCGACTGATGAGAAAGGTTGTGAAGCCTCGACTGATGAGTAAGGTTGTGAAGCCTCGACGGGTGACTAAGGTTGTGAAGCCTTGACTGGAGTGTAAGGTTGTGAAGCTTCGACAATTACTTCTTCATCAATCAGTTCTTCAACAATCAGTTCTTAAACAAACAGTTCTTCAACAATCTGTTCTTAACAATCAGTTCTTCAACAATCAGTTATTAAACAGCTAGTTCTTCAACTATCAGTTCCTCAACATTCAGTTCCTCAACAATCAGTTCTTCAACAATTCTTTAACTCAACGGGATATAACTGAAGCATTTTGTTGAGTTTCTCCTGATGGGCTAGTGTGTAAGGTTGTGAAGCCCCGAATTATGTGTAATGTTGTGAAGCCTCGACTAGTGTGTTAGGTTGTGAAGCCTCGACTGGTGTGTAGGGTTGTGAAGCCTCGACTGGTGAGTAAAGTTATGAAGCCCCGACTGGTGTGTAGGGTTGTGAAGCCTCGACTGATGTGTAAGGTTGTGATGCCTCGACTGGTGAGTAGGGTTGTGAAGCCTCGACTGGTGAGTAAAGTTGTGAAGCCTCGACTGGTGAGAAAGGTTGTGAAGCCTCGACTGGTGAGTAAGGTTGTGAAGCCTCGACTGGTGAGTAAGGTTGTGAAGCCTCGACTGGTGAGTAAAGTTGTGAAGCCTCGACTGGTGTGAAAGGTTGTGAAGCCTTGACTTGTGTGTAAGGTTGTGAAGCCTCGACTGGTAAGTAAGGTTGTGAAACCTCGACTGCTGAGTAAAGTTGTGAAGCATCGACTGGTGAGAAAGGTTGTGAAATCTCGACTGGTGAGTAAATTTGTGAAGCCTCGACTGGTGAGTAAGGTTGTGAAACCTCGACCGGTGTGTAGGGTTGTGAAGCCTACACTGGTGAGTAAGGTTTTGAAGCCTCGTCTGGTGTGTAGGGTTGTGAAGCCTCGACTGATGTGTAAGATTGCGAAACCTCGACTGGTGTCTTGGGTTGTGAAGCCTCGACTAGTGAGTAAGGTTATGAAGCCTCGACTGGTGTATACGGTTGTGAAGCCTCGACTGATGTGTAAGGTTGTGAAGCCTCGACTTGTGTGTAAGGTTGTAAAGCCTCAACTGGTGAGTAAGGTTGTGAAGCCTCGACTGATGAGTAAGGTTGTGGAGTTTCGACTTGTGTGTAAGGTTGTGAATCCTCGACTGGTGAGAAAGGTTGTGAAGCCTCGACTGGTGTGTAGGGTTGTGAAGCCTCGACTGGCGAGTAAAGTTATGAAGCCCCGACTGGTGTGCAGGGTTGTAAAGCTTCGACTGATGTGTAAGGTTGTGAAGCCTCGACTGGTCTGTAAGGTTGTGAAGCCTCGACTGGTGAGTAAGGTTGTGAAGCCTCGACTGGTGAGTAAGGTTGTGAAGCCTCGACTGGTGTTAAAAGTTGTGAAGCCTTGACTAGTGTGTAGGGTTCTGAAGCCTTGACTGGTGTGTAAGGTTGTGAAGCCTTGACTTGTGTGTGTAAGGTTGTGAAGCCTCGACTGTTAAGTAACGTTGTGAAGCCTCGACTGATGAGTAAGGTTGTGAAGCCTCGACTGGTGTGTAAGATTGTGAAGCCTCGACTGGTGAGAAAGGTTGTGAAGTATCGACTGGTGTGTAAGGTTTTGAAACCTCGACTTTTGTGTAAGATTGTGAAGCCTCGACTGGTGTGTAAGGTTGTGAAGCCTCGACTGGTGTGTAAGATTGTGAAGCCTCGACTTGTGTGTAAGGTTGTGAAGCCTCGACTGGTGTGTAAGGTTGTGAAGCCTTGACTGGTGTGTAAGGTTGTGAAGCCTCGACTGGTGTGTAAGGTTTCGAAGCCTCGACTGGTGTGTAGGGTTGTGAAGCCTCGACTGGTATGTAAGGTTGTGGAGCCTCGATTGGTGAGTAAGGTTGTGAAGCCTCGACTGGTAAGTAAGGTTTGAAGCCTTGACTGGTGAGAAAGGTTGTGATGCCTCGACTGGTGTTTAAGGTTGTGAAACCTCGACTGGTGAGTAAGGTTGTGAAGCCTCGACTGGTGAGTAAAGTTGTGAAGCCTCGACTGATGAGTAAGGTTGTGAAGCCTCGACTGGGGATTAAGGTTGTGAAGCCTCGACTGGTGAGTAAGGTTGTGAAGCCTCGACTGGTGTGTAAAGTGGTGAAACCTTGACTTGTGTGTAAGGTTGTGAAGCCTCGATTGGTAAGTAAGGTTGTGAAGCATCGACTGGTGAGTAAGGTTGTGAAGCATCGACTGGTGAGTAAGATTGTGAAGGCTCGACTGGTGAGTAAGGTTGTGAATCCTCGACTGGTGAGTAAGGTTGTGAAGCCTTGACTGGAGTGTAAGGTTGTGAAGCTTCGACAATCACTTCTTCATCAATCAGTTCTTCAACAATCAATTCTTAACAACCAGTTTTTCAACAATTAATTTTTAAACAATCAGTTCTTCAACAAACAGTTCTTCAACAATCTGTTCTTAACAATCATTTCGTCAACAATCAGTTATTAAACAATTAGTTCTTCAACTATCAGTTCCTCAACAGTCAGTTCCTCAACAATCATTTCTTGAACAATTCTTCAACTCAACGGGATATAACTGAAGCATTTTGTTGAGTTTCTCATGATGGGCTAGTGTGTAAGGTTGTGAAGCCTCGTCTTGTATGTAAGGTTGTGAAGCCTCGACTGGTGTGTTAGGTTGTGAAGCCTCGACTGGTGTGTAGGGTTGTGAAGCCTCGACTGGTGAATAAGGTTATGAAGCCCCGACTGGTGTGTAGGGTTGTGAAGCCTCGACTGATGTGTAAGGTTGTGAAGCCTCGACTGGTGAGTAAGGTTGTGAAGCCTCGACTGGTGAGTAAAGTTGTGAAGCCTCGACTGGTGAGTAAGGTTGTAAAGCCTCGACTGGTTAGTAAGGTTGTGAAGCCTCGACTGGTGAGTAAGGTTGTGAGGCCTCGACTGGTGTGTAAGGTTGTGAAGCCTTCACTTGTGTGTAAGGTTGTGATGCCGCGACTGGTAAATAAGGTTGTGAAGCCTCGACTGCTGAGTAAGGTTGTGAGGCATCGACTGGTGAGTAAGGTTGTGAAGCCTCGACTGGTGAGTAACGTTGTGAAGCCTCGACTGGTGAGTAAGGTTGTGAAGCCTCGACTGGAATTAAAAGTTGTGAAGCCTCGACTGGTGTGTAGGGTTGTGAAGCCTTGACTGGTGTGTAAGGTTGTGAAGCCTAGACTAATGAGAAAGGATGTGAAGCCTCGACTGGTGTGTTAGGTTGTGAAGCCTTGACTTGTGTGTGTAAGGTTGTGAAGCCTCGACTGTTAAGTAACATTGTTAAGCCTCGACTGTTAAGTAACATTGTTAAGCCTCGACTGATGAGTAAGGTTGTGAAGCCTCGACTGGTGTGTAAGATTGTGAAGCCTCGACTGGTGAGAAAAGTTGTGAAGTCTCGACTGGTGTGTAAGGTTGTGAAGCTTCGACTTTATGTAAGATTGTGAAGCCTCGATTGGTGTGTAAGGTTGTGAAGCCTTGACTGGTGTGTAAGATTGTGAAGCCTCGACTTGTGTGTAAGGTTGTGAAGCCTCGACTGGTGTGTAACGTTGTGAAGCCTTGACTGGTGTGTAAGGTTGTGCAGCCTCGACTGGTGTGTAAGATTTCGAAGCCTCGACTGGTGTGTAGGGTTGTGAAGCCACGACTGGTGTGTAAGGTTGTGGAGCCTCGATTGGTGAGTAAGGTTGTGAAGCCTCGACTGGTAAGGTTGTGAAGCCTTGACAGGTGAGAAAGGTTGTGAAGCCTCGACTGGTGTTTAAGGTTGTGAAGCCTCGACTGGTGAGTAAAGTTGTGAAGCCTCGACTGGTGAGTAAAGTTGTGAAGCCTCGACTGGTGAATAAGGTTGTGAAGCCTCGACTGGGTATTAAGGTTGTGAAGCCTCGACTGGTGAGTAAGGTTGTGAAGCCTCGACTGGTGTGTAAGGTTGTGAAACCTTGACTTGTGTGTAAGGTTGTGAAGCCTCGATTGGTAAGTAAGGTTGTGAAGCATCGACTGGTGAGTAAGGTTGTGAAGCATCGACTGGTGAGTAAGATTGTGAAGGCTCGACTGGTGAATAAGGTTGTGAAGCCTCGACTGGTGAGTAAGGTTGTGAAGCCTTGACTGGAGTGTAAGGTTGTGAAGCTTCGACAATCACTTCTTCATCAATCAGTTCTTCAACAATCAATTCTTAACAACCAGTTCTTCAACAATTAGTTTTTAAACAATCAGTTCTTCAACAAACAGTTCTTCAACAATCTGTTCTTAACAATCAGTTCTTCAACAATCAGTTATTAAACAATTAGTTCTTCAACTATCAGTTCCTCAACAGTCAGTTCCTCAACAATCAGTTCTTCAACAATTCTTCAACTCAACATGATATAACTGAAGCATTTTGTTGAGTTTCTCATGATGGGCTAGTGTGTAAGGTTGTGAAGCCTCGACTGGTGTATAGGGTTGTGAAGCCTCGAGTGATGTGTAAGGTTGTGAAACCTCGAATTGTGTGTAAGGTTGTAAAGCCTCGACTGGTGAGTAAGGTTGTGAAGCCTCGACTGATGAGTAAGGTTGTGGAGCTTCGAATTTGTGTGTAAGGTTGTGAAGGCTCGACTGATGAGAAAGGTTGTGAAGCCTCGACTGATGAGTAAGGTTGTGAAGCCTCGACGGGTGACTAAGGTTGTGAAGCCTTGACTGGAGTGTAAGGTTGTGAAGCTTCGACAATTACTTCTTCATCAATCAGTTCTTCAACAATCAGTTCTTAACAACCAGTTTTTCAACAATTAGTTTTTAAACAATCAGTTCTTAAACAAACAGTTCTTCAACAATCTGTTCTTAACAATCAGTTCTTCAACAATCAGTTATTAAACAGCTTGTTCTTCAACTATCAGTTCCTCAACATTCAGTTCCTCAACAATCAGTTCTTCAACAATTCTTTAACTCAACGGGATATAACTGAAGCATTTTCTTGAGTTTCTCCTGATGGGCTAGTGTGTAAGGTTGTGAAGCCCCGAATTATGTGTAATGTTGTGAAGCCTCGACTAGTGTGTTAGGTTGTGAAGCCTCGACTGGTGTGTAGGGTTGTGAAGCCTCGACTGGTGAGTAAAGTTATGAAGCCCCGACTGGTGTGTAGGGTTGTGAAGGCTCGACTGATGTGTAAGGTTGTGATGCCTCGACTGGTGAGTAGGGTTGTGAAGCCTCGACTGGTGAGTAAAGTTGTGAAGCCTTGACTGGTGAGAAAGGTTGTGAAGCCTCGACTGGTGAGTAAGGTTGTGAAGCCTCGACTGGTGAGTAAGGTTGTGAAGCCTCGACTGGTGAGTAAAGTTGTGAAGCCTCGACTGGTGTGAAAGGTTGTGAAGCCTTCACTTGTATGTAAGGTTGTGAAGCCTCGACTGGTAAGTAAGGTTTGAAACCTCGACTGCTGAGTAAAGTTGTGAAGCATCGACTGGTGAGAAAGGTTGTGAAATCTCGACTGGTGAGTAAATTTGTGAAGCCTCGACTGGTGAGTAAGGTTGTGAAACCTCGACTGGTGTGTAGGGTTGTGAAGCCTACACTGGTGAGTAAGGTTTTGAAGCCTCGACTGGTGTGTAGGGTTGTGAAGCCTCGACTGATGTGTAAGATTGCGAAACCTCGACTGGTGTCTTGGGTTGTGAAGCCTCGACTAGTGAGTAAGGTTATGAAGCCTCGACTGGTGTATACGGTTGTGAAGCCTCGACTGATGTGTAAGGTTGTGAAGCCTCGACTTGTGTGTAAGGTTGTAAAGCCTCAACTGGTGAGTAAGGTTGTGAAGCCTCGACTGATGAGTAAGGTTGTGGAGTTTCGACTTGTGTGTAAGGTTGTGAAGCCTCGACTGGTGAGAAAGGTTGTGAAGCCTCGACTGGTGTGTAGGGTTGTGAAGACTCGACTGGCGAGTAAAGTTATGAAGCCCCGACTGGTGTGCAGGGTTGTAAAGCTTCGACTGATGTGTAAGGTTGTGAAGCCTCGACTGGTCTGTAAGGTTGTGAAGCCTCGACTGGTGAGTAAGGTTGTGAAGCCTCGACTGGTGAGTAAGGTTGTGAAGCCTCGACTGCTGTTAAAAGTTGTGAAGCCTTGACTGGTGTGTAGGGTTCTGAAGCCTTGACTGGTGTGTAAGGTTGTGACGCCTAGACTGGTGAGAAAGGATGTGAAGCCTCGACTGGTGTGTTAGGTTGTGAAGCCTTGACTTGTGTGTGTAAGGTTGTGAAGCCTCGACTGTTAAGTAACGTTGTGAAGCCTCGACTGATGAGTAAGGTTGTGAAGCCTCGACTGTTGTGTAAGATTGTGAAGCCTCGACTGGTGAGAAAGGTTGTGAAGTCTCGACTGGTGTGTAAGGTTTTGAAACCTCGACTTTTGTGTAAGATTGTGAAGCCTCGACTGGTGTGTAAGGTTGTGAAGCCTCGACTGGTGTGTAATATTGTGAAGCCTCGACTTGTGTGTAAGGTTGTGAAGCCTCGACTGGTGTGTAAGGTTGTGAAGCCTTGATTGGTGTGTAAGGTTGTGAAGCCTCGACTGGTGTGTAAGGTTTCGAAGCCTCGACTGGTGTGTAGGGTTGTGAAGCCTCGAATGGTATGTAAGGTTGTGGAGCCTCGATTGGTGAGTAAGGTTGTGAAGCCTCGACTGGTAAGTAAGGTTTGAAGCCTTGACTGGTGAGAAAGGTTGTGAAGCCTCGACTGGTGTTTAAGTTTGTGAAACCTCGACTGGTGAGTAAGGTTGTGAAGCCTCGACTGGTGAGTAAAGTTGTGAAGCCTCGACTGATGAGTAAGGTTGTGAAGCCTCGACTGGGGATTAAGGTTGTGAAGCCTCGACTGGTGAGTAAGGTTGTGAAGCCTCGACTGGTGTGTAAAGTGGTGAAACCTTGACTTGTGTGTAAGGTTGTGAAGCCTCGATTGGTAAGTAAGGTTGTGAAGCATCGACTGGTGAGTAAGGTTGTGAAGCATCGACTGGTGAGTAAGATTGTGAAGGCTCGACTGGTGAGTAAGGTTGTGAATCCTCGACTGGTGAGTAAGGTTGTGAAGCCTTGACTGGAGTGTAAGGTTGTGAAGCTTCGACAATCACTTCGTCATCAATCAGTTCTTCAACAATCAATTCTTAACAACCAGTTTTTCAACAATTAATTTTTAAACAATCAGTTCTTCAACAAACAGTTCTTCAACAATATGTTCTTAACAATCATTTCGTTAACAATCAGTTATTAAACAATTAGTTCTTCAAATATCAGTTCCTCAACAGTCAGTTCCTCAACAATCATTTCTTCAACAATTCTTCAACTCAACGGGATATAACTGAAGCATTTTGTTGAGTTTCTCATGATGGGCTAGTGTGTAAGGTTGTGAAGCCTCGTCTTGTATGTAAGGTTGTGAAGCCTCGACTGGTTTGTTAGGTTGTGAAGCCTCGACTGGTGTGTAGGGTTGTGAAGCCTCGACTGGTGAATAAGGTTATGAAGCCCCGACTGGTGTGTAGGGTTGTGAAGCCTCGACTGATGTGTAAGGTTGTGAAGCCTCGACTGGTGAGTAAGGTTGTGAAGCCTCGACTGGTGAGTAAAGTTGTGAAGCCTCGACTGGTGAGTAAGGTTGTAAAGCCTCGACTGGTTAGTAAGGTTGTGAAGCCTCGACTGGTGAGTAACGTTGTGAAGCCTCGACTGGTGTGTAAGGTTGTGAAGCCTTGACTTGTGTGTAAGGTTGTGATGCCGCGACTGGTAAATAAGGTTGTGAAGCCTCGACTGCTGAGTAAGGTTGTGAGGCATCGACTGGTGAGTAAGGTTGTGAAGCCTCGACTGGTGAGTAACGTTGTGAATCCTCGACTGGTGAGTAAGGTTGTGAAGCCTCGACTGGTATTAAAAGTTGTGAAGCCTCGACTGGTGTGTAGGGTTGTGAAGCCTTGACTGGTGTGTAAGGTTGTGAAGCCTAGACTAATGAGAAAGGATGTGAAGCCTCGACTGGTGTGTTAGGTTGTGAAGCCTTGACTTGTGTGTGTAAGGTTGTGAAGCCTCGACTGTTAAGTAACATTGTTAAGCCTCGACTGATGAGTAAGGTTGTGAAGCCTCGACTGGTGTGTAAGATTGTGAAGCCTCGACTGGTGAGAAAGGTTGTGAAGTCTCGACTGGTGTGTAAGGTTGTGAAGCTTCGACTTTATGTAAGATTGTGAAGCCTCGATTGGTGTGTAAGGTTGTGAAGCCTTGACTGGTGTGTAAGATTGTGAAGCCTCGACTTGTGTGTAAGGTTGTGAAGCCTCGACTGGTGTGTAACGTTGTGAAGCCTTGACTGGTGTGTAAGGTTGTGCAGCCTCGACTGGTGTGTAAGATTTCGAAGCCTCGACTGGTGTGTAGGGTTGTGAAGCCACGACTGGTGTGTAAGGTTGTGGAGCCTCGATTGGTGAGTAAGGTTGTGAAGCCTCGACTGGTAAGTAAGGTTGTGAAGCCTTGACTGGTGAGAAAGGTTGTGAAGCCTCGACTGGTGTTTAAGGTTGTGAAGCCTCGACTGGTGAGTAAAGTTGTGAAGCCTCGACTGGTGAGTAAAGTTGTGAAGCCTCGACTGGTGAATAAGGTTGTGAAGCCTCGACTGGGGATTAAGGTTGTGAAGCCTCGACTGGTGAGTAAGGTTGTGAAGCCTCGACTGGTGTGTAAGGTTGTGAAACCTTGACTTGTGTGTAAGGTTGTGAAGCCTCGATTGGTAAGTAAGGTTGTGAAGCATCGACTGGTGAGTAAGGTTGTGAAGCATCGACTGGTGAGTAAGATTGTGAAGGCTCGACTGGTGAATAAGGTTGTGAAGCCTCGACTGGTGAGTAAGGTTGTGAAGCCTTGACTGGAGTGTAAGGTTGTGAAGCTTCGACAATCACTTCTTCATCAATCAGTTCTTCAACAATCAATTCTTAACAACCAGTTCTTCAACAATTAGTTTTTAAACAATCAGTTCTTCAACAAACAGTTCTTCAACAATCTGTTCTTAACAATCAGTTCTTCAACAATCAGTTATTAAACAATTAGTTCTTCAACTATCAGTTCCTCAACAGTCAGTTCCTCAACAATCAGTTCTTCAACAATTCTTCAACTCAACATGATATAACTGAAGCATTTTGTTGAGTTTCTCATGATGGGCTAGTGTGTAAGGTTGTGAAGCCTCGACTGGTGTATAGGGTTGTGAAGCCTCGACTGATGTGTAAGGTTGTGAAACCTCGAATTGTGTGTAAGGTTGTAAAGCCTCGACTGGTGAGTAAGGTTGTGAAGCCTCGACTGATGAGTAAGGTTGTGGAGCTTCGAATTTGTGTGTAAGGTTGTGAAGGCTCGACTGATGAGAAAGGTTGTGAAGCCTCGACTGATGAGTAAGGTTGTGAAGCCTCGACGGGTGACTAAGGTTGTGAAGCCTTGACTGGAGTGTAAGGTTGTGAAGCTTCGACAATTACTTCTTCATCAATCAGTTCTTCAACAATCAGTTCTTAACAACCAGTTTTTCAACAATTAGTTTTTAAACAATCAGTTCTTAAACAAACAGTTCTTCAACAATCTGTTCTTAACAATCAGTTCTTCAACATTCAGTTATTAAACAGCTTGTTCTTCAACTATCAGTTCCTCAACATTCAGTTCCTCAACAATCAGTTCTTCAACAATTCTTTAACTCAACGGGATATAACTGAAGCATTTTGTTGAGTTTCTCCTGATGGGCTAGTGTGTAAGATTGTGAAGCCCCGAATTATGTGTAATGTTGTGAAGCCTCTACTAGTGTGTTAGGTTGTGAAACCTCGACTGGTGTGTAGGGTTGTGAAGCCTCGACTGGTGAGTAAAGTTATGAAGCCCCGACTGGTGTGTAGGGTTGTGAAGCCTCGACTGATGTGTAAGGTTGTGATGCCTCGACTGGTGAGTAGGGTTGTGAAGACTCGACTGGTGAGTAAAGTTGTGAAGCCTCGACTGGTGAGAAAGGTTGTGAAGCCTCGACTGGTGAGTAAGGTTGTGAAGCCTCGACTGGTGAGTAAGGTTGTGAAGCCTCGACTGGTGAGTAAAGTTGTGAAGCCTCGACTGGTGTGAAAGGTTGTGAAGCCTTGACTTGTGTGTAAGGTTGTGAAGCCTCGACTGGTAAGTAAGGTTGTGAAACCTCGACTGCTGAGTAAAGTTGTGAAGCATCGACTGGTGAGAAAGGTTGTGAAGTCTCGACTGGTGAGTAAAGTTGTGAAGCCTCGACTGGTGAGTAAGGTTGTGAAGCCTTGACTTGTGTGTGTAAGGTTGTGAAGCCTCGACTGTTAAGTAACGTTGTTAAGCCTCGACTGATGAGTAAGGTTGTGAAGCCTCGACTGGTGTGTAAGATTGTGAAGCCTCGACTGGTGAGAAAGGTTGTGAAGTCTCGACTGGTGTGTAAGGTTGTGAAGCTTCGACTTTATGTAAGATTGTGAAGCCTCGACTGGTGAGTAAAGTTGTGAAGCCTCGACTGGTGAGTAAAGTTGTGAAGCCTCGACTGGTGAATAAGGTTGTGAAGCCTCGACTGGGGATTAAGGTTGTGAAGCCTCGACTGGTGAGTAAGGTTGTGAAGCCTCGACTGGTGTGTAAGGTTGTGAAACCTTGACTTGTGTGTAAGGTTGTGAAGCCTCGATTGGTAAGTAAGGTTGTGAAGCATCGACTGGTGAGTAAGGTTGTGAAGCATCGACTGGTGAGTAAGATTGTGAAGGCTCGACTGGTGAATAAGGTTGTGAAGCCTCGACTGGTGAGTAAGGTTGTGAAGCCTTGACTGGAGTGTAAGGTTGTGAAGCTTCGACAATCACTTCTTCATCAATCAGTTCTTCAACAATCAATTCTTAACAACCAGTTCTTCAACAATTAGTTTTTAAACAATCAGTTCTTCAACAAACAGTTCTTCAACAATCTGTTCTTAACAATCAGTTCTTCAACAATCAGTTATTAAACAATTAGTTCTTCAACTATCAGTTCCTCAACAGTCAGTTCCTCAACAATCAGTTCTTCAACAATTCTTCAACTCAACATGATATAACTGAAGCATTTTGTTGAGTTTCTCATGATGGGCTAGTGTGTAAGGTTGTGAAGCCTCGACTGGTGTATAGGGTTGTGAAGCCTCGACTGATGTGTAAGGTTGTGAAACCTCGAATTGTGTGTAAGGTTGTAAAGCCTCGACTGGTGAGTAAGGTTGTGAAGCCTCGACTGATGAGTAAGGTTGTGGAGCTTCGAATTTGTGTGTAAGGTTGTGAAGGCTCGACTGATGAGAAAGGTTGTGAAGCCTCGACTGATGAGTAAGGTTGTGAAGCCTCGACGGGTGACGAAGGTTGTGAAGCCTTGACTGGAGTGTAAGGTTGTGAAGCTTCGACAATTACTTCTTCATCAATCAGTTCTTCAACAATCAGTTCTTAACAACCAGTTTTTCAACAATTAGTTTTTAAACAATCAGTTCTTAAACAAACAGTTCTTCAACAATCTGTTCTTAACAATCAGTTCTTCAACATTCAGTTATTAAACAGCTTGTTCTTCAACTATCAGTTCCTCAACATTCAGTTCCTCAACAATCAGTTCTTCAACAATTCTTTAACTCAACGGGATATAACTGAAGCATTTTGTTGAGTTTCTCCTGATGGGCTAGTGTGTAAGATTGTGAAGCCCCGAATTATGTGTAATGTTGTGAAGCCTCTACTAGTGTGTTAGGTTGTGAAACCTCGACTGGTGTGTAGGGTTGTGAAGCCTCGACTGGTGAGTAAAGTTATGAAGCCCCGACTGGTGTGTAGGGTTGTGAAGCCTCGACTGATGTGTAAGGTTGTGATGCCTCGACTGGTGAGTAGGGTTGTGAAGACTCGACTGGTGAGTAAAGTTGTGAAGCCTCGACTGGTGAGAAAGGTTGTGAAGCCTCGACTGGTGAGTAAGGTTGTGAAGCCTCGACTGGTGAGTAAGGTTGTGAAGCCTCGACTGGTGAGTAAAGTTGTGAAGCCTCGACTGGTGTGAAAGGTTGTGAAGCCTTGACTTGTGTGTAAGGTTGTGAAGCCTCGACTGGTAAGTAAGGTTGTGAAACCTCGACTGCTGAGTAAAGTTGTGAAGCATCGACTGGTGAGAAAGGTTGTGAAGTCTCGACTGGTGAGTAAAGTTGTGAAGCCTCGACTGGTGAGTAAGGTTGTGAAGCCTTGACTTGTGTGTGTAAGGTTGTGAAGCCTCGACTGTTAAGTAACGTTGTTAAGCCTCGACTGATGAGTAAGGTTGTGAAGCCTCGACTGGTGTGTAAGATTGTGAAGCCTCGACTGGTGAGAAAGGTTGTGAAGTCTCGACTGGTGTGTAAGGTTGTGAAGCTTCGACTTTATGTAAGATTGTGAAGCCTCGATTGGTGTGTAAAGTTGTGAAGCCTCGACTGGTGAGTAAAGTTGTGAAGCCTCGACTGGTGAATAAGGTTGTGAAGCCTCGACTGGGGATTAAGGTTGTGAAGCCTCGACTGGTGAGTAAGGTTGTGAAGCCTCGACTGGTGTGTAAGGTTGTGAAACCTTGACTTGTGTGTAAGGTTGTGAAGCCTCGATTGGTAAGTAAGGTTGTGAAGCATCGACTGGTGAGTAAGGTTGTGAAGCATCGACTGGTGAGTAAGATTGTGAAGGCTCGACTGGTGAATAAGGTTGTGAAGCCTCGACTGGTGAGTAAGGTTGTGAAGCCTTGACTGGAGTGTAAGGTTGTGAAGCTTCGACAATCACTTCTTCATCAATCAGTTCTTCAACAATCAATTCTTAACAACCAGTTCTTCAACAATTAGTTTTTAAACAATCAGTTCTTCAACAAACAGTTCTTCAACAATCTGTTCTTAACAATCAGTTCTTCAACAATCAGTTATTAAACAATTAGTTCTTCAACTATCAGTTCCTCAACAGTCAGTTCCTCAACAATCAGTTCTTCAACAATTCTTCAACTCAACATGATATAACTGAAGCATTTTGTTGAGTTTCTCATGATGGGCTAGTGTGTAAGGTTGTGAAGCCTCGACTGGTGTATAGGGTTGTGAAGCCTCGACTGATGTGTAAGGTTGTGAAACCTCGAATTGTGTGTAAGGTTGTAAAGCCTCGACTGGTGAGTAAGGTTGTGAAGCCTCGACTGATGAGTAAGGTTGTGGAGCTTCGAATTTGTGTGTAAGGTTGTGAAGGCTCGACTGATGAGAAAGGTTGTGAAGCCTCGACTGATGAGTAAGGTTGTGAAGCCTCGACGGGTGACTAAGGTTGTGAAGCCTTGACTGGAGTGTAAGGTTGTGAAGCTTCGACAATTACTTCTTCATCAATCAGTTCTTCAACAATCAGTTCTTAACAACCAGTTTTTCAACAATTAGTTTTTAAACAATCAGTTCTTAAACAAACAGTTCTTCAACAATCTGTTCTTAACAATCAGTTCTTCAACATTCAGTTATTAAACAGCTTGTTCTTCAACTATCAGTTCCTCAACATTCAGTTCCTCAACAATCAGTTCTTCAACAATTCTTTAACTCAACGGGATATAACTGAAGCATTTTGTTGAGTTTCTCCTGATGGGCTAGTGTGTAAGATTGTGAAGCCCCGAATTATGTGTAATGTTGTGAAGCCTCTACTAGTGTGTTAGGTTGTGAAACCTCGACTGGTGTGTAGGGTTGTGAAGCCTCGACTGGTGAGTAAAGTTATGAAGCCCCGACTGGTGTGTAGGGTTGTGAAGCCTCGACTGATGTGTAAGGTTGTGATGCCTCGACTGGTGAGTAGGGTTGTGAAGACTCGACTGGTGAGTAAAGTTGTGAAGCCTCGACTGGTGAGAAAGGTTGTGAAGCCTCGACTGGTGAGTAAGGTTGTGAAGCCTCGACTGGTGAGTAAGGTTGTGAAGCCTCGACTGGTGAGTAAAGTTGTGAAGCCTCGACTGGTGTGAAAGGTTGTGATGCCTTGACTTGTGTGTAAGGTTGTGAAGCCTCGACTGGTAAGTAAGGTTGTGAAACCTCGACTGCTGAGTAAAGTTGTGAAGCATCGACTGGTGAGAAAGGTTGTGAAGTCTCGACTGGTGAGTAAAGTTGTGAAGCCTCGACTGGTGAGTAAGGTTGTGAAACCTCGACTGGTGTGTAGGGTTGTGAAGCCTACACTGGTGAGTAAGGTTTTGAAGCCTCGACTGGTGTGTAGGGTTGTGAAGCCTCGACTGATGTGTAAGATTGCGAAACCTCGACTGGTGTCTTGGGTTGTGAAGCCTCGACTAGTGAGTAAGGTTATGAAGCCTCGACTGGTGTATACGGTTGTGAAGCCTCGGCTGATGTGTAAGGTTGTGAAGCCTCGACTTGTGTGTAAGGTTGTAAAGCCTCAACTGGTGAGTAAGGTTGTGAAGCCTCGACTGATGAGTAAGGTTGTGGAGTTTCGACTTGTGTGTAAGGTTGTGAAGCCTCGACTGGTGAGAAAAGTTGTGAAGCCTCGACTGGTGTGTAGGGTTGTGAAGCCTCGACTGGCGAGTAAAGTTATGAAGCCCCGACTGGTGTGCAGGGTTGTAAAGCTTCGACTGATGTGTAAGGTTGTGAAGCCTCGACTGGTCTGTAAGGTTGTGAAGCCTCGACTGGTGAGTAAGGTTGTGAAGCCTCGACTGGTGAGTAAGGTTGTGAAGCCTCGACTGGTGTTAAAAGTTGTGAAGCCTTGACTGGTGTGTAGGGTTCTGAAGCCTTGACTGGTGTGTAAGGTTGTGACGCCTAGACTGGTGAGAAAGGATGTGAAGCCTCGACTGGTGTGTTAGGTTGTGAAGCCTTGACTTGTGTGTGTAAGGTTGTGAAGCCTCGACTGTTAAGTAACGTTGTGAAGCCTCGACTGATAAGTGAGGTTGTGAAGCCTCGACTGTTGTGTAAGATTGTGAAGCCTCGACTGGTGAGAAAGGTTGTGAAGTCTCGACTGGTGTGTAAGGTTTTGAAACCTCGACTTTTGTGTAAGATTGTGAAGCCTCGACTTGTGTGTAAGGTTGTGAAGCCTCGACTGGTGTGTAAGATTGTGAAGCCTCGACTTGTGTGTAAGGTTGTGAAGCCTCGACTGGTGTGTAAGGTTGTGAAGCCTTGATTGGTGTGTAAGGTTGTGAAGCCTCGACTGGTGTGTAAGGTTTCGAAGCCTCGACTGGTGTGTAGGGTTGTGAAGCCTCGAATGGTATGTAAGGTTGTGGAGCCTCGATTGGTGAGTAAGGTTGTGAAGCCTCGACTGGTAAGTAAGGTTTGAAGCCTTGACTGGTGAGAAAGGTTGTGAAGCCTCGACTGGTGTTTAAGGTTGTGAAACCTCGACTGGTGAGTAAGGTTGTGAAGTCTCGACTGGTGAGTAAAGTTGTGAAGCCTCGACTGATGAGTAAGGTTATGAAGCCTCGACTGGGGATTAAGGTTGTGAAGCCTCGACTGGTGAGTAAGGTTGTGAAGCCTCGACTGGTGTGTAAAGTGGTGAAACCTTGACTTGTGTGTAAGGTTGTGAAGCCTCGATTGGTAAGTAAGGTTGTGAAGCATCGACTGGTGAGTAAGGTTGTGAAGCATCGACTGGTGAGTAAGATTGTGAAGGCTCGACTGGTGAGTAAGGTTGTGAATCCTCGACTGGTGAGTAAGGTTGTGAAGCCTTGACTGGAGTGTAAGGTTGTGAAGCTTCGACAATCACTTCTTCATCAATCAGTTCTTCAACAATCAATTCTTAACAACCAGTTTTTCAACAATTAATTTTTAAACAATCAGTTCTTCAACAAACAGTTCTTCAACAATATGTTCTTAACAATCATTTCGTCAACAATCAGTTATTAAACAATTAGTTCTTCAAATATCAGTTCCTCAACAGTCAGTTCCTCAACAATCATTTCTTCAACAATTCTTCAACTCAACGGGATATAACTGAAGCATTTTGTTGAGTTTCTCATGATGGGCTAGTGTGTAAGGTTGTGAAGCCTCGTCTTGTATGTAAGGTTGTGAAGCCTCGACTGGTGTGTTAGGTTGTGAAGCTTCGACTGGTGTGTAGGGTTGTGAAGCCTCGACTGGTGAATAAGGTTATGAAGCCCCGACTGGTGTGTAGGGTTGTGAAGCCTCGACTGATGTGTAAGGTTGTGAAGCCTCGACTGGTGAGTAAGGTTGTGAAGCCTCGACTGGTGAGTAAGGTTGTAAAGCCTCGACTGGTTAGTAAGGTTGTGAAGCCTCGACTGGTGAGTAACGTTGTGAAGCCTCGACTGGTGTGTAAGGTTGTGAAGCCTTGACTTGTGTGTAAGGTTGTGATGCCGCGACTGGTAAATAAGGTTGTGAAGCCTCGACTGCTGAGTAAGGTTGTGAGGCATCGACTGGTGAGTAAGGTTGTGAAGCCTCGACTGGTGAGTAACGTTGTGAAGCCTCGACTGGTGAGTAAGGTTGTGAAGCCTCGACTGGTATTAAAAGTTGTGAAGCCTCGACTGGTGTGTAGGGTTGTGAAGCCTTGACTGGTGTGTAAGGTTGTGAAGCCTAGACTAATGAGAAAGGATGTGAAGCCTCGACTGGTGTGTTAGGTTGTGAAGCCTTGACTTGTGTGTGTAAGGTTGTGAAGCCTCGACTGTTAAGTAACATTGTTAAGCCTCGACTGATGAGTAAGGTTGTGAAGCCTCGACTGGTGTGTAAGATTGTGAAGCCTCGACTGGTGAGAAAGGTTGTGAAGTCTCGACTGGTGTGTAAGGTTGTGAAGCTTCGACTTTATGTAAGATTGTGAAGCCTCGATTGGTGTGTAAGGTTGTGAAGCCTTGACTGGTGTGTAAGATTGTGAAGCCTCGACTTGTGTGTAAGGTTGTGAAGCCTCGACTGGTGTGTAACGTTGTGAAGCCTTGACTGGTGTGTAAGGTTGTGCAGCCTCGACTGGTGTGTAAGATTTCGAAGCCTCGACTGGTGTGTAGGGTTGTGAAGCCACGACTGGTGTGTAAGGTTGTGGAGCCTCGATTGGTGAGTAAGGTTGTGAAGCCTCGACTGGTAAGTAAGGTTGTGAAGCCTTGACTGGTGAGAAAGGTTGTGAAGCCTCGACTGGTGTTTAAGGTTGTGAAGCCTCGACTGGTGAGTAAAGTTGTGAAGCCTCGACTGGTGAGTAAAGTTGTGAAGCCTCGACTGGTGAATAAGGTTGTGAAGCCTCGACTGGGGATTAAGGTTGTGAAGCCTCGACTGGTGAGTAAGGTTGTGAAGCCTCGACTGGTGTGTAAGGTTGTGAAATCTTGACTTGTGTGTAAGGTTGTGAAGCCTCGATTTGTAAGTAAGGTTGTGAAGCATCGACTGGTGAGTAAGGTTGTGAAGCATCGACTGGTGAGTAAGATTGTGAAGGCTCGACTGGTGAATAAGGTTGTGAAGCCTCGACTGGTGAGTAAGGTTGTGAAGCCTTGACTGGAGTGTAAGGTTGTGAAGCTTCGACAATCACTTCTTCATCAATCAGTTCTTCAACAATCAATTCCTAACAACCAGTTCTTCAACAATTAGTTTTTAAACAATCAGTTCTTCAACAAACAGTTCTTCAACAATCTGTTCTTAACAATCAGTTCTTCAACAATCAGTTATTAAACAATTAGTTCTTCAACTATCAGTTCCTCAACAGTCAGTTCCTCAACAATCAGTTCTTCAACAATTCTTCAACTCAACATGATATAACTGAAGCATTTTGTTGAGTTTCTCATGATGGGCTAGTGTGTAAGGTTGTGAAGCCTCGACTGGTGTATAGGGTTGTGAAGCGTCGAGTGATGTGTAAGGTTGTGAAACCTCGAATTGTGTGTAAGGTTGTAAAGCCTCGACTGGTGAGTAAGGTTGTGAAGCCTCGACTGATGAGTAAGGTTGTGGAGCTTCGAATTTGTGTGTAAGGTTGTGAAGGCTCGACTGATGAGAAAGGTTGTGAAGCCTCGACTGATGAGTAAGGTTGTGAAGCCTCGACGGGTGACTAAGGTTGTGAAGCCTTGACTGGAGTGTAAGGTTGTGAAGCTTCGACAATTACTTCTTCATCAATCAGTTCTTCAACAATCAGTTCTTAAACAAACAGTTCTTCAACAATCTGTTCTTAACAATCAGTTCTTCAACAATCAGTTATTAAACAGCTAGTTCTTCAACTATCAGTTCCTCAACATTCAGTTCCTCAACAATCAGTTCTTCAACAATTCTTTAACTCAACGGGATATAACTGAAGCATTTTGTTGAGTTTCTCCTGATGGGCTAGTGTGTAAGGTTGTGAAGCCCCGAATTATGTGTAATGTTGTGAAGCCTCGACTAGTGTGTTAGGTTGTGAAGCCTCGACTGGTGTGTAGGGTTGTGAAGCCTCGACTGGTGAGTAAAGTTATGAAGCCCCGACTGGTGTGTAGGGTTGTGAAGCCTCGACTGATGTGTAAGGTTGTGATGCCTCGACTGGTGAGTAGGGTTGTGAAGCCTCGACTGGTGAGTAAAGTTGTGAAGCCTCGACTGGTGAGAAAGGTTGTGAAGCCTCGACTGGTGAGTAAGGTTGTGAAGCCTCGACTGGTGAGTAAGGTTGTGAAGCCTCGACTGGTGAGTAAAGTTGTGAAGCCTCGACTGGTGTGAAAGGTTGTGAAGCCTTGACTTGTGAGTAAGGTTGTGAAGCCTCGACTGGTAAGTAAGGTTGTGAAACCTCGACTGCTGAGTAAAGTTGTGAAGCATCGACTGGTGAGAAAGGTTGTGAAATCTCGACCGGTGAGTAAATTTGTGAAGCCTCGACTGGTGAGTAAGGTTGTGAAACCTCGACTGGTGTGTAGGGTTGTGAAGCCTACACTGGTGAGTAAGGTTTTGAAGCCTCGTCTGGTGTGTAGGGTTGTGAAGCCTCGACTGATGTGTAAGATTGCGAAACCTCGACTGGTGTCTTGGGTTGTGAAGCCTCGACTAGTGAGTAAGGTTATGAAGCCTCGACTGGTGTATACGGTTGTGAAGCCTCGACTGATGTGTAAGGTTGTGAAGCCTCGACTTGTGTGTAAGGTTGTAAAGCCTCAACTGGTGAGTAAGGTTGTGAAGCCTCGACTGATGAGTAAGGTTGTGGAGTTTCGACTTGTGTGTAAGGTTGTGAATCCTCGACTGGTGAGAAAGGTTGTGAAGCCTCGACTGGTGTGTAGGGTTGTGAAGCCTCGACTGGCGAGTAAAGTTATGAAGCCCCGACTGGTGTGCAGGGTTGTAAAGCTTCGACTGATGTGTAAGGTTGTGAAGCCTCGACTGGTCTGTAAGGTTGTGAAGCCTCGACTGGTGAGTAAGGTTGTGAAGCCTCGACTGGTGAGTAAGGTTGTGAAGCCTCGACTGGTGTTAAAAGTTGTGAAGCCTTGACTAGTGTGTAGGGTTCTGAAGCCTTGACTGGTGTGTAAGGTTGTGAAGCCTTGACTTGTGTGTGTAAGGTTGTGAAGCCTCGACTGTTAAGTAACGTTGTGAAGCCTCGACTGATGAGTAAGGTTGTGAAGCCTCGACTGGTGTGTAAGATTGTGAAGCCTCGACTGGTGAGAAAGGTTGTGAAGTATCGACTGGTGTGTAAGGTTTTGAAACCTCGACTTTTGTGTAAGATTGTGAAGCCTCGACTGGTGTGTAAGGTTGTGAAGCCTCGACTGGTGTGTAAGATTGTGAAGCCTCGACTTGTGTGTAAGGTTGTGAAGCCTCGACTGGTGTGTAAGGTTGTGAAGCCTTGACTGGTGTGTAAGGTTGTGAAGCCTCGACTGGTGTGTAAGGTTTCGAAGCCTCGACTGGTGTGTAGGGTTGTGAAGCCTCGACTGGTATGTAAGGTTGTGGAGCCTCGATTGGTGAGTAAGGTTGTGAAGCCTCGACTGGTAAGTAAGGTTTGAAGCCTTGACTGGTGAGAAAGGTTGTGAAGCCTCGACTGGTGTTTAAGGTTGTGAAACCTCGACTGGTGAGTAAGGTTGTGAAGCCTCGACTGGTGAGTAAAGTTGTGAAGCCTCGACTGATGAGTAAGGTTGTGAAGCCTCGACTGGGGATTAAGGTTGTGAAGCCTCGACTGGTGAGTAAGGTTGTGAAGCCTCGACTGGTGTGTAAAGTGGTGAAACCTTGACTTGTGTGTAAGGTTGTGAAGCCTCGATTGGTAAGTAAGGTTGTGAAGCATCGACTGGTGAGTAAGGTTGGGAAGCATCGACTGGTGAGTAAGATTGTGAAGGCTCGACTGGTGAGTAAGGTTGTGAATCCTCGACTGGTGAGTAAGGTTGTGAAGCCTTGACTGGAGTGTAAGGTTGTGAAGCTTCGACAATCACTTCTTCATCAATCAGTTCTTCAACAATCAATTCTTAACAACCAGTTTTTCAACAATTAATTTTTAAACAATCAGTTCTTCAACAAACAGTTCTTCAACAATCTGTTCTTAACAATCATTTCGTCAACAATCAGTTATTAAACAATTAGTTCTTCAACTATCAGTTCCTCAACAGTCAGTTCCTCAACAATCATTTCTTGAACAATTCTTCAACTCAACGGGATATAACTGAAGCATTTTGTTGAGTTTCTCATGATGGGCTAGTGTGTAAGGTTGTGAAGCCTCGTCTTGTATGTAAGGTTGTGAAGCCTCGACTGGTGTGTTAGGTTGTGAAGCCTCGACTGGTGTGTAGGGTTGTGAAGCCTCGACTGGTGAATAAGGTTATGAAGCCCCGACTGGTGTGTAGGGTTGTGAAGCCTCGACTGATGTGTAAGGTTGTGAAGCCTCGACTGGTGAGTAAGGTTGTGAAGCCTCGACTGGTGAGTAAAGTTGTGAAGCCTCGACTGGTGAGTAAGGTTGTAAAGCCTCGACTGGTTAGTAAGGTTGTGAAGCCTCGACTGGTGAGTAAGGTTGTGAGGCCTCGACTGGTGTGTAAGGTTGTGAAGCCTTCACTTGTGTGTAAGGTTGTGATGCCGCGACTGGTAAATAAGGTTGTGAAGCCTCGACTGCTGAGTAAGGTTGTGAGGCATCGACTGGTGAGTAAGGTTGTGAAGCCTCGACTGGTGAGTAACGTTGTGAAGCCTCGACTGGTGAGTAAGGTTGTGAAGCCTCGACTGGAATTAAAAGTTGTGAAGCCTCGACTGGTGTGTAGGGTTGTGAAGCCTTGACTGGTGTGTAAGGTTGTGAAGCCTAGACTAATGAGAAAGGATGTGAAGCCTCGACTGGTGTGTTAGGTTGTGAAGCCTTGACTTGTGTGTGTAAGGTTGTGAAGCCTCGACTGTTAAGTAACATTGTTAAGCCTCGACTGTTAAGTAACATTGTTAAGCCTCGACTGATGAGTAAGGTTGTGAAGCCTCGACTGGTGTGTAAGATTGTGAAGCCTCGACTGGTGAGAAAAGTTGTGAAGTCTCGACTGGTGTGTAAGGTTGTGAAGCTTCGACTTTATGTAAGATTGTGAAGCCTCGATTGGTGTGTAAGGTTGTGAAGCCTTGACTGGTGTGTAAGATTGTGAAGCCTCGACTTGTGTGTAAGGTTGTGAAGCCTCGACTGGTGTGTAACGTTGTGAAGCCTTGACTGGTGTGTAAGGTTGTGCAGCCTCGACTGGTGTGTAAGATTTCGAAGCCTCGACTGGTGTGTAGGGTTGTGAAGCCACGACTGGTGTGTAAGGTTGTGGAGCCTCGATTGGTGAGTAAGGTTGTGAAGCCTCGACTGGTAAGGTTGTGAAGCCTTGACAGGTGAGAAAGGTTGTGAAGCCTCGACTGGTGTTTAAGGTTGTGAAGCCTCGACTGGTGAGTAAAGTTGTGAAGCCTCGACTGGTGAGTAAAGTTGTGAAGCCTCGACTGGTGAATAAGGTTGTGAAGCCTCGACTGGGTATTAAGGTTGTGAAGCCTCGACTGGTGAGTAAGGTTGTGAAGCCTCGACTGGTGTGTAAGGTTGTGAAACCTTGACTTGTGTGTAAGGTTGTGAAGCCTCGATTGGTAAGTAAGGTTGTGAAGCATCGACTGGTGAGTAAGGTTGTGAAGCATCGACTGGTGAGTAAGATTGTGAAGGCTCGACTGGTGAATAAGGTTGTGAAGCCTCGACTGGTGAGTAAGGTTGTGAAGCCTTGACTGGAGTGTAAGGTTGTGAAGCTTCGACAATCACTTCTTCATCAATCAGTTCTTCAACAATCAATTCTTAACAACCAGTTCTTCAACAATTAGTTTTTAAACAATCAGTTCTTCAACAAACAGTTCTTCAACAATCTGTTCTTAACAATCAGTTCTTCAACAATCAGTTATTAAACAATTAGTTCTTCAACTATCAGTTCCTCAACAGTCAGTTCCTCAACAATCAGTTCTTCAACAATTCTTCAACTCAACATGATATAACTGAAGCATTTTGTTGAGTTTCTCATGATGGGCTAGTGTGTAAGGTTGTGAAGCCTCGACTGGTGTATAGGGTTGTGAAGCCTCGAGTGATGTGTAAGGTTGTGAAACCTCGAATTGTGTGTAAGGTTGTAAAGCCTCGACTGGTGAGTAAGGTTGTGAAGCCTCGACTGATGAGTAAGGTTGTGGAGCTTCGAATTTGTGTGTAAGGTTGTGAAGGCTCGACTGATGAGAAAGGTTGTGAAGCCTCGACTGATGAGTAAGGTTGTGAAGCCTCGACGGGTGACTAAGGTTGTGAAGCCTTGACTGGAGTGTAAGGTTGTGAAGCTTCGACAATTACTTCTTCATCAATCAGTTCTTCAACAATCAGTTCTTAACAACCAGTTTTTCAACAATTAGTTTTTAAACAATCAGTTCTTAAACAAACAGTTCTTCAACAATCTGTTCTTAACAATCAGTTCTTCAACAATCAGTTATTAAACAGCTTGTTCTTCAACTATCAGTTCCTCAACATTCAGTTCCTCAACAATCAGTTCTTCAACAATTCTTTAACTCAACGGGATATAACTGAAGCATTTTCTTGAGTTTCTCCTGATGGGCTAGTGTGTAAGGTTGTGAAGCCCCGAATTATGTGTAATGTTGTGAAGCCTCGACTAGTGTGTTAGGTTGTGAAGCCTCGACTGGTGTGTAGGGTTGTGAAGCCTCGACTGGTGAGTAAAGTTATGAAGCCCCGACTGGTGTTTAGGGTTGTGAAGGCTCGACTGATGTGTAAGGTTGTGATGCCTCGACTGGTGAGTAGGGTTGTGAAGCCTCGACTGGTGAGTAAAGTTGTGAAGCCTTGACTGGTGAGAAAGGTTGTGAAGCCTCGACTGGTGAGTAAGGTTGTGAAGCCTCGACTGGTGAGTAAGGTTGTGAAGCCTCGACTGGTGAGTAAAGTTGTGAAGCCTCGACTGGTGTGAAAGGTTGTGAAGCCTTCACTTGTGTGTAAGGTTGTGAAGCCTCGACTGGTAAGTAAGGTTGTGAAACCTCGACTGCTGAGTAAAGTTGTGAAGCATCGACTGGTGAGAAAGGTTGTGAAATCTCGACTGGTGAGTAAATTTGTGAAGCCTCGACTGGTGAGTAAGGTTGTGAAACCTCGACTGGTGTGTAGGGTTGTGAAGCCTACACTGGTGAGTAAGGTTTTGAAGCCTCGACTGGTGTGTAGGGTTGTGAAGCCTCGACTGATGTGTAAGATTGCGAAACCTCGACTGGTATCTTGGGTTGTGAAGCCTCGACTAGTGAGTAAGGTTATGAAGCCTCGACTGGTGTATACGGTTGTGAAGCCTCGACTGATGTGTAAGGTTGTGAAGCCTCGACTTGTGTGTAAGGTTGTAAAGCCTCAACTGGTGAGTAAGGTTGTGAAGCCTCGACTGATGAGTAAGGTTGTGGAGTTTCGACTTGTGTGTAAGGTTGTGAAGCCTCGACTGGTGAGAAAGGTTGTGAAGCCTCGACTGGTGTGTAGGGTTGTGAAGACTCGACTGGCGAGTAAAGTTATGAAGCCCCGACTGGTGTGCAGGGTTGTAAAGCTTCGACTGATGTGTAAGGTTGTGAAGCCTCGACTGGTCTGTAAGGTTGTGAAGCCTCGACTGGTGAGTAAGGTTGTGAAGCCTCGACTGGTGAGTAAGGTTGTGAAGCCTCGACTGGTGTTAAAAGTTGTGAAGCCTTGACTGGTGTGTAGGGTTCTGAAGCCTTGACTGGTGTGTAAGGTTGTGACGCCTAGACTGGTGAGAAAGGATGTGAAGCCTCGACTGGTGTGTTAGGTTGTGAAGCCTTGACTTGTGTGTGTAAGGTTGTGAAGCCTCGACTGTTAAGTAACGTTGTGAAGCCTCGACTGATGAGTAAGGTTGTGAAGCCTCGACTGTTGTGTAAGATTGTGAAGCCTCGACTGGTGAGAAAGGTTGTGAAGTCTCGACTGGTGTGTAAGGTTTTGAAACCTCGACTTTTGTGTAAGATTGTGAAGCCTCGACTGGTGTGTAAGGTTGTGAAGCCTCGACTGGTGTGTAAGATTGTGAAGCCTCGACTTGTGTGTAAGGTTGTGAAGCCTCGACTGGTGTGTAAGGTTGTGAAGCCTTGATTGGTGTGTAAGGTTGTGAAGCCTCGACTGGTGTGTAAGGTTTCGAAGCCTCGACTGGTGTGTAGGGTTGTGAAGCCTCGAATGGTATGTAAGGTTGTGGAGCCTCGATTGGTGAGTAAGGTTGTGAAGCCTCGACTGGTAAGTAAGGTTTGAAGCCTTGACTGGTGAGAAAGGTTGTGAAGCCTCGACTGGTGTTTAAGGTTGTGAAACCTCGACTGGTGAGTAAGGTTGTGAAGCCTCGACTGGTGAGTAAAGTTGTGAAGCCTCGACTGATGAGTAAGGTTGTGAAGCCTCGACTGGGGATTAAGGTTGTGAAGCCTCGACTGGTGAGTAAGGTTGTGAAGCCTCGACTGGTGTGTAAAGTGGTGAAACCTTGACTTGTGTGTAAGGTTGTGAAGCCTCGATTGGTAAGTAAGGTTGTGAAGCATCGACTGGTGAGTAAGGTTGTGAAGCATCGACTGGTGAGTAAGATTGTGAAGGCTCGACTGGTGAGTAAGGTTGTGAATCCTCGACTGGTGAGTAAGGTTGTGAAGCCTTGACTGGAGTGTAAGGTTGTGAAGCTTCGACAATCACTTCGTCATCAATCAGTTCTTCAACAATCAATTCTTAACAACCAGTTTTTCAACAATTAATTTTTAAACAATCAGTTCTTCAACAAACAGTTCTTCAACAATATGTTCTTAACAATCATTTCGTTAACAATCAGTTATTAAACAATTAGTTCTTCAAATATCAGTTCCTCAACAGTCAGTTCCTCAACAATCATTTCTTCAACAATTCTTCAACTCAACGGGATATAACTGAAGCATTTTGTTGAGTTTCTCATGATGGGCTAGTGTGTAAGGTTGTGAAGCCTCGTCTTGTATGTAAGGTTGTGAAGCCTCGACTGGTGTGTTAGGTTGTGAAGCCTCGACTGGTGTGTAGGGTTGTGAAGCCTCGACTGGTGAATAAGGTTATGAAGCCCCGACTGGTGTGTAGGGTTGTGAAGCCTCGACTGATGTGTAAGGTTGTGAAGCCTCGACTGGTGAGTAAGGTTGTGAAGCCTCGACTGGTGAGTAAAGTTGTGAAGCCTCGACTGGTGAGTAAGGTTGTAAAGCCTCGACTGGTTAGTAAGGTTGTGAAGCCTCGACTGGTGAGTAACGTTGTGAAGCCTCGACTGGTGTGTAAGGTTGTGAAGCCTTGACTTGTGTGTAAGGTTGTGATGCCGCGACTGGTAAATAAGGTTGTGAAGCCTCGACTGCTGAGTAAGGTTGTGAGGCATCGACTGGTGAGTAAGGTTGTGAAGCCTCGACTGGTGAGTAACGTTGTGAATCCTCGACTGGTGAGTAAGGTTGTGAAGCCTCGACTGGTATTAAAAGTTGTGAAGCCTCGACTGGTGTGTAGGGTTGTGAAGCCTTGACTGGTGAGTAAGGTTGTGAAGCCTAGACTAATGAGAAAGGATGTGAAGCCTCGACTGGTGTGTTAGGTTGTGAAGCCTTGACTTGTGTGTGTAAGGTTGTGAAGCCTCGACTGTTAAGTAACATTGTTAAGCCTCGACTGATGAGTAAGGTTGTGAAGCCTCGACTGGTGTGTAAGATTGTGAAGCCTCGACTGGTGAGAAAGGTTGTGAAGTCTCGACTGGTGTGTAAGGTTGTGAAGCTTCGACTTTATGTAAGATTGTGAAGCCTCGATTGGTGTGTAAGGTTGTGAAGCCTTGACTGGTGTGTAAGATTGTGAAGCCTCGACTTGTGTGTAAGGTTGTGAAGCCTCGACTGGTGTGTAACGTTGTGAAGCCTTGACTGGTGTGTAAGGTTGTGCAGCCTCGACTGGTGTGTAAGATTTCGAAGCCTCGACTGGTGTGTAGGGTTGTGAAGCCACGACTGGTGTGTAAGGTTGTGGAGCCTCGATTGGTGAGTAAGGTTGTGAAGCCTCGACTGGTAAGTAAGGTTGTGAAGCCTTGACTGGTGAGAAAGGTTGTGAAGCCTCGACTGGTGTTTAAGGTTGTGAAGCCTCGACTGGTGAGTAAAGTTGTGAAGCCTCGACTGGTGAGTAAAGTTGTGAAGCCTCGACTGGTGAATAAGGTTGTGAAGCCTCGACTGGGGATTAAGGTTGTGAAGCCTCGACTGGTGAGTAAGGTTGTGAAGCCTCGACTGGTGTGTAAGGTTGTGAAACCTTGACTTGTGTGTAAGGTTGTGAAGCCTCGATTGGTAAGTAAGGTTGTGAAGCATCGACTGGTGAGTAAGGTTGTGAAGCATCGACTGGTGAGTAAGATTGTGAAGGCTCGACTGGTGAATAAGGTTGTGAAGCCTCGACTGGTGAGTAAGGTTGTGAAGCCTTGACTGGAGTGTAAGGTTGTGAAGCTTCGACAATCACTTCTTCATCAATCAGTTCTTCAACAATCAATTCTTAACAACCAGTTCTTCAACAATTAGTTTTTAAACAATCAGTTCTTCAACAAACAGTTCTTCAACAATCTGTTCTTAACAATCAGTTCTTCAACAATCAGTTATTAAACAATTAGTTCTTCAACTATCAGTTCCTCAACAGTCAGTTCCTCAACAATCAGTTCTTCAACAATTCTTCAACTCAACATGATATAACTGAAGCATTTTGTTGAGTTTCTCATGATGGGCTAGTGTGTAAGGTTGTGAAGCCTCGACTGGTGTATAGGGTTGTGAAGCCTCGACTGATGTGTAAGGTTGTGAAACCTCGAATTGTGTGTAAGGTTGTAAAGCCTCGACTGGTGAGTAAGGTTGTGAAGCCTCGACTGATGAGTAAGGTTGTGGAGCTTCGAATTTGTGTGTAAGGTTGTGAAGGCTCGACTGATGAGAAAGGTTGTGAAGCCTCGACTGATGAGTAAGGTTGTGAAGCCTCGACGGGTGACTAAGGTTGTGAAGCCTTGACTGGAGTGTAAGGTTGTGAAGCTTCGACAATTACTTCTTCATCAATCAGTTCTTCAACAATCAGTTCTTAACAACCAGTTTTTCAACAATTAGTTTTTAAACAATCAGTTCTTAAACAAACAGTTCTTCAACAATCTGTTCTTAACAATCAGTTCTTCAACATTCAGTTATTAAACAGCTTGTTCTTCAACTATCAGTTCCTCAACATTCAGTTCCTCAACAATCAGTTCTTCAACAATTCTTTAACTCAACGGGATATAACTGAAGCATTTTGTTGAGTTTCTCCTGATGGGCTAGTGTGTAAGGTTGTGAAGCCCCGAATTATGTGTAATGTTGTGAAGCCTCGACTAGTGTGTTAGGTTGTGAAGCCTCGACTGGTGTGTAGGGTTGTGAAGCCTCGACTGGTGAGTAAAGTTATGAAGCCCCGACTGGTGTGTAGGGTTGTGAAGGCTCAACTGATGTGTAAGGTTGTGATGCCTCGACTGGTGAGTAGGGTTGTGAAGCCTCGACTGGTGAGTAAAGTTGTGAAGCCTCGACTGGTGAGAAAGGTTGTGAAGCCTCGACTGGTGAGTAAGGTTGTGAAGCCTCGACTGGTGAGTAAGGTTGTGAAGCCTCGACTGGTGAGTAAAGTTGTGAAGCCTCGACTGGTGTGAAAGGTTGTGAAGCCTTCACTTGTGTGTAAGGTTGTGAAGCCTCGACTGGTAAGTAAGGTTGTGAAACCTCGACTGCTGAGTAAAGTTGTGAAGCATCGACTGGTGAGAAAGGTTGTGAAATCTCGACTGGTGAGTAAATTTGTGAAGCCTCGACTGGTGAGTAAGGTTGTGAAACCTCGACTGGTGTGTAGGGTTGTGAAGCCTACACTGGTGAGTAAGGTTTTGAAGCCTCGACTGGTGTGTAGGGTTGTGAAGCCTCGACTGATGTGTAAGATTGCGAAACCTCGACTGGTGTCTTGGGTTGTGAAGCCTCGACTAGTGAGTAAGGTTATGAAGCCTCGACTGGTGTATACGGTTGTGAATCCTCGACTGATGTGTAAGGTTGTGAAGCCTCGACTTGTGTGTAAGGTTGTAAAGCCTCAACTGGTGAGTAAGGTTGTGAAGCCTCGACTGATGAGTAAGGTTGTGGAGTTTCGACTTGTGTGTAAGGTTGTGAAGCCTCGACTGGTGAGAAAGGTTGTGAAGCCTCGACTGGTGTGTAGGGTTGTGAAGACTCGACTGGCGAGTAAAGTTATGAAGCCCCGACTGGTGTGCAGGGTTGTAAAGCTTCGACTGATGTGTAAGGTTGTGAAGCCTCGACTGGTCTGTAAGGTTGTGAAGCCTCGACTGGTGAGTAAGGTTGTGAAGCCTCGACTGGTGAGTAAGGTTGTGAAGCCTCGACTGGTGTTAAAAGTTGTGAAGCCTTGACTGGTGTGTAGGGTTCTGAAGCCTTGACTGGTGTGTAAGGTTGTGACGCCTAGACTGGTGAGAAAGGATGTGAAGCCTCGACTGGTGTGTTAGGTTGTGAAGCCTTGACTTGTGTGTGTAAGGTTGTGAAGCCTCGACTGTTAAGTAACGTTGTGAAGCCTCGACTGATGAGTAAGGTTGTGAAGCCTCGACTGTTGTGTAAGATTGTGAAGCCTCGACTGGTGAGAAAGGTTGTGAAGTCTCGACTGGTGTGTAAGGTTTTGAAACCTCGACTTTTGTGTAAGATTGTGAAGCCTCGACTGGTGTGTAAGGTTGTGAAGCCTCGACTGGTGTGTAAGATTGTGAAGCCTCGACTTGTGTGTAAGGTTGTGAAGCCTCGACTGGTGTGTAAGGTTGTGAAGCCTTGATTGGTGTGTAAGGTTGTGAAGCCTCGACTGGTGTGTAAGGTTTCGAAGCCTCGACTGGTGTGTAGGGTTGTGAAGCCTCGAATGGTATGTAAGGTTGTGGAGCCTCGATTGGTGAGTAAGGTTGTGAAGCCTCGACTGGTAAGTAAGGTTTGAAGCCTTGACTGGTGAGAAAGGTTGTGAAGCCTCGACTGGTGTTTAAGGTTGTGAAACCTCGACTGGTGAGTAAGGTTGTGAAGCCTCGACTGGTGAGTAAAGTTGTGAAGCCTCGACTGATGAGTAAGGTTGTGAAGCCTCGACTGGGGATTAAGGTTGTGAAGCCTCGACTGGTGAGTAAGGTTGTGAAGCCTCGACTGGTGTGTAAAGTGGTGAAACCTTGACTTGTGTGTAAGGTTGTGAAGCCTCGATTGGTAAGTAAGGTTGTGAAGCATCGACTGGTGAGTAAGGTTGTGAAGCATCGACTGGTGAGTAAGATTGTGAAGGCTCGACTGGTGAGTAAGGTTGTGAAGCCTCGACTGGTGAGAAAGGTTGTGAAGCCTCGACTGGTGAGTAAGGTTGTGAAGCCTCGACTGGTGAGTAAGGTTGTGAAGCCTCGACTGGTGAGTAAAGTTGTGAAGCCTCGACTGGTGTGAAAGGTTGTGAAGCCTTCACTTGTGTGTAAGGTTGTGAAGCCTCGACTGGTAAGTAAGGTTGTGAAACCTCGACTGCTGAGTAAAGTTGTGAAGCATCGACTGGTGAGAAAGGTTGTGAAATCTCGACTGGTGAGTAAATTTGTGAAGCCTCGACTGGTGAGTAAGGTTGTGAAACCTCGACTGGTGTGTAGGGTTGTGAAGCCTACACTGGTGAGTAAGGTTTTGAAGCCTCGACTGGTGTGTAGGGTTGTGAAGCCTCGACTGATGTGTAAGATTGCGAAACCTCGACTGGTGTCTTGGGTTGTGAAGCCTCGACTAGTGAGTAAGGTTATGAAGCCTCGACTGGTGTATACGGTTGTGAAGCCTCGACTGATGTGTAAGGTTGTGAAGCCTCGACTTGTGTGTAAGGTTGTAAAGCCTCAACTGGTGAGTAAGGTTGTGAAGCCTCGACTGATGAGTAAGGTTGTGGAGTTTCGACTTGTGTGTAAGGTTGTGAAGCCTCGACTGGTGAGAAAGGTTGTGAAGCCTCGACTGGTGTGTAGGGTTGTGAAGACTCGACTGGCGAGTAAAGTTATGAAGCCCCGACTGGTGTGCAGGGTTGTAAAGCTTCGACTGATGTGTAAGGTTGTGAAGCCTCGACTGGTCTGTAAGGTTGTGAAGCCTCGACTGGTGAGTAAGGTTGTGAAGCCTCGACTGGTGAGTAAGGTTGTGAAGCCTCGACTGGTGTTAAAAGTTGTGAAGCCTTGACTGGTGTGTAGGGTTCTGAAGCCTTGACTGGTGTGTAAGGTTGTGACGCCTAGACTGGTGAGAAAGGATGTGAAGCCTCGACTGGTGTGTTAGGTTGTGAAGCCTTGACTTGTGTGTGTAAGGTTGTGAAGCCTCGACTGTTAAGTAACGTTGTGAAGCCTCGACTGATGAGTAAGGTTGTGAAGCCTCGACTGTTGTGTAAGATTGTGAAGCCTCGACTGGTGAGAAAGGTTGTGAAGTCTCGACTGGTGTGTAAGGTTTTGAAACCTCGACTTTTGTGTAAGATTGTGAAGCCTCGACTGGTGTGTAAGGTTGTGAAGCCTCGACTGGTGTGTAAGATTGTGAAGCCTCGACTTGTGTGTAAGGTTGTGAAGCCTCGACTGGTGTGTAAGGTTGTGAAGCCTTGATTGGTGTGTAAGGTTGTGAAGCCTCGACTGGTGTGTAAGGTTTCGAAGCCTCGACTGGTGTGTAGGGTTGTGAAGCCTCGAATGGTATGTAAGGTTGTGGAGCCTCGATTGGTGAGTAAGGTTGTGAAGCCTCGACTGGTAAGTAAGGTTTGAAGCCTTGACTGGTGAGAAAGGTTGTGAAGCCTCGACTGGTGTTTAAGGTTGTGAAACCTCGACTGGTGAGTAAGGTTGTGAAGCCTCGACTGGTGAGTAAAGTTGTGAAGCCTCGACTGATGAGTAAGGTTGTGAAGCCTCGACTGGGGATTAAGGTTGTGAAGCCTCGACTGGTGAGTAAGGTTGTGAAGCCTCGACTGGTGTGTAAAGTGGTGAAACCTTGACTTGTGTGTAAGGTTGTGAAGCCTCGATTGGTAAGTAAGGTTGTGAAGCATCGACTGGTGAGTAAGGTTGTGAAGCATCGACTGGTGAGTAAGATTGTGAAGGCTCGACTGGTGAGTAAGGTTGTGAATCCTCGACTGGTGAGTAAGGTTGTGAAGCCTTGACTGGAGTGTAAGGTTGTGAAGCTTCGACAATCACTTCGTCATCAATCAGTTCTTCAACAATCAATTCTTAACAACCAGTTTTTCAACAATTAATTTTTAAACAATCAGTTCTTCAACAAACAGTTCTTCAACAATATGTTCTTAACAATCATTTCGTCAACAATCAGTTATTAAACAATTAGTTCTTCAAATATCAGTTCCTCAACAGTCAGTTCCTCAACAATCATTTCTTCAACAATTCTTCAACTCAACGGGATATAACTGAAGCATTTTGTTGAGTTTCTCATGATGGGCTAGTGTGTAAGGTTGTGAAGCCTCGTCTTGTATGCAAGGTTGTGAAGCCTCGACTGGTGTGTTAGGTTGTGAAGCCTCGACTGGTGTGTAGGGTTGTGAAGCCTCGACTGGTGAATAAGGTTATGAAGCCCCGACTGGTGTGTAGGGTTGTGAAGCCTCGACTGATGTGTAAGGTTGTGAAGCCTCGACTGGTGAGTAAGGTTGTGAAGCCTCGACTGGTGAGTAAAGTTGTGAAGCCTCGACTGGTGAGTAAGGTTGTAAAGCCTCGACTGGTTAGTAAGGTTGTGAAGCCTCGACTGGTGAGTAACGTTGTGAAGCCTCGACTGGTGTGTAAGGTTGTGAAGCCTTGACTTGTGTGTAAGGTTGTGATGCCGCGACTGGTAAATAAGGTTGTGAAGCCTCGACTGCTGAGTAAGGTTGTGAGGCATCGACTGGTGAGTAAGGTTGTGAAGCCTCGACTGGTGAGTAACGTTGTGAAGCCTCGACTGGTGAGTAAGGTTGTGAAGCCTCGACTGGTATTAAAAGTTGTGAAGCCTCGACTGGTGTGTAGGGTTGTGAAGCCTTGACTGGTGTGTAAGGTTGTGAAGCCTAGACTAATGAGAAAGGATGTGAAGCCTCGACTGGTGTGTTAGGTTGTGAAGCCTTGACTTGTGTGTGTAAGGTTGTGAAGCCTCGACTGTTAAGTAACATTGTTAAGCCTCGACTGATGAGTAAGGTTGTGAAGCCTCGACTGGTGTGTAAGATTGTGAAGCCTCGACTGGTGAGAAAGGTTGTGAAGTCTCGACTGGTGTGTAAGGTTGTGAAGCTTCGACTTTATGTAAGATTGTGAAGCCTCGATTGGTGTGTAAGGTTGTGAAGCCTTGACTGGTGAGTAAGATTGTGAAGCCTCGACTTGTGTGTAAGGTTGTGAAGCCTCGACTGGTGTGTAACGTTGTGAAGCCTTGACTGGTGTGTAAGGTTGTGCAGCCTCGACTGGTGTGTAAGATTTCGAAGCCTCGACTGGTGTGTAGGGTTGTGAAGCCACGACTGGTGTGTAAGGTTGTGGAGCCTCGATTGGTGAGTAAGGTTGTGAAGCCTCGACTGGTAAGTAAGGTTGTGAAGCCTTGACTGGTGAGAAAGGTTGTGAAGCCTCGACTGGTGTTTAAGGTTGTGAAGCCTCGACTGGTGAGTAAAGTTGTGAAGCCTCGACTGGCGAGTAAAGTTGTGAAGCCTCGACTGGTGAATAAGGTTGTGAAGCCTCGACTGGGGATTAAGGTTGTGAAGCCTCGACTGGTGAGTAAGGTTGTGAAGCCTCGACTGGTGTGTAAGGTTGTGAAACCTTGACTTGTGTGTAAGGTTGTGAAGCCTCGATTGGTAAGTAAGGTTGTGAAGCATCGACTGGTGAGTAAGGTTGTGAAGCATCGACTGGTGAGTAAGATTGTGAAGGCTCGACTGGTGAATAAGGTTGTGAAGCCTCGACTGGTGAGTAAGGTTGTGAAGCCTTGACTGGAGTGTAAGGTTGTGAAGCTTCGACAATCACTTCTTCATCAATCAGTTCTTCAACAATCAATTCTTAACAACCAGTTCTTCAACAATTAGTTTTTAAACAATCAGTTCTTCAACAAACAGTTCTTCAACAATCTGTTCTTAACAATCAGTTCTTCAACAATCAGTTATTAAACAATTAGTTCTTCAACTATCAGTTCCTCAACAGTCAGTTCCTCAACAATCAGTTCTTCAACAATTCTTCAACTCAACATGATATAACTGAAGCATTTTGTTGAGTTTCTCATGATGGGCTAGTGTGTAAGGTTGTGAAGCCTCGACTGGTGTATAGGGTTGTGAAGCCTCGACTGATGTGTAAGGTTGTGAAACCTCGAATTGTGTGTAAGGTTGCAAAGCCTCGACTGGTGAGTAAGGTTGTGAAGCCTCGACTGATGAGTAAGGTTGTGGAGCTTCGAATTTGTGTGTAAGGTTGTGAAGGCTCGACTGATGAGAAAGGTTGTGAAGCCTCGACTGATGAGTAAGGTTGTGAAGCCTCGACGGGTGACTAAGGTTGTGAAGCCTTGACTGGAGTGTAAGGTTGTGAAGCTTCGACAATTACTTCTTCATCAATCAGTTCTTCAACAATCAGTTCTTAACAACCAGTTTTTCAACAATTAGTTTTTAAACAATCAGTTCTTAAACAAACAGTTCTTCAACAATCTGTTCTTAACAATCAGTTCTTCAACAATCAGTTATTAAACAGCTAGTTCTTCAACTATCAGTTCCTCAACATTCAGTTCCTCAACAATCAGTTCTTCAACAATTCTTTAACTCAACGGGATATAACTGAAGCATTTTGTTGAGTTTCTCCTGATGGGCTAGTGTGTAAGGTTGTGAAGCCCCGAATTATGTGTAATGTTGTGAAGCCTCGACTAGTGTGTTAGGTTGTGAAGCCTCGACTGGTGTGTAGGGTTGTGAAGCCTCGACTGGTGAGTAAAGTTATGAAGCCCCGACTGGTGTGTAGGGTTGTGAAGCCTCGACTGATGTGTAAGGTTGTGATGCCTCGACTGGTGAGTAGGGTTGTGAAGCCTCGACTGGTGAGTAAAGTTGTGAAGCCTCGACTGGTGAGAAAGGTTGTGAAGCCTCGACTGGTGAGTAAGGTTGTGAAGCCTCGACTGGTGAGTAAGGTTGTGAAGCCTCGACTGGTGAGTAAAGTTGTGAAGCCTCGACTGGTGTGAAAGGTTGTGAAGCCTTCACTTGTGTGTAAGGTTGTGAAGCCTCGACTGGTAAGTAAGGTTGTGAAACCTCGACTGCTGAGTAAAGTTGTGAAGCATCGACTGGTGAGAAAGGTTGTGAAATCTCGACTGGTGAGTAAATTTGTGAAGCCTCGACTGGTGAGTAAGGTTGTGAAACCTCGACTGGTGTGTAGGGTTGTGATGCCTACACTGGTGAGTAAGGTTTTGAAGCCTCGACTGGTGTGTAGGGTTGTGAAGCCTCGACTGATGTGTAAGATTGCGAAACCTCGACTGGTGTCTTGGGTTGTGAAGCCTCGACTAGTGAGTAAGGTTATGAAGCCTCGACTGGTGTATACGGTTGTGAAGCCTCGACTGATGTGTAAGGTTGTGAAGCCTCGACTTGTGTGTAAGGTTGTAAAGCCTCAACTGGTGAGTAAGGTTGTGAAGCCTCGACTGATGAGTAAGGTTGTGGAGTTTCGACTTGTGTGTAAGGTTGTGAAGCCTTGACTTGTGTGTAAGGTTGTGATGCCGCGACTGGTAAATAAGGTTGTGAAGCCTCGACTGCTGAGTAAGGTTGTGAGGCATCGACTGGTGAGTAAGGTTGTGAAGCCTCGACTGGTGAGTAACGTTGTGAAGCCTCGACTGGTGAGTAAGGTTGTGAAGCCTCGACTGGTATTAAAAGTTGTGAAGCCTCGACTGGTGTGTAGGGTTGTGAAGCCTTAACTGGTGTGTAAGGTTGTGAAGCCTAGACTAATGAGAAAGGATGTGAAGCCTCGACTGGTGTGTTAGGTTGTGAAGCCTTGACTTGTGTGTGTAAGGTTGTGAAGCCTCGACTGTTAAGTAACATTGTTAAGCCTCGACTGATGAGTAAGGTTGTGAAGCCTCGACTGGTGTGTAAGATTGTGAAGCCTCGACTGGTGAGAAAGGTTGTGAAGTCTCGACTGGTGTGTAAGGTTGTGAAGCTTCGACTTTATGTAAGATTGTGAAGCCTCGATTGGTGTGTAAGGTTGTGAAGCCTTGACTGGTGTGTAAGATTGTGAAGCCTCGACTTGTGTGTAAGGTTGTGAAGCCTCGACTGGTGTGTAACGTTGTGAAGCCTTGACTGGTGTGTAAGGTTGTGCAGCCTCGACTGGTGTGTAAGATTTCGAAGCCTCGACTGGTGTGTAGGGTTGTGAAGCCACGACTGGTGTGTAAGTTTGTGGAGCCTCGATTGGTGAGTAAGGTTGTGAAGCCTCGACTGGTAAGTAAGGTTGTGAAGCCTTGACTGGTGAGAAAGGTTGTGAAGCCTCGACTGGTGTTTAAGGTTGTGAAGCCTCGACTGGTGAGTAAAGTTGTGAAGCCTCGACTGGTGAGTAAAGTTGTGAAGCCTCGACTGGTGAATAAGGTTGTGAAGCCTCGACTGGGGATTAAGGTTGTGAAGCCTCGACTGGTGAGTAAGGTTGTGAAGCCTCGACTGGTGTGTAAGGTTGTGAAACCTTGACTTGTGTGTAAGGTTGTGAAGCCTCGATTGGTAAGTAAGGTTGTGAAGCATCGACTGGTGAGTAAGGTTGTGAAGCATCGACTGGTGAGTAAGATTGTGAAGGCTCGACTGGTGAATAAGGTTGTGAAGCCTCGACTGGTGAGTAAGGTTGTGAAGCCTTGACTGGAGTGTAAGGTTGTGAAGCTTCGACAATCACTTCTTCATCAATCAGTTCTTCAACAATCAATTCTTAACAACCAGTTCTTCAACAATTAGTTTTTAAACAATCAGTTCTTCAACAAACAGTTCTTCAACAATCTGTTCTTAACAATCAGTTCTTCAACAATCAGTTATTAAACAATTAGTTCTTCAACTATCAGTTCCTCAACAGTCAGTTCCTCAACAATCAGTTCTTCAACAATTCTTCAACTCAACATGATATAACTGAAGCATTTTGTTGAGTTTCTCATGATGGGCTAGTGTGTAAGGTTGTGAAGCCTCGACTGGTGTATAGGGTTGTGAAGCCTCGACTGATGTGTAAGGTTGTGAAACCTCGAATTGTGTGTAAGGTTGTAAAGCCTCGACTGGTGAGTAAGGTTGTGAAGCCTCGACTGATGAGTAAGGTTGTGGAGCTTCGAATTTGTGTGTAAGGTTGTGAAGGCTCGACTGATGAGAAAGGTTGTGAAGCCTCGACTGATGAGTAAGGTTGTGAAGCCTCGACGGGTGACTAAGGTTGTGAAGCCTTGACTGGAGTGTAAGGTTGTGAAGCTTCGACAATTACTTCTTCATCATTCATTTCTTCAACAATCAGTTCTTAACAACCAGTTTTTCAACAATTAGTTTTTAAACAATCAGTTCTTAAACAAACAGTTCTTCAACAATCTGTTCTTAACAATCAGATCTTCAACAATCAGTTATTAAACAGCTAGTTCTTCAACTATTAGTTCCTCAACATTCAGTTCCTCAACAATCAGTTCTTCAACAATTCTTTAACTCAACGGGATATAACTGAAGCATTTTGTTGAGTTTCTCCTGATGGGTTAGTGTGTAAGGTTGTGAAGCCCCGAATTATGTGTAATGTTGTGAAGCCTCGACTAGTGTGTTAGGTTGTGAAGCCTCGACTGGTGTGTAGGGTTGTGAAGCCTCGACTGGTGAGTAAAGTTATGAAGCCCCGACTGGTGTGTAGGGTTGTGAAGCCTCGACTGATGTGTAAGGTTGTGATGCCTCGACTGGTGAGTAGGGTTGTGAAGCCTCGACTGGTGAGTAAAGTTGTGAAGCCTCGACTGGTGAGAAAGGTTGTGAAGCCTCGACTGGTGAGTAAGGTTGTGAAGCCTCGACTGGTGAGTAAGGTTGTGAAGCCTCGACTGGTGAGTAAAGTTGTGAAGCCTCGACTGGTGTGAAAGGTTGTGAAGCCTTCACTTGTGTGTAAGGTTGTGAAGCCTCGACTGGTAAGTAAGGTTGTGAAACCTCGACTGCTGAGTAAAGTTGTGAAGCATCGACTGGTGAGAAAGGTTGTGAAATCTCGACTGGTGAGTAAATTTGTGAAGCCTCGACTGGTGAGTAAGGTTGTGAAACCTCGACTGGTGTGTAGGGTTGTGATGCCTACACTGGTGAGTAAGGTTTTGAAGCCTCGACTGGTGTGTAGGGTTGTGAAGCCTCGACTGATGTGTAAGATTGCGAAACCTCGACTGGTGTCTTGGGTTGTGAAGCCTCGACTGGTGTATACGGTTGTGAAGCCTCGACTGATGTGTAAGGTTGTGAAGCCTCGACTTGTGTGTAAGGTTGTAAAGCCTCAACTGGTGAGTAAGGTTGTGAAGCCTCGACTGATGAGTAAGGTTGTGGAGTTTCGACTTGTGTGTAAGGTTGTGAAGCCTCGACTGGTGAGAAAGGTTGTGAAGCCTCGACTGGTGTGTAGGGTTGTGAAGCCTCGACTGGCGAGTAAAGTTATGAAGCCCCGACTGGTGTGCAGGGTTGTAAAGCTTCGACTGATGTGTAAGGTTGTGAAGCCTCGACTGGTCTGTAAGGTTGTGAAGCCTCGACTGGTGAGTAAGGTTGTGAAGCCTCGACTGGTGAGTAAGGTTGTGAAGCCTCGACTGGTGTTAAAAGTTGTGAAGCCTTGACTAGTGTGTAGGGTTCTGAAGCCTTGACTGGTGTGTAAGGTTGTGAAGCCTTGACTTGTGTGTGTAAGGTTGTGAAGCCTCGACTGTTAAGTAACGTTGTGAAGCCTCGACTGATGAGTAAGGTTGTGAAGCCTCGACTGGTGTGTAAGATTGTGAAGCCTCGACTGGTGAGAAAGGTTGTGAAGTCTCGACTGGTGTGTAAGGTTTTGAAACCTCGACTTTTGTGTAAGATTGTGAAGCCTCGACTGGTGTGTAAGGTTATGAAGCCTCGACTGGTGTGTAAGATTGTGAAGCCTCGACTTGTGTGTAAGGTTGTGAAGCCTCGACTGGTGTGTAAGGTTGTGAAGCCTTGACTGGTGTGTAAGGTTGTGAAGCCTCGACTGGTGTGTAAGGTTTCGAAGCCTCGACTGGTGTGTAGGGTTGTGAAGCCTCGACTGGTATATAAGATTGTGGAGCCTCGATTGGTGAGTAAGGTTGTGTAGCCTCGACTGGTAAGTAAGGTTTGAAGCTTTGACTGGTGAGAAAGGTTGTGAAGCCTCGACTGGTGTTTAAGGTTGTGAAACCTCGACTGGTGAGTAAGGTTGTGAAGCCTCGACTGGTGAGTAAAGTTGTGAAGCCTCGACTGATGAGTAAGGTTGTGAAGCCTCGACTGGGGATTAAGGTTGTGAAGCCTCGACTGGAGAGTAAGGTTGTGAAGCCTCGACTGGTGTGTAAAGTGGTGAAACCTTGACTTGTGTGTAAGGTTGTGAAGCCTCGATTGGTAAGTAAGGTTGTGAAGCATCGACTGGTGAGGAAGGTTGTGAAGCATCGACTGGTGAGTAAGATTTTGAAGGCTCGACTGGTGAGTAAGGTTGTGAATCCTCGACTGGTGAGTAAGGTTGTGAAGCCTTGACTGGAGTGTAAGGTTGTGAAGCTTCGACAATCACTTCTTCATCAATCAGTTCTTCAACAATCAATTCTTAACAGCCAGTTTTTCAACAATTAATTTTTAAACAATCAGTTCTTCAACAAACAGTTCTTCAACAATCTGTTCTTAACAATCATTTCGTCAACAATCAGTTATTAAACAATTAGTTCTTCAACTATCAGTTCCTCAACAGTCAGTTCCTCAACAATCATTTCTTCAACAATTCTTCAACTCAACGGGATATAACTGAAGCATTTTGTTGAGTTTCTCATGATGGGCTAGTGTGTAAGGTTGTGAAGCCTCGTCTTGTATGTAAGGTTGTGAAGCCTCGACTGATGTGTAAGGTTGTGAAGCCTCGACTGGTGAGTAAGGTTGTGAAGCCTCGACTGGTGAGTAAAGTTGTGAAGCCTCGACTGGTGAGTAAGGTTGTAAAGCCTCGACTGGTTAGTAAGGTTGTGAAGCCTCGACTGGTGAGTAAGGTTGTGAAGCCTCGACTGGTGTGTAAGGTTGTGAAGCCTTGACTTGTGTGTAAGGTTGTAATGCCTCGACTGGTAAGTAAGGTTGTGAAGCCTCGACTGCTGAGTAAGGCTGTGAAGCATCGACTGGTGAGTAAGGTTGTGAAGCCTCGACTGGTGAGTAAAGTTGTGAAGCCTCGACTGGTGAGTAAGGTTGTGAAACCTCGACTGATGTGAAGGGTTGTGAAGCCTCAACTGGTGAGTAAGGTTATGAAGCCTCGACTGGTGTGTAGGGTTGTGAAGCCTCGACTGATGTGTAAGGTTGTGAAGCCTCGACTGGTCTGTAAGGTTGTGAATCCTCGACTGGTGTTTAAGGTTGTGAAGCCTCAACTGGTGAGTAAGGTTATGAAGCCTCGACTGGTGTGTAGGGTTGTGAAGCCTCGACTGATGTGTAAGGTTGTGAAGCCTCGACTGGTCTGTAAGGTTGTGATGCCTCGACTGGTGTTTAAGGTTGTTAAGCCTCGACAGGTGAGTAAGGTTGTGAAGCCTCGACTGGTGAGTAAGGTTGTGTAGCCTCGACTGGTGAGTAAGGTTGTGATGCCTCGACTGGTGTTTAAAGTTGTGAAGCCTCGACTGGTGTGTAGGGTTGTGAAGCCTTGACTTGTGTGTGTAAGGTTGTGAAGCCTCGACTGGTAAGTAAGGTTGTGAAGCCTCGACTGGTGTGTTAGGTTGTGAAGCCTTGACTTGTGTGTGTAAGGTTGTGAAGCCTCGACTGGTAAGTAAGGTTGTGAAGCCTCGACTGGTGAGTAAGGTTGTGAAGCATCGACTGGTGAGTAAGGTTGTGAAGCCTCGACTGACGAGTAATGTTGTGAAGCCTCGACTGGTGAGTAAGGTTGTGAAACCTCGTCTGGTGTGTAGGGTTGTGAAGCCTCAACTGGTTAGTAAGGTTATGAAGCCTCGACTGGTGTGTAGGGTTGTGAAGCCTCGACTGATGTGTAAGATTGTGAAACCTCGACTGGTGTGTAAGGTTGTGAAGCCTCGAATGGTGAGCAAGGTTGTGAAGCCTCGACTGATGAGTAAGGTTGTGAAGCCTCGACTGGTGTGAAAGGTTGTGAAGTCTCGACTGGTGAGTAATGTTGTGAAGCCTCGACTTGTGTGTATGGTTGTGAAGCCTCGACTGGTATGTGAGGTTGTGAAGCCTCGACTTGTGTGTAAGGTTGTGAAGCCTTGACTGGTGTGTAAGGTTGTGAAGCCTCGATTGGTGAGTAAGGTTGTGAAGCCTCGACTGGTAAGTAAGGTTGTGAAGCCTCGACTGGTGAGAAAGGTTTGAAGCCTCGACTGGTGTTTAAGGTTGTGAAGCCTCGACTGGTGAGTAAGGTTGTGATGCCTTGACTGCTCACCAGTCTAGGCTTCACAACCTTACACACCAGTCGAGGCTTCACAACCTTACACATCAGTCGAGGCTTCACAACCCTATACACCAGTCGACGCTACATAACCTTTCTCACCAGTCGAGGCTTCACAACCCTACACACCAGTCGAAGTTTCGCCATCTTACACATCAGTCGAGGCTTCACAACCCTACACACCAGTCGAGGCTTCATAACTTTACTCACAAGTTGAGGCTTCACAACCCTACACACCAGTCGAGGTTTCACAACCTTACTCACCAGTCGAGGCTTCATAACTTTACTCACCCGTCGAGGCTTCACAACCTTACTCACCAGTCGATTCTTCAAAACCTTACTCACCAGTCAGGCTTCACAACTTTATTTACCAGTCGAGGCTTCACAACCTTACACACAAGTCAAAGCTTCACAACCTTACTCACCAATCGAGTCTTCACAACCTTACTCACCAGTCGAGGCTTCACAACCTTACTCACCAATCGAGGCTTCACAACTTTACTCACCAGTCGAGGCTTCACAACCTTACTCACTAGTCGAGGCTTCACAACCTTACACATCAGTCGAGGCTTCACTACCCTACACACCAATCGGGGCTTCATAACCTTACTCACCAGTCGAGGCTTCACAACCCTACACACCAGTCGAGGCTTCACAACCTTACACACCAGTCGAGGCTTCACAACCTTACACACAAGTCGAGGCTTCACAACCTTACACACCAGTCGAGGCTTCACAACCTTACACACAAGTCGAGGCTTCACAACCTTACACACCAGTCGAGGCTTCACAACCTTACACACAAGTCGAGGCTTCACAACCTTACACACCAGTCGAGGCTTCACAACCTTACACACAAGTCGAGGCTTCACAACCTTACACACCAGTCGAGGCTTCACAACCTTACACACAAGTCGAGGCTTCACAACCTTACACACTAGCCCATCATGAGAAACTCAGCAAAATGCTTCAGTTATATCCTGTATTATATACAAAAAGATCCGTTCCCAGTGAAATAAAAACAAAACAGAAATGTCTCAAGAACAGTAATTAATTGGTAACTATTAAAACAGTGAATCTTTTATTATGTTTATCAAAAATATGGCCGCCGTAGACCATTACACAGCTAACAGAATAAGTCACTAGGTAATATATATGCTCCAAGTCCTCTCATTAGTTGAACAATTATTCTGAGTACAAGAACAATTAATTTAAATGTTAAAATTATTGCAACAGGCATAGCAATCCCTGAACATCCGATATTGTTTAATGCTTGTTTATGAGCCCAAATTCCCCCAATCAGTCACTGGTGCTGCTCTGTGTACTGAAAATAATGAAATAATCGAATGTATCATATATTAATTATCCGCTAAGTCAACTAATTATTGGTAATCTCAACTATTTAAAGTCTCATCTGTTGTGTTTAGACCTCTTAGGATCACAGTAACGTTACTTTAATTACGGGCTCACCATAGCCCGTACTACTTAGAACGTTTTGTTGTAGGAAGCGAATCTTTAACAAGGAAACAAACGTTACTTTAACAAACTGTGAATTATCTGTTGATGTCCGGGTTAACAATCTATGTAAGAAGCCCATCAATGATTGAACTTGCTCAGCTAAACCAATGTTTGGTTCAGTTCCTAACCGTGTCACCTTCCACTTTTGGAATGACAATTGGGTGCATAATAAACAAAGTCAACTCAAATAGTGCCTATAAATGAAACATAATACTAACCAACATGTTAGTTTACGACACTAATATGCAGAAAAGGATCCAACTGCAGCAGTTAAAAAAAATAATTACAAACACTCCGTCGTCGAAGGGAAATTCTCCAAACGATTAAAAAAAAAGGAGAATGCGAGAAGTGTTTAGTTGTGTCGGATACGATAACTTTTATCTTATAATATATATAATATATATAGATAATAAGATAATAATCTTACCTTAAGGTAAGGTAATAATCCGCCTCCAAATGCCGAGTCGCTTTCTGGCTCCCGACCCTGACTTACCGAACTCCATTTCCACAGTATCGGACCGGCCAGCAGGTTATTAGTTCGGATTGGCGGCCATTTCAGCTTCGACTTACCGTGAAACAACAATTACTTCGCAATATCAGAACGAGAGCCTGTTAAATATCGTCCACAAAAAAAAATGCAATTGCTGCTACGGGATGAATTGCTTTTCACAAAATGCTCGCTCTCTAATTACTACTCTATGCTCGAAATTATACACCATAATAACAGTGATATCACATGGAAAGGAAACATCTAAAATGTTTGTGATAGCAGGGATCTGGTGAATATTAGTATATTACAGAGTGAGAGATGTAATCGCATTCTCTCAAAGCAAGAGCTTTCAATGTTGAGACGCGTGTTTAAATATACTTATTTGTGCTCGGTTAATTGGGTTGTCAGGGAGGTAATTCCGCCTGTTGGTCTCGCAAAAGTGAGTTGCAAATAGAACTAGCTGGATAGGTTCTATTGTATCTACTTTAGAAATCATGAATAGTCGACTATACACGATGAAATAACATTAACGTGATGAACGAATGAGAAAATCAGTAGGAGTCGTGAGGAGGATTCGAACCCACTCTCATCCCAAGCACACGCCCTTGACCACCACGCCACGACATGGTAAAAACAATGCAATCTAGGATTCCAAATCTTGTCGGCTATATCTATCTATCTTCAGAAGCTTCTTTTTTTAATATATTTACTTAGGGAAAATTATATATAATTTGACATAACGTAATTTGAGGAACCTGTGTACCTTCAATTTCGTTAAATTATATCTATCAAGGAACATATAATCTTTTCTCACAACCAGACCATCACAAGAGATATCTCAACAAACACAGAAATCGTCGGTAGGTACAGCGATAGCAGGCGGCTCGACATCAACGAGGCACTACACATCAAAATGCAAACACCAGACCGTTCAGGCTTGTTCCCATTTGTGTTCCTCACGTGTGCCCCAAAGAATGAGGGGATTTGATAAAATACCATGCCCAAGATTACCATCAGAATGCCAGCGGGAGGATGGGGAATTAGCCTCGGCTACCATCCTCTTTTGTCCAGTCGTGTTGGTCGAGTGGTTAAGGTGTCCTCCACGCCAGATGCAGAGTGCTCCTGTCAGTATGAGTTCGAGTCACTTCTGGGGTGTGAGTTTTCAGTTATATATATATATATATATATATAGACATATGTCGTACCTAGTAGCACTTCTCTGCCTACTATGCAAGGCCCAATTTGCCTAATAAGCCAAGTTTTCATGAATTAATTGTTTTTCGACTACCTAGCCTACCTAACCTAACTTTTTCGGCTACTAACCTAACCTAACCTATAAAGATAGGTTAGCTTAGGTTAGGTAGGGTTAGTTAGGTTCGGTCATATATCTACGTTAATTTTAACTCAAACTAAAAAAAATTAACCTCATACATAATGAAATGGGTAGCTTTGTCATTTCATAGGTAAAAAATTAGAGAAAATATATTAATTCAGGAAAACTTGGCTTATTAGGCAAATCGGGCCTTGCATAGTAGGCCAAGAAGTGCGTTCTGGCTACTAGGTACGACATATACATATATATATATATATATATATATATATATATATATATATATATATATATATATATATATATATATATGCAATTGACGATCACAAAACACTGATCATTTTATGCGGAAAATCCACAGAGAAATATGAAATGAGGTGAACGTTTCGGCTTTGTTAAAGCCTTTGTCAACACCAGACTGACTGAGTCTGGTGTTGACAAAGGCTTTAACAAAGCCGAAACGTTCACCTCATTTCATATTTCTCTGTGGATTTTCCGCATATATATATATATATATATATATATATATATATATATATATATATATATATATATATATATATATATATATATATATATATATATATATATATATATATATATATATATATATATATATATATATTATTAAATATGACCGAAAAAGTAAGATTAATAATTCTAACACGAATTTTCTCTATCTTTCGTACAATTCTTTTCACTGTTGGTGGTAATTCAAAAATCAAATCTCCAAAATTCATTTTTATTTCTAGTCTGACGCGACACTTGAGCGCGTTTCGTAAAACTTATTACATTTTCAAAGACAATGCCATGCAACCTCTGAAGAGACAACTAACACAACACCTATACCCCCTATTAGACTATTTTACAGGAACTTCTTTTCCTCAGCTCATAAAACGGAGGAAAGGGTCCTGAAAGATATTGTTAATAGAAACGTTATCCCTACAGACAAAAATCAGAGGATACAACTGACGATTTACTATAAAACCAGAAAAACGGCCAGCCTACTCATGAGAAACTCTCCAGACACAAAGCAGAACGCTTTAAAAGAGACCAACGTCGTCTATGCCTTCAAATGCCATCTTGGGGACTGTAAGCTCCAAAAAACCCAGTATATAGGCAAGACAACAACATCTCTTTCTAGGCGTTTAACGATGCATAACCCAGCAAACACAAATCATCTACACAACGTTCGCCTATCTCTTGCCATAGGTGTGGGAATGATTTGCATTGAGAATGGTGCAGGAAAGCCTTTGAGAAACTTTTACTCAAAAAATCCAAACACAAAGGTTTAATTATAAATTGTTTTTCTACAATTATTTTCTTCCAAATGTAAAACAAATAGTTTTTACATGTTTAAATATAAAATTTATGGTGTTTTTTTGTAAAATTCATTAATAAATTGTGAATGATATATATTGGCTGAGTGAAACCTTTATAATCCATTTAGTTATAATTTGAACAGAAAAAAGTATTTTTCCAAATTTTCTAAAAATTGCTCTTTTTAACACAATTTGACTCCTTATACATTCCACTAAACACTATATCATGTTTAAATATATAATTTATGTATTATTCTCTAAAATAATTTATATAAATTATATAAGTTGTTGGAAAGTGGTGTTAAGGATTCTGAAAACATTTTGTTGTGTTAATATGTTCTTATTAACTATGTCTCAAGTTCACAGTTTATCAAACAAGAATATTAACATTCGTCAACTCTTAAAATCTTATATGTTATCTTGCTGGTGCAAAAAAGGGTGAATCTTTAGGAACAGCTATAGTATCTATATATCACAAATGGTGTTTTCCCTAACTCAAACAATGTAGGGTTTATTATTCTACACATATTTCTAATGACTCTTAGATGTTTACATTCTCTGAAGTATAATTGTGAAGGCTGTGTCCATCACTCTCAACACAGATTCTTAAACTCGTCTCTGCAGGTTCAACTATATAATTAGTTTCCATTTTGAATTTCCATGGACATTTGTATCCAAAATGAAACCAATGTGGTTTCCTTCAGCGCCTTCAGCCAGCACATTTGCTCATTCATTTCCACAGATTCCAACAAGGTAGAGGATTTACAGAAATTTGTATATTCATATTGTTATATATTAAAAATATGAATGCAGTTCAATATGATAAGACAAATACATGAGTTTATGATAAATTCGTTTTCTGTGATATACCATTGATATGCTCTTTTTTTCTTTAAACGGCAGACTAAACTAAAGTGCTCACATCAACAGATTTGATGTATAAATGGTCAACGCTCAACAGAGTTAGTATAAATGTATTAGTATAAATCTTACTTGTCTCATTGTTAATTCACATTCAATGTCAACTTGTGGTTTTGATGTGGCACGTTTGGCCAAGACACCCCACCCCATTATGCACCCCATACCCATCTTGTGGGCGGTTGTGGAAAGGGTTACAGAGGCACATAATGGGCTCAGGGACTGAACCCCACAATTCATTTAGCTAAGCAAGTTACAATCTTGATGAGCTAGTTACAAAATTCAATATAAGTCATCACATCAACAATGGGTTCGAGATCGACCTCAAGTACAGGTTCTAAATTAAGCAACTGACATATGTGGAGAGCTAGTATCAAAATTTATATGTTTGTCCTGCACACCGTCCCCCATCCAGTGGGCAGCGGTGGATAGGTTACAATCACTTAGTTGTTATCTACAGTTAGCAAACTGGGGATATTTGGCTAAAATTTCTGGTAGCAGATCATTTTGAATGAAATATTGACACATCGCTGGAACATTGGTTATAGAATTGTCTCTAAATTCATGTATCTTTTCGCACTCCATCACATAGTGACGGAGGGTGTGCGAATAATTTTGTTGACACAGTTTACATTTGGTCAGGTCTACATCAGCAGATAATGAGAATTCCCAGAGATACTTGTAACCGAGTCTAAGCCGAGCAGTAGTAACATCTAGAAGTCTGCTGATTTTATTGGATGATCCATAGATGTGTGGCTCCTCTTGTATGATATGTATGATAGATGGAATTACTAGTTCCAGTTTCTAGGCAGGCGATGAGTACTCACAATAACCTTAATTAAGCGTCAAAACAAAAATGTGTATACTCTTTTTACTCTCCTGACCTTAGTTCTCGAGCTATGTATTTCATTTTGGTACCAACGTGTTCGCAATAACATTCTCTAGAAGAAAATCAGCAAAAACGGTCACCAAAAGTTATATGAATACCAGCACCCAATAAATACCTACGTAGATGACTCGCCGTGAGTGCCCAAGAGCAACAAAATGTTTTTACTCTTGGGATTGTTATCACTTCCACACTTGTCCTACAGCGTTAATTTTGGTATCAATGTACTCGCAATGAAATTCCCAACACGGTGATATGAATATAAACGTAGAATAATGGTCGCTGCCCACCCGCAAGAGTGTGGGAAGTGGCGGAACTGTTACCCAGTATTGGTGACAAGACGACACATGGGCGATACAGTGCTTTGAAAGTTTATAATTATATCACTGTCCTGACATTATTATTGTATGTACGTCATTCATTTTTGTGCCAATGTTTTCGCAATAGAATGTTCTATGAGCCCGTAGGTAAAAAAGAGCAACAAAGCGTAAGATAGAATAGCACCATATATAAAACAACGCTGGTACATATCAGTGAGCGTCAAACACACACGAAATGTGTGTGTTTGATGGTGGTCAAACGATGTTTGATGTGTTTGATCAGGTGATGTCCTGATCCGCATAATTAAAGTATGAATTATGTTGAGAAAAAATAAGAAAAAAGGGAAAAAACAGGGGTGGGAGAAACATGACAGAAAAAGAGTAAAAATACAATTTGGTCAACAAAACAGCATTGTTTAAAATAAAAGATATGGATTGACATTTTGGGGGTTAGGTTGGTAGGTTACATTGAGTTAATTAGGTAGTACTTAGTGTTTATCTGTTATAGATAGGAGCTGCCTGGTATGGGCCAATAGGCCTTCTGCAGTTACCTTTGTTTTTATGTTTTTGCCCTGTAACCTAAATGGTTAGAGAGGCACATATATGGGCTTAGGGACTGAACCCCACACTACATTTAGCTAAGCTGGTTACAATCTTGATGATATAGTTACAAAATTCTGTATAAGTCGTCACATTATCAATGGGTTCGAGATCAACCACAATTTCCTGAATAGATATAACAAAGGGGATATTAATAGGGTATTAAAATTGTCAACACAAGATAGAACACGAAACAATGGGTATAAATTGGATAAGTTTAGATTTAGGAAAGACTTGGGTAAATACAGGGTCAGTAACAGGGTTGTTGATTTGTGGAATTTTTCTTAACTTATAAATTTATCTTTATTTATCTTAAACTGGTTGGGAGAGGTACAGTTTTTAACATAATTGGGAAGGTCATTCCACATTCGAGGTCTCTTGATTTGTAAAGCATTTCTAGTTTGACTAAGTCGTACTCTTGGAATATCAAATAGGTATTTGTTTCTGGTGTGGTGCTCATGGGATCTGTTACAACCTTCTAGGAAGCTTTTAAGGTCAGGATTGACATTACAGTGCAGCGTTTTATATATATAAAATACACATGAGAGTATGTGCAGGGACTTAATATCTAACATATTCAGAGATTTGAGTAAGGGGTCCATATATACTGCCCGGTTGCCTGAAATGCTATAGGCCTACTATAGTGGCTTTAGGTATTGTATGCACTAGCTCTATCTATAAATCCAACATTATGTTTGTAAATCAACTATGTATGTACTTTCCTGAATAAAATTGACTTTACTGTACACTTATATTCTCTGTGGATTTGTTACCCCTATCGTTTGGGAGAAAAAAAATGACTAATACGTTCGGCGAATGACTTTGACTTCAACTTCACTTTGACTTCGTTCATGTCATCGTATTTTCCGTAATATATAAAGGTTATGACAATGCAATTATATTATTGTGTGCAAATAAGTTTGAAATTTCATGTACCCTAAAAATATTAAAATAAAGAATAAGAATAATTAAATAATTGTTGTAGTAAATTGTCACACGTTCATCATACGCAAACGAACACACAGTTTGGAGCGTCAGTACAAGACCGCCGCCATTTTAAAACACGGCTTCGAATGTAAGTAATGTTTTTCTCGTACTAACACTGTGTTATACAATAGATTTGGTCTTGAATTCACAAATTTAGTTGTTACATCTGACAGAGTATGTTAGACGGTGTAATGCTGGTCCATGTTAACGTATTTGTGGGCTTGGTTGGTTTAAATGTGGAGGCGAGGCCTGGCAGTGCTGGTGTATGTGGAGGCGAGGCGAGGCCTGGCAGTGCTGGTGTATGTGGAGGCGAGGCCTGGCTGTGCTGGTGAGTATGTGGAGGCGAGGCCTGGCAGTGCTGGTGTATGTGGAGGCGAGGCCTGGCAGTGCTGGTGTATGTGGAGGCGAGGCCTGGCTGTGCTAGTGTGTATGTGGAGGCGAGGCCTGGCTGTGCTAGTGTGTATGTGGAGGCGAGGCCTGGCAGTGCTGGTGTATGTGGAGGCGAGGCCTGGCTGTGCTAGTGTGTATGTGGAGGCGAGGCCTGGCTGTGCTAGTGTGTATGTGGAGGCGAGGCATGTACAACACTCCCCAATAGGAAGAAAACCCACTGGGTTCTAGGCTAGGTTAGGCTTATCTGTAATAATTGAATTAAGCCTAGCAAAGCCTAGAACCTAGTTCAGTAATTTAAAAAATGTTGTAACTTGAAAAATGCCATTCAATACATTACACAATTTAAATATTTTCAGGCAATCAACACAACCCTCATGTTGGCTAACCCTCTCTCATGTTGGTCAATAATTTAATTATTTTTTTATGGAGTAATCTTTGCTGTTGAAATGTAGTCTTTTTGAGACTACATTTCAAATGTAGTGTGTGTGGAGGCGTGTATGTTAGGTATTACCTAATATACACGGTGTAATATATCTATCTGTGTGAAATAGATTAAATCCATTTATTTGATATTCAGCTAATAGTTCTGTATTTTCTACATTCATCCATGTTTTGGTAAGTGCAATAATATGTATTGTTTCATTGCAGATTAGAGATTCAAGATAGTTCTAGATTTCCGAAGTACTGAAACGCGCGCCATACAGGCTTGGTGGATCTAGGTGCAAGGTAAAATTATTTACATTTACTTGTTTTGTATTTATGTTTTGTATTTATATGCATATATGCATTTATATGCATTATTCTATAGAATAATAGATCTCGTAATAATTTTGCAAAAATAGTGGCATTTACTATTTTTAAAAGATTATTAAAAAATTTACTGATATGGTGCATTCGGAAGGGCGAAGAGGGAGAACGGCCTGTTGACATAGCTCGGGTGCAGGGGGGGGGGGGTTGTGTAAAAGCCTGGTTTGTGCCTCGGAGAGGCTATGGGATCCAGTAAGTTCAGTAGAACTTCGGTTTCAACCCTTTTACCCTGTTGTAGCTCAGTCGATTAAGGCAGTGTCTGGGATGCTCCCGGACGCAGGTTCGAATCCTCGTCACGGCCCTTGTGGATTTGTTCATTTGATGCATCACGTTATTGTGATCTGTGTGTGTAATTCTTCACTTGCTACAGCAACAGGAATGTGTGTGTATGTATTTGTGTTGTTGAATATGACCGAAAGTGTAAGATTAATGATTCTAACACAAATCGTCTGAATATTTGTTTTTCTTCACTGTCGAGAGTAGTTAAAAAAATTTACTCGAGTTTATTTTCACACTTTATTTATGGTCCTTAAGTCCCTCTCCTTAATGCTGCTGCTGTTTCTCGCATCTTTGCATCGCTTGTATGTTTGGGGGTTTGGCCTCTTGCTATATATTGATTCCATTTGTGTGTGTTTGGGTCTCAGGCCCTCTCGCAATTTCTGTTGAACAAACCCCTTTTCCTAGTTCTGCATCTCTCCTTTGGTACAAATTTTGTTGTGCTTTTATCATATATTTCACAAAACTTGACATACATTTCATTTACTTCATGTCCTATCAGCAAGTGTTTGTCAAATTCTTTAAGGAAAGTTTATCATCCTGATTGCAGATCTCTAGCGATATTATGTCAACTTCTTGTGGATTCGCAATCATTATTTAATTTACCTTTAGGTGTTCTTTCACCAGCACAGCAACACTGTACCTCTCCCAACCAGTTTAAGATAAAAACTAAGTACTAACTAATTAACTCAATGTAACCTACCTTACCCCCAAAATGACAACCCATGTCTTCTATTTTAAACAATGCTGTTTTGTTGACCAAATTGTATTTTTTTTTTTTTCTGCAATGTTTCCCCCCCCCCCCCACCACTCTACCACCACATTGAGTTTAGTAGCTCTGTGCACGTCAGGTGCTGTTTAATATACAGACCTACTCCTCCATTTGACCTAGTTTCTCTATCACATCTATATCACTTTGTACTTTAGCCCTGGTGGAGCTTGGTCCACCAGGCTGTTGTTTGGAGTGGCCCGCAGATCCACATACAGTCTGCATATGATATACAGTCTGTTGATCAATTAAACTACAGTAGTTAGTTTTTATCATCCGAATGCACCAATATGTGTTCATTCTTCCCAGATGAAGGAACTAGGTAATATTCATCATCTGAATGCACCATCTGATGCTTTAACACACTCATGATACACGAGAGGTTTAAAAAACTTTTAAAACTTTTAAAACTTTTTGACCTATGTATTTAAAAGCAATTCTAAAGTTAAAAAGTGTAGCATAGGCCCCTCGCAGAATGTTCTTAATATGATCCTCAGGTTATAGTTTTCTATCTAAAACCACCCCTAGATCTCTTTCTTGATCAGAATTCTTTATAGATCTCAGTGGCTCGATCATAGAAACTGCTCTAAATCCTTGTTGGCCTGGATTGTGGAGGTCATTGGTCTCTATAAAACTAGTAATCTGACTCCTGATCACTCTCAAATAATTTTATTATGTGGGATGTTAGTGCAACTGGTCTATAATTCTTTGCCAATGCTTGTGTTGTGTTGTGTTGTTTTGGTAGTGATGTGCAATGTGTTGTTTTGGTAGTGATTCGTCCAGTTCTGGTAGTAGTGCGGTTGTTGTGTAGTGTAGTACTTGTGTGCTTGTTAATGACTTGTATTCCAGTCTTGTGGGTATCTCCTTTCCCCTACGGGCCAACTGCTTTGTTCTTACCTAGCATTTTGCTTTGTTTGGGTATGAATGTTTGTGTGCCGTATATTTTGCAAAATTTGCCATATATCTCATTATTTACTCCTCTGCCTAGCAACAAGTCTGTCTAATTATACTCATTAACTGTTTTTCAAAGTTCCCCATAGTGTCCTTTATTGAAATCGAGTTCATGAACCGTTTCAATGTTCTTATTTTCTTCTAGATTATATCTTAAAGTATATTTAAATGTTATTGTTATTATTGTTATTAAATGTTATTGTGACATTGCATTGCAATTGAGCTATGTTGTTTACCATACCGTTCATTTCGTGAGTATAAGTATAGATGCCACACTTGTGACAGGTAAAACCATGCCTTTTTTGAAAAACAGCACCGTCTGTTGCACGTAAGAGCAACCCACACTATATTATGTTGCGATATTATTTCAATATTTCCGATTGTATTGATAATTTGAATTTTCATAGATTTCAATTTATTTTCATTTCGATTTAATAATTTTGTGTGACATTGCATTGAAATTGAGCTGTGTTGTTTACCATACTGTTCATTTCATGAGTATAGTTTATTTTTTTATTTTTTTCATTTCATTTTTTTAGCTGTTCTTATTTTTCAGTGATGGGAATATCAGATCATTTGATGTTCCCAATTTTCTGATGGAAGCATCAGACCATTATAGAATGCATCGGATGAGGTAGTTTGGAATGGTGGGGAGGACGAGAGGGGGGTATGGTGGGGAAGACGAGGGGACAGAGGAGAGGGTAATGGTGGGGAGGACGAGGGGACTGGGGAGTTGGGGATGGTGGGGACAGGGGAATGCTGGGGAGGACAAAGGGACAGGTGAATGGGAGATGGTGGGGGAGGAAGAAGGACAGGGGAGGGGAAAATGGTAAGGAGGACGATGGGACAGGGAAGTGGGAATAGTGGGGATGATGTGGGGACAGGGAAGTGGGAAGGACGAGAGGACTGTGGAATGGGGAATAGCAAAGTGAATTATAATTATATATATTAATTAATTCTTATAAATTTCCAGAAGCCTGTATCAACACCCACACTAATGCAACTGAAAGAGATGTTGAGACAAGTATTGCTGATATGTTGAAGAACGCCCCAAACAAACTTTGTGGAAACAGATACAAGGTAAAGTTTGCCAATTTGCTGTAGTCTAATTCAATTTCTTTTTAGTAATCTTCGAGAACATTTATGCTATGAATAAGATAAAATAATGTAACTGATTTTGATTTATTTACTATTTATTATTTATTTACCGTTATTAGTATAATAGATCTCGTAATAATTTTGCAAAAATAATGGCATTTACTATTTTAAAAAGCTCGGGTGCAGGGGGGGGGGTTATGTAAAAGCCTGGTTTGTGCCTCGGAGAGGCTATGGGATCCAGTAAGATCGTCCTTCCTTTCCTCCCTAGAATCTGGATGTAGCAGGTGCTCAATTGTCAAAAGTGAAAAATTGGTTTTGTCTTCCGAATGCACCATTTCTGTAAATTTGCTAATAATCTTTTAAAAATAGTAAATGCCATTATTTTTGCAAAATTATTACGAGATCTATTATACTAATAACGGTTTGATAAAATACAGTAGACTGCCTACTGGTTTTACCTGTAATAAGGTTTGATACAGATGATTATGATTATGGTTTTGGCCTCCACCACCCTCTCACCTAACTTGTTCCAACCATGTCTACCACGGTTTTGTCTTCCGAATGCACCATTTCTGTAAATTTGCTAATAATCTTTTAAAAATAGTAAATGCCATTATTTTTGCAAAATTCCTGAATATTGTCAAAATGACGGAAACCCATATGTCAAAAACACATGGAGATATACCAATCCTGGAAGACATTCTTCCATCCCCACTTGAAACTGTTGAGCAGGTGGAAAGTCTGTCACATGAGCTAAAAGTTAACAGTGAATATAAAAAGAGTATGGTAAGTGTTGCTTAATTCTTTTAGCCTGAGTATGGTAAGTGTTGCTGAATTTTTTTAGCCTTGTACATATGTCTTTTGATTAGTTTTTTTGCAGATGAAGGAAGGTGGGGTGGCACATAATTGATTGTTCAGTGTTATGTTTAAGGTACAAATAAAACAAAAGCAAAAGTTACTCAAATTCGTTGATTTTTGTAATAGTTAAGAAGGAAAATATTTTAATGCTATTTATTTAATACAGTTGGAAATTAGAAAATCTAATGTTGAGATTGAAAGATATATATTATTCTCTATTACCTTACAGCTTATGCATTATTTTAACAGGTCCAGACGCTGTCTCAAATGGGCGGTGCAAGCTGTGGAGACACAGTGAGACGAATGATGAGGAGGATAGGGACCTATGGGGTCTGGTCTCAGTATTCACTCGTTGGGCGCAAGAGGAAACGTGTCTTCAAAACCTTGGATATTTGTAATGTAATAATAAGTACGTAAATTTGACATTTTTTTGGATTATATATATGTCTGCATGTATTATGTATTATACTTGCATGCTTGTTAATGACTTGTATTCTAGTCTTGTGGGTATCTCCTTTCTCCTACGGGCCAAATGCTTTGTTCTTACCTAGCATTTTGCTTTGTTTGGGTATGAATGTTTGTGTACCTTCATTGTATATTTTGCAAAATTT